>NW_020172814.1:1273764-1604434 GCF_003031525.2 Neophocaena asiaeorientalis asiaeorientalis | reverse complement strand
GCAATCTACAGATTCAGTGCAATCCTTATTAAACTACCAATGGCATTTTTCACAGAACTAGAACAAAAAATTTCACAATTTCTATGGAAACACAAAAGACCCCGAATAGCCAAAGAAATCTTGAGAAAACAACAGCTGGAGGAATCAGGCTCCTGGACTTCAGACTATACTACAGAGCTACAGGAATCAAGACAGTATGATACTGGCACAAAAACAGAAATATAGATCAATGAAACTGGATAGAAAGTTCAGAGATAAACCCACGCATATATGGTTACCTTACCTTTGATAAAGGAGGCAAGAATATATAATGAAATTAGAACACTCCCTAACACCATACACAAAAATGAACTCAAAATGGATTAAAGACCTGAATGTAAGGCCAGACACTAGAAAACTTAGAGGAAAAATAGGCCAAACACTCTATGACATACATTACAGCAAGATCCTTTTTGACCCTCCTCCTTGGCACATAAATACAATGGATTATTACTCAGCCATAAAAAGAAATGAAACTGAGTTATTTGTAGTGAGGTGGATGGACCTAGAGTCTGTCGTACAGAGTGAAGTAAGTCAGAAAGAGAAAAGCAAATACCATACGGTAAACATATATATGGAATCTGACAAAAAATGGTTCTGATTAACCTAGGGGCAGGACAAGAATAAAGACACATTTGTAGAGAATGGACTTAAGGACACAGGGATGGGGAAGGGTAAGCTGGGACGAAGTGAAAGAGTGGCATGGACATATGTACACTACCAAATGTAAAATAGATAGCTAGTGGGAAGCAGCCGCATAGCACAGGGAGATCAGCTCGGTGCTTTGTGACCATCTAGTGGCATGGGATAGGGAGGATGAGAGGGATACACAAGAGGGAGGAGATATGGGGGTATATATACACGTATAGCTGATTCACTTTGTTATATAGCAGAAACTAACACAACATTGTAAAGCAGTTGTACTCCAATAAAGATGTTAAAAAAAAAAAGGCAAGTACTTCTGGTGATCAAACAAACAGTATTTAAAGCAAAAAAAAAAAAAAAGAAAAAAGAAAATATCACTGGATGAGCTTTATAGCAGACAGTGGAGAGAACAAAATCAATAAGCTCAAAGATAGACCTACCAAAACGAAGTAGTGAAAGAAAAACACTGAACAAAGACTCAGTAATCTGTGGGGAAATATCAGTCTAACAAGTAAGTTTGAATTAGGAGGGTCATCAAAAATATATAAAGAATTTATTGATAAACGTTTCCAAATTTGATGGAAGCTCTACACACACAAATGCAGGGTCTTCAAAGAATCAGAAAATTCAAGTAGAATGTCTAAATATTCAAACATAATAGATAAAAAATTACAACATGGTAAACCATAGTATAATTTCTGAAAATCAATGATGAAGAAAAAGCTATTAAAGACTGCCAGAGGAAAAAAGAAAACAGAGTCATTACAGATTTTCTGTCAGAAATGCAAGTCATAGACAATGGACAACATTGTTAAAGTGATGAAAGAAAAAGAAAAGAAAAAAAAAACAAAAAAAACCCGGGCTTCCCTGGTGGCACAGTGGTTGAGAGTCCACCTGCCGAGGCAGGGGACACGGGTTCGTGCCCCGGTCCGGGAAGATCCCACATGCCTCGGAGCGGCTGGGCCCGCGTACCGCAAAAACAAAACAAAACAAAAAAACCCTGTCAACTGATAGTACTATGTCCAGAGAAAATATCCTTCAAAAATAAAGACAAAATACTTCGTTAGACACATAAAATCTGAGAAAATTTGTTTCTGGCAAACCACATGGCCCACTTATAAATCAGTCCAGAGATAAGAAAGCACCCCAGTTTTTTTTTGTTTTGGTTTGCTTTGTTTTGTCTTTGCTTTTGTTTTTGTTTTAAGAAAGAAAATGTGGATCCCAGAAATGATATGAAAACTTCATGTTCATCACTGAAAAAAAAAAGTCTTTGAATGGATGTTTAGCCAAGTAGCCTGTAGTACTTAGAAGAGTAAGTGGCATCTTCAGTAGCGAGTACAAACTTAGAAAGAACAAACACATGGCAAACTAATCTCATTATTTTCCCTATTGATTTACTTGAGAGGCAGAATAAGAGTATGTGACAAGCACAGCATATCTTGATTTTCAAACTCACCTTAACAAATTCTCTCATGACCCCCTGTGGGCAAAATGGAAAAGTTTATTTATGATGACAGTACATTTGAGTGTCTTATTAGCTGACAAAAGATTATAATCTAAATAGTTGATAACAGAAGAAGAAAAAATTTAACAAAGAAAGAGGTTTTTTGATAAGAAATTTCAATTATTGGGATAAAATAGAAAGTCCTATTAAATGTTAAATATATTTTTATAATAGAAAAATATTTTGTGACTAATTAAATACATGCAGGATACAATTATGGAAAAACCATTGATTAGAGAGTAAAGTGTACAAACTCTGTCCTTCAGTAACTTACGACTTTCCTTATGTCACTATATTTCCCTGTGGTTTTATGTCTTCACGTCTTGAAAAAAATGTATAGTCTTTGGACTTGAAAATCTCTAGAACTTTTTATGGTTTCAGTATCTCTTTTTCTGAAATTCTATAAATGCTCACAAATCTATTTTGGAAATTCAGATAACTATAAAGTGGAGAAGTAAAACCACAGATACTCCTGGAACTGCTTTAATACAGTAATAAATATAACTCCAGATACCTTGTTTAAATTTGAAACTCAATTTAGCATTTTATAATAAGTTGTTTTTGCAAGATTTTTCTGAAGTGGTTAAAAAAACATATTATCAACTCTAGGTAAAGGCAAATCCTTTAATTAAATATGCTACATCTGTCTAGGTACACAGTGGATGGAAAATTAGAAGGCTTTTAAATATTTAAGAGGGAGGAATATAAATTGGTTAGAGAATATTATTAGAGAAGACAGGATGCATAAAGAATAGTCAAACAGAGATTAATTATTTTTCTCCTCCCTCAAAATAGTAGACATAATTACCAAAGATAATGAAGTTCAGAGCCTGAGTATTGCTCCACCTTTATCTTTGATTTACCCCTCTTTTTCCAAGAACTTCTTTCATTGATTTATAGAATATTTACTGGTGAAATATAAAAGATGTGAGGTCTGATGATACACACACACACACACACACACACACACACACAGCCCACACCATGAGTACTGATGTTTCCCAAAGAGGCCTATATGCCTGAGTATATAGCCAAGAATTAAAACCTAGCAAAGTAAAAATACTTGAATGGAGACTTCTAAAGACGGTGAGAGTTAAATTGCTTCAAAGAAGGACATATTGAGACAAATATTTGAGGGACATAAATCCCCTTATTAGTGTCAGTATATTACTGGTTCTTAAATAGCAGTTTTATTAAACAAGCCACATTTATAATAATTATATCCTTGTTTATCCTCCGTATTACTTGAACAAATATTTAAAAAAATATTCTACAAATAAAAAACTTACCCTGGAAATTTTCTTAATTGGGCACTCAGACAACACTTTCTCTTGTTATCTGATGTCACCTAAGAGTCCACTGTCATCTCAGTGTAATAACATTTCAGCTTTCCACCTATCATTTATGCAAAAGAAGTAAAGAATTGTAAGTTGTATGACCTGGAATATAAAACTAAGAGTGTTCCTTTAAGAGGGAACTTTCTGAATCTACTATGAGGCCCGAGGAGAAATGGTAACACTCAAAGTCTGGCTGAGGGGAAAGAATTAAGAATATTGACTTACATTGTTCAATTCCTGGTGATGCTTAAATACATATTTCTAACCCAGATTTCTCCCCTGAGATTCAAGCCCACATGCCTTGTTACCTATTCACATTTCTATTCAGATGCTTCATAGGCAGTTAGCATTCACCTTTGCAAAAACTGAATTTGTTTCTTCCCTGAAACCTTCTCTGCCTCTCGTGTTCTCTGTCTCTATGAATGGCCCCAAAGGCACAATATGACTGAAATGGGTTGGGCAGTGCTGGGATAGGTTGGTTTTGGGTGGGGATTAGGGGAATAGTGTAATCTTACATAGTATTCGAGCTTTCCATGAAATGGCACTTGTCATTTACTTTAAGAAATTTTACAGCTGTGAAAATATATGCTGTGAAATGTTTCAAAATGTTTCTGGCTAGTTTTTTGTATTATCAAGTATGATGGCTATCACAGTTCTAAAAGTCATAAATATTTCTCCCATGTTGGGATTTGTGATGTAATGTGGCAGTGTCTGGGGGTGTATTATAACATGAGGCACGGAATTTGAAGAGGTCCCTTGGGGTCATGGGTCACCATGTCCCTTGATTCTGTGCATAACCTGGCACCACCACCTCCTGGATTCTCCAAGACAGAAATCTAAGAATTTTCTTGAATTACTCCTCCTCATAATCAGTTACTAACTACATTGATTATACCTCTCAAGTTTTGAAAGGGGTCCAGGGTGGGATTGTGTGTTCACAAAATCTAGTCTTCTCTTTTTAGATACTCCAAGTTTCTCAATCATGGGAGCATAGACAAAACATGCAACAACCAAATGGGACACAAGATATTACATGGCACTTATTAGAGATGTTCAACAAGTATTTACAGCTTTCCACCTTCCAGGCTCAAGGTTGAACTGCAGTTCCACACCATATTTTGAAATTAAGTCTTTCTTTGAACAATGAAGTTTGAGGGGAAGTGACATGTATATTCTCCCAGTGGATCCTTTAAAAGCCAATGACGATATGGGAACATATGTATATGTATAACTGATTCACTTTGTTATAAAGCAGAAACTGACACACCATTGTAAAGCAATTATACCCCAATAAAGATGTTAAAAAAAAAAAAAAAGCCAATGATGGCTTAGCCATATTCCCTCTCACTTCTGTTGAATACAATGATCTGGGAAGCATAGGCTGACATAAAGCTTTAATATCCCAGCTCCCTGAGCAACTGTGGTGAGGGGACTCCCTGTCAGCCTACAGTGGACATAGACCAGGAGCAGGATGTATGCTTTTGATGTGTTAATCTACCAGCATTTAGAGTTTATTTGTTTTTGACAGTATAAACCAGTCCATCCTGACTGATATTTATCATTTAAGTGACAGTCAAGCCAGATGCCTAATATGTGTCTCCCTGCCATGCTCCATGGAGAGCTTCAAAGGTGAAAGTAGACTGAAGAATAGTAGCTTAAGTGAAGTCTCTCGTTTCTTTGACCATTTAGTGTAAAACATCTGGGACTGCAGAGGAAGCTATGTTACCATCAGCCACTTGACAAAAAAATGACAAGGCCAAACCTATGTCATCAGTAATCTTCATCCAAACCATAAAACAGGACTCTCCTGTAACAATTTCATCAGAGCATTTCTTGTTAATTGATGCCTTTTACCTTGTCACACATCTCATTGTTGGGGCTTATGTATTCAGGCGTGTCGGTGAAGAAATGGAATAATGGCTGGACTTAAAAGGGGCCCTAAATTCCATTACTTGGAAAAGATTTGCTGGCTTGCCCCTAGAGACTGGGCTCCTATTAAGGCAGAAAGTGAAAGATGAAGATACATCATGGCTCTTGTTCATTAAGCATAAGAACTTTAAATAAACTAAATAAATGTGGTTTATTTAATATCTTAGATTTTGACAGATAATGTTAGCCATCTCTTCTTTCTTAGTAAGAAGTTAGAAGATTGTGAGAGGAGACATTGTAAATGTGGGTGGAAGGTTTCTTCTTTCCTATAGGAAAGATAGATTGAATCTTAAAGAGAAGGTTAATGCTTCCTTCTCAGATCTCTCTCTAATTTATTAACATTTCTCTACCCTTACTCCCACTAAAGGAATTCAGACCATCATATTCCTGCATTTGAATTATACCAGTAGAACTCTATAAGGCTCCCTGACTCCTTCTACAGTCTTCTTCAGTTTTTATATTACAACTCAACTGATGTTTTTCTAAACATACAAACCAAACCCTTCAGGATCTTGTTTAAAATCCTCCAATGCTTTCTCATTGCTCTAAGGATAAGGTCCCAAAATCCCTATTATGAGCCATAGGAGTTTACAATGTCTTGTTCTCCCTCTTCTCAGTTGCCTCAGTTGCCACCACTAATCTTATAATTTATTACAACCACACTAAACATCTACTTATTCAAGACCACTGTGTTCCCTCTGGGAAGTTGCATTTACCTTTCCACTTTCTGGAACAATCTTGCCTCCCTTCACTGTCTACTGATTCTTCAGGTTTCAAATTTAAATGCCTTTTCTCCTGGAAAACCTTGGTTAACTGCTCTATGTAGAAATTATGACAAAAATGATCCTGGTGCAATCTCATACTTGAAAGGTTTTATTTCTTCTATCCTGACTACTGTCTTGTGAAGGCCTAGAGGTGGCTGACATAGGCAAGGAATAGAATATAGGGAGAAACTTGAATTCGTCTTTCTAATATTATATAGTGGTAGGATGATGGATGATACCTGAGAGTACTGACTCGTAGAGATAAAGGTCATGAAGGTCCACTTCAGTTATATAAATGTAGGCCTTGGCCTAATGGGGTTTACAGGACCATGCCCAGGGTTCCACATGGAGGATTATGGCAAAAGTCCTGTAATAATAAACAGACATTTTTCTATTCTTAAAAATTCTTCACTTTCCTAATCTAATCCATTCTCCCAACTACATTTAATTTATGCCTCCAAATTTTCTCTCTCCATTGACATTTTCCCCTTGATCCACAAATACACTCATGTAATCATAAATAAATCATTTTCATCAATTTGTTACTGTTGAAGGCATTGTCTCTCCTATCTTTCTCCTTCCTCTTATCACCACACCCTTTGATAGAATAAATTACAGCATTTCCCTCCCTCACTGACATTCACTCATTTCTCAGCCAAGAATGATTTGACTCCACCCATAGCTTGTGATTCACACTAACTCTCTGTGGTCAGGAAACTTCCTGTTCACAGAGAGAGTGACACACGTCCTGCCACTGCCTTACCTGATCTCATCACAGTATATAATGGGTTAATATTTTTTTCTTTGAAAAAAAAAATTTAAACTCCTAAGATCACTACTATTTTGATTCTCCTTTCTTTCAGGCTATTTCTCCTGGGAAAGTAATTTTCCATTACTTGAAAAAAAAATAATACTTTGGCTCTAATTTTTTTTCACTGTCTCTTAAATAAGTTCTTAAATTACCTTCACAGTTACGTTTCAAGCCACAATTCAGTTAATTAAAAAAAATACTGTATGATGAACACTGGGCTAGAATTAATGTGAAGATGAATTATATATCGTCCCTGATTTTTGGAAACTCTCTTGGAGGTTCTGATTCAGTAGGTCTCCAATGACGCATGAGAATTGTCTTTTGAACAAGTCTTGGGTGATAAGATAGATTCAAGAAACACTGATCTGGAATAGTAGTTCTCAAACTTCAGTGTCCCTAAGCATCACTTGAGAAGCCTGTTAAAATAGAAGATTTCTGGGTTCAATCTTTCTATAGTCAGATTTACTAGAATTCTGGTAAGGTTCAGACATTGGAATTTTTAATAAGCCCCACCCCCACCCCAAATTATGGTTATATAAGGGATATGAAGACAATTCTGAAAGAAACATTGGTCTAATGAAACATCAGGTAGAAAAACAGATGGCAAAAACACCTAATAAGTGAGGCTAGACAAATATATTGTCTCCTATGGTCCTATTGGGTTCTCTGCCTTTTCCCTCCTAGAAGCTTAACAATGAACTCTTTCAGCCGGATTGAGTTAGTTTATGGTTACCCAAGGTCCTTAGCTGGTACCAAGAGCATTAGTATGCAAACTCATCTAGCTAAACTCAGGCATGAAAAGGTCTTATTCCCAGCCAGGAAGCTCGCACTGTTATACAGTCAACTAGGGACTGCCTTACTCCTCCCATCTACCTTATAAATATGTACAGTGGTGAAATCAGAGTCCATCTCCTCGAGCACACTCCAGGTGAGTCCAGCTGTGCCTGGCTCAACCACTCCTTCCTGTGAGATGGTGAAGGCTTGGAGGATAACATATGTTCAGCTAATTTACCTGCCTATAAATTTCCTTAATAAGTGTATTGCTAGCAGTGTGTATTCCTGTGCCCCTGGTAAAGCCATTGCTGACCAAAATGGACATACCACATTTTATAGCCATATGGTGTTAAGGAGTGGATGAAAGAATTTTAATAGGCCGTCCTACTGATAGAACATCTTTCTGGCGATAAGGGCAGATCAACAAGATGGCTGGTAACCAGGTGATCATATTGGCTGTCAGCCACAGCAGCCTCAGAGTGACCAGGTCACTGGTCACACTGAAATGCCTCCTGCCTGGGTGGTTGTGGTATTCATGAGCTGTCATATGTGTAGGTTCCCGAGTCCACTAAAGCCCAGAGGTAAAAGGATCACCTGGGTATTCCAAAAGAGTGGATTCACCTCAGGGTAAAAACAAACCAAAAAATGAGCAAACAGACAACTATAATAAGGCTACTAGCAGACAGTTTCAGCAGAGCCTGGGAAGATCCAGAAGAAGAGCTTGTACACAGGGTCAACACATACAGTCTATGAAACTTATTCTATGGCAGCTACTCTTGTAGGTCTGGGAGGTAGATGGGAATACAGAGACCCAGAACAGACTTAAGAGAAATATAGGGACACACTCAATAAGAAATCGGTTAGAGCTAGGGCTAGGTTCTCACCCCAGGCTCCATTTCCCACTATACATCTCAGGCTGCATTTTCTACTCCCCACCATGCGGAGAGGCCTTTTATAGGTCTTCAGTGTTGGAGCTTATAAAGCTGTAGCCAGTTATTTTATCTAGACTGCCTTGCTGTTCTTTTGTTAGAATGCATAATTGATTTAGACTTTCTGAGTTCCTTAAACCCAGCAGTAGTGAGAGGACACGTTTGTTGGATGAGATCACTTGACCCCTGCTACTGGGCTTTATTACATTTGGCCAGGGGCATTGCTGAGAAATGAGTGTAATTCTAAAAGTTGCCACAGTCATGCAGTTGAAGCAGTACCACTTTCCAAGAGTAGGAAAATCAATCAGTCTCCATATAGAAGTCTTGATGCAGGCAGGGATGTTACACAACACTGTCTCTCAGTTCAACAACCTGGTCTGACTACTTTTAAAAAAAGTCACTAGTACTTAGTACTTCCTGTGGTTTGTCAGGTCTATACAGAGTAGTGTCTGCTGTATAGACCAACAGTGACTATGATCATGATGGTGACTTAACAAATCACATACGTTACTGGTACCTGGTATGCATCCTTGGACCAGCTTTTTTCCATGTTCTTCCACAGAGAAGAGTCAACTAAGTTTTTGCCTTCTTTTAGCAAGGCACACTGAGTGTACAATAACTGTCCAGAACTTTGCAGCTAGTGACATATCATCAGTAAATTTAGGAAACAATAGCATAATGTAAATTGCTTGTTAAAGTCGAACATTCCATTATATTGCTTTTTTAAAATTAATTCTTAGTTTTAAAAATTTACATATACACAAAAAGAAAGTATATTAAACCACCGTATGCACATCTTATAATATCAACGTATACATTCTTAATATCAACTTTTACCAACACTCTGACATTCCTGTTTCATTTATACTACCGTGTTTTTTTTTCCCTGACAGTATTTTAAGCAAACTTCAGATGAATATTCTTAATATTTTTAGATTGGCCCCGCCAAGGAAACTGCTTGCATTTGCATGCTATTCAAGCACAGTCAACTAAAAGTGGATGGACCTTTTATAAGGACAAAATTCCAGGTCCTCTTGAAACTATATGGGCATCATCCCCAAATGATATTCCCCAGTTTATTAAAAGCAAACTACTGGCCATGCAGCCACCACCTAAAACAAAAGTGACGCAACACCTGATTGGCCTCCTTAGAGATCAGAGGCAGCATATCCTAGGCTTGGGAGTTTTACTATAGTCAAGTCACCATAAAAGTGGCCAAGATCAAATGGGATCCCCGAAGCAAGAGATCTTGGAAATATTCCAGGTATCAGTAACACAAGCCATACCGTGTCCTTTACTTTCACTGTCCCTTTCACAGTGTACGTTATCATTGCTGTCTGTGAACGGCCTTAAAGATATTCGGTGTGCTTGCATGTGAGACAGCCAATACTCACTGGCCCTTATTTTTTGAATTGGAAGATTTCCTCCCAGTGCTGAACAGTTCTCACCTTCTGGACTCTAACTGCCAACCTATCCTGAAGTCATATAGTCTCCCTGATGGAAACTTCCTGACTTCCTGACTTGACATATCCATCTTTCAGTGGGTGGTCTCTGAACCTAAGTCCATAAATTGAAAGAGCTCCCCCAAAACTCCATATGAAAATAAGTGTCTATTAAGAGCAAAGCCTGGTCCTACTTCTGTCTTATATTTGCCATTCTTACAATAATGTAAAGACTAGTGTGTTTTCACAGCTATAGGGATGAATTCATACCTGAATGTGTCTGTGGTTATAGATGAGCAAAATCCTAGACTTGCTATACAAAGTTCTCCAAAGTTGGATTCTAACCTCTCTTTTCAAGCTTGTCCCTTGAGCTTCCTATACCTGCTATGTCTCAAAGCTCCAGTGAAATGTTTGCTTTTGCTCACACTAATTCCTCTACATGGAATACCTCCCTCACTCCATTTCTACATATCCAAATTTTACTTATTCTTCCAGGCCCGGGTCAAATATTACCACATTCTCTGACCTCTTATAGAACTTTATTTATAGTTCTTGACTGTATTATAGTCATTTATATTCATGATGAATTTTCAACAATCTTTTTATTTTTTTGAGATATAATTGACATAATATTTTATTCGTTTCAGGTGTAAAACATAATGATTCAATATTTGTATATATTATGGAAAGATCACCACAATAAGTCTAGTTAACACCCAATCTTATATCAGGAGCTTAATTATATGAGGTTGGACTCTGGGGAAAGAAACCTCCATAAGAAAATTCCTGCCCCCATGGGGACCATGGTTTAACAGGGTGGCTGGACAATTAACAATTGCTGTTATAGGACATGGCAAGGCCTCTAATAGGAATATGTCAAGGGTACAGTGGGAGAGCAAAGGAGGGGGTGGCTCCCACTGTTGGTCTTATTATTAAAGGCCCCAGAAAGAGCTGATGCCTGAACACAGACTGGAAGGATGTATAGGAGTTCCAACACAGCTAAGAGAGAGGAAGATGTGCCCATCTGTTACCAAATGGAAGTTCATGTGCCAGATGCTCAGTGAGGCCAAACAAATGAGAAAGTCAGAGCTTGGAGCAGAGAAAGCTTTATTGCAGGTGTGAGCAAGGAGAATGGGTGGCTAGTGCTCAAAATACCCCGGAATCCCTGAAGAGCTCCAGCAAAGCAATTTTAAAAGCCAGGTGGGGGGTGGGGCACAGGGTATATGATCAGTTTGTACACAATTCTCTGATTGGTTGATGTTGAGACAATAGAGCAGTGAACATTATCATTCCTTAGGTGCTCGTAAGCCTGGGGGCTCATGGTCATCGAGGAGTTCATTTCTTCCATTTGGTGGTGGTTTTAACAACTGTAAAACAACTCAAGAAGTGTGCATCAAGTACTGTTATCTAGGTACTTCAGAGAGGAGCTACAGCAGAGGATATGGGGGAGGGATCTGTCCCAGGAAGGCCCCGTAGGTTCCTGCTTGGTTACAAATTCAAGTGTACTACAGTTCTCCTCTCTGTTACTAAATTGTGAGCTCCTGAAGGCAGGGGTGGTTCCAGCCCTTAAGGTCTCAGAGCACTTTTATGCCTCGCGTAAAAGACCGGTTTACTAAATAAGTATCATCTGAAGGAGAGTTTTAGGGTAAGTGTGGTTACACAGCACATGGAATTGGGCAACAAATGATAAGAGGGTACCAATGAATACGTAACACTATTACTGAGACGGGTCCTGCCGCTATAAAAACGAGTGCAGAAGGAGGTTGCTGCTGTTCAAGTTCTGGTTAGAAACCCAGGAATACAGCACAGCACTTGTCTTCACAGAATCTCTGAAGACTCACACTGTTTCTACCAGCATTAAGAGCCCTATCCTTTTATGCAAAGTGGATACTACTGATCTGTGACCTAGTTTGCGCAGGACAATAATAAGGTTTCTGAGCCTCCCACTGCTCTGCATTTTCTGTTTAGTCAAAAGGTACACATTTACAAGGCCATCAGCTAGGGTCAGGAGTGCAAGCTAGGGTATACGGAGAACTTTCACCTCATTAGCATCAAGTTCTCACCAGCTAAACTAATCTTCTCAGAAGAAAACAATCTGAATAGGTTATAAAAAATCATGATTTAAAAAAAAAAAACACAGAAGGAGTAGAACACAGAAATTTGGAGTTAGAATACTTGGGTTCATGATTTAGCCCTATATTTACATTTTGTACTGGTCAGTTTCATCCCTTCTTTCACATCCAAGTTTCCAGGAAGTGGTCTATGCTAATGGTCTTCATTTTCTCACCTGTGGCTCACAGAAATCAATCTTGATACACAATTCCATCTGTGCCATCTTACTAAAAGTGCTTTCCCTAGCATCACTATTGTACCCTTTATCAAGAGTGACTTAACCTCACCGTAGTACTTGGTGCCTTTGACCTTTCCAACCTACTCAAAACTGTCCGGGTTTTTTGTTGGTTTTCCAGTTTTTCACACAAAATCCCTCTCTCTCTCTCTCTCTCCGTCTCTCTCAGGTTTCTTTCCATATTTTTCTTTCCCAGAGATTTCTCTTCAAATATTTTCTGTTTTTACTTTTAATACTCTGATGGATTTAATCCTCTTTCCTCATTATGTAAACACTGACGGAACTAAAATATAATTTTAGTCCGGGCTTCTGGCCTCTAGATTTCTATATCCAACTCTACTTGAATGTCCCTTTTGAACATTTAAATTTAGTCTGTCCAAAATTGAACTCTATCAACATTTTATATCTTTAGTATCCACCTAGTGGCTCAAGTCTGAAAACTTGGCATTGTCCTATGTTCTGAATTTGCCTTCATATCCTTTGTGCCCTTTTTCTTCTCAGCATCTCCACTGCCCTCAGTGGAGACCCTGGACTGCTTCAGTCTCCAATCTTACCTCTTCTTAAACTCTTTTCCCAACTGTTGCCAGTGTGTAAGTAAGTGTGTGTATTTTTTAAAAAACAAACCTAAGAATGTTATGTACCTACTAAAATACCTTCATGGCTTCCCACTGCTTCAGGCTGCCTTCCAATCTCCTCAGCTTTACATGAAAATTTTCTGTCATTTGGCTGCTCACATCTGTAGTCTCATTAGTTGCCACTCCCCTCTTGTACCCTATGCTCCAGCACCCTATCCTGCACCACTTGTGGATTCCATGGTTCCATGATTGTGCAGAAGTCTGTTTTTCATTCTGTACTGCTGCTGCTGCCTTGATTGCCCTGTGCAGTCCTTGACCTATCTAACTTCATCGGCCCTTAAAGTTTTAATTATCTACCTTTTAATAGTCCCTCCAAACACACATACTCAGAGCTAAACTGGATAAGCAGCCTTGTTTTGTTTTCATGTAATTTTATAGCATTCTGGATTTACTTTCTTGCAGTCAACAATACTGTATTTTAATTATTTGTTGTCTATCTCCTCAATATTCTGTTTCTCCCTAATATTGGCACTCTGTGTTAGTTTTCTTTCTTCTCTACCACCCAGCACCGTATATGGCACAAAATAGCTATTCACAGCCCTCACAGCAAATGAATCTATGGTTAATAACCAGATATACCCTTTGTTAAAATGTGACAGAGTAACTAACTCTGTATTGCAGGTTCTCCATTTATTAAATAAGAATTATAGCAATATGTACCTCACAGGATTGTGAAGATTAGATGAAATGTTGCATTAGAACAGATTTTGATACTATAAAGCACTTCAAAAATTTTTTCAAATCAGAGCTCAATCCTTGGTTATAGTCCTTAGTCAATAAAAATGTGTTTACATTTCTCAGATATGTTTGGATTTCATAAAATTTTCATGCCCTAGAAGAAGGTAGACCCAATAATTACTTTCATAGTCTGAAAACATGAGTAAAAACAGAAGGCACGTAGCTGGAGCCATTACATTTGAGAATAGAAATGGAAACAAAAGCAAGCATGATACATTAATCTGCTGATATTAATAATGCGCAAGTATGGGCATTTTATATATATACATATGCACATATATATATACATGCACATATATACACGTACATACACACACACACACACACACACACACACATATAATTTGGATGTCTTCCTCTTACAAATAAGTTGTGAAAATAACAGCATAAAAGAACAGTTTTATATAACCTTTTTCTTTACATTCATCTTTTTTTTCTCCAGACAACACAGCTCTTAATGTGGAAGATAAGACGAATACCCTGCATTTGAAAGCTTCTCTGCAGGATGACTCAGTCTTCTGGCTATTGTTCCTTCTATTTGCTTATAGAGCCACTAGGTGGTTAATTTAAAGTTTTCAAGAAGTCAGTGTATTCACCTCTCAATTTACTGCTTAAATAAATAACAAAAGAGTTAAATGGTCATCCTCCAAGTGCTGTTACATTCAGAAAATGACCAAGCAAAAGACACTGTCACCTTTAGCACCACATTGTTGTGGAGCTGGTATCTTCAAGGTAAAGTCTACTTTCATTATTGATGAAAGCAGTTTCCTGTATTTCTGTAGTCAGAATCAGAGTTGAAGCTGGGAACATTAGATTCTTCTTTACCTCCTGTGTCACAGGGTATTTGGTCAGGCCCGTCAGACAGCAGAAGTTTAGAGTCTCATTTCTAAGGGTCAGTCAACTCTGAGGTCCCTGCAGTATTCTGGAAAAAATTGTCTTTGACCAACAATATGTTTTTTTTTTTAATTCTGGAGAAATAGAAAATAAATTTTACAGTAATAAATTGAATGGCAGTTCAAGAGCTTGGCAAGTTAGATTTTATGAAAAGTTTATGAGGGTGTAGGGGAGAAAAATGTTTTTCTTCACACTTTTAAGTTCTGTGTCGTGGATCTACAAATTAAACTGTCAAAAGACAGATTAACAGGAGAAACAGTTTATTATTATGCATATGGAGTTCTTCATAGAAAAATAGTGAAGATCCAAAGAAGTGGTTAGACCCAGAGAGTGATAAACTTGTGGAGAGGTGACAAGACAAAGGAAAAGGGGTTTGGGCTTTTAGCAGCGGTAAATCATGGGAAGGTAACTCTATGGAAGGAAACAAATGAAAGATAAGTGTTGTTTAGTAAGGTCCTGTTTATGCAGACTCCTCTGGGTGCTATCTCTGGTGATAAGATTCACTCTCTCCTTCCTGGTACTGGGGAGGGAGACACCTTCTCAAAAGGAAGTGACAACTTGGCCAGTTCTTGGTATTTTTTCCATATTTGATATATATATTCTTTTTTTTCATTATTGAAATATAGTTGATTTACAATGTTGTGTTTCAGGTGTACAGCAAAGTGATTCGGATATACACATATATATTGTTTTTCAGATCCTTTTCCATTATAGGTTATTATAAGATATTGAATATAGTTCCCTGTGCTATACAGAAGGTCGTTGTTTATCTATTTTATGTATAATGGTATTTATATTCTTTAAAAAAATTGCAGATGGAGTTTAACTCCTATATGATTCCCTTCCCCCATCCTATTTCCATCTCTCCATTCCAAGACATATTCTCATCCATATTTTCTCTTTTTCATTACAGAACTAATTTATTCTTTGGCTGCATGTTTATATTGATAAACAATTTATAGTTAGTTTGTATTTATATTAATATATTTTAAATAAGTCAAGAAAATAGAGAACTTTAACATTATCATTTCTTCATTAAAAGTATGCATTTAATTGGAGGACACCATCCCCTCCTCAGGAGGCAGACATAGACTAGTGATGGAGATTCGGACTTGGAATCCAAAGGCTTAGTTTTAGGTTGTAGCTAAAGCTGTGTGTTTTGGACAAGTTCCATTAACTCTCTGAATTGCAGAATTACAGAAAAAAAAGGAGAGAAAATACGTACTTTTTTGGGTTTGGTGAAGTTTATATAAAATATGGTATACAGAAGTATCTGGGAAGCTATAAAATGTTTTTAATATAAAACATTATTATGTTATTTCTTCTCATCTCCTGATTCTTAAATACAACTATTGTTCTCTCAGTGTATCAAGAGGATAAATAGTTCTTAACTGTTCTGTAAAGTTGCCTGAGCTCATAAAATATGTGCTTAAAGACTATTTCTAGGCCAATGGGAACCCTACCTATTTTGGGCTGGTAAATAATCATAGAGAAGTACAATGAGTTATATATATACTATTAAATGTTAAACCATTAAGCTCAATGTTACAATATTATGGAGAGTGAAAGGGGCCTTAGAGATTATTTAATTCAGTAGTCTAATTTAACACCTAAGAATGAAATACAGTCAGAGCCAACTTGTTTTAGTCACACATGGAGACTTTTAAGCAGAAAATAAACATTGATTAAATTGTGATGATACCCCTTCCATTTAAAGTAATATGTTTTTTTAAATTTGTGTTTCCAGTGTTAAAAGAGAGCTAAGGCTTTCTTTATTGAAAATGATTAATGTTGAAGCTGGCACTGTTGGAGCGAAGTCCTGATGGGAGATTTTCTCCTCTCCTGAAGATGAGCCAGGTTATAATGTAAATATGGACTTTTCTATCAACTGTGTGACTCTTTTTCATTGTCATAAACTGCTCTTGCATGTACATCAGTGGCAGAGTTTCCAGTGATGATGCTGTTGTTTTTCCTCGTCTCATATCAGGGCCCAGACTATTTGCTGATTCTGGAGGAGTGAAGATGCTGACAGATGAAATGCTGTCAGCAGCTGTCTGTCGGCCTGGAGACAGAGGGGGTGCTCAGTGACAGCGCTGGGGCTCAAGCAGCTGTTTCAGCTGCTATTCACTCTGGAGTTCAGGGCATGTGTCTCACACTACCTGTCTTTCAAAGAAGTTAGCTTCCTGTGTGGAAAGATATGTAAATCCCAAAGAATCCAAAGGTGAAAGAGAGCAGTACGCATTATAATTATGCTTGATTCTTCAATCTGTGCCCAAATATGAGGCTCACTCTTATTTATTCCGCCCTTTCCCCTGGGCACGTCCAAATTGCTTGAGTTTCAGCTACATACACTTAGGCCAGACAGAACCATCACATATCTGCTGTAAAACCACTCACAGTGTATCAGTATATCTTGCAGCACTGAAGTTAGTGTGTTTTAGTGGAAAGAACACCACCAGACCAGAATCTAAATGGTCTGGGTTACACTCCCGGCTCTGTGATGGATTGGCTGTGTGACCTGGGGAAATACTTTCTGTCTAGACCTCAGTTTTTTTGACTGCAAAATCAGGTGGTTGTTTAGGTAATTGCTGAAGTTCCTTTTAGCTCCGATTCTGTGATTTCTAAACAGATGATTATAATAACAGCTACAATGTATTGAACGCACACTTCTGGCTGGACACTGGTCCAAATCATTTACATGGATTAAATTATTTACTCCTCAGAAACAGTCCTTTGATGAAGTAAGTGCTGCCATTGATTTGTAGAGGAGGGAAGCCATGCTCCATAATTTCTTCAAGTTCCTGTTAGTAAGGGCAGAACTGGTATTCAAACCTATTTATATCTGTTATCGGAGTTAGAGGATTAAGGTGCCTTGAAGAGAATTCTAATGCCCATGTAGACCTGGACCTCAAAAAACCCAAGTTGTCCTAGAATTAACTCCTTGTGTCTGGAATTTCCATAGTATTTCTGAGGTTTCTACTATTAGGTTCCCTCTCCCACAACAGCATAGCGTTGAGTTTGGACTCCTTGGAGTTTTAGAGGCACTTTCATGATTTCTCTAGAAGTTTTGTATTTAAAAAAAAAAAATCGCTCCCCTCCCTCTCTCTGTCCTGTGAGCATCTCAGTTTGGAATACTATTTATAAACTAACAAAGTAGAAATTAAAATTAATCTTATTGTTACGTACACTTGCATATTTGTAATCTGTGATAAAAGGTTAATCCCTCTTGATGTTTTAATTATTGAAAGCATAAAATGCATGAGATATTAGAATAAATATTTCAAAATAATAATTGTCAGCTTTTTTGAGGAATAATTGACCAATAAATATTATTTATTCCTTATGTTTTTGCTTTCTGCTAAGAAGAAAAAGAGGTCAAAATTTTTGGAAAGAAATGACAGGGTTTAGAAGCAGATTTTAGAGTGGCCTCTAATTTCTTAATGACCACAGATGATTTACTTGAACTCATCATTGGTTTTTCCATTTGCAAAAATGGTAAATGATATCTCCCTCACCAGCACAAAGATACAACAATATACAGAGACATAAAGTACCCTAAAGCTATACCTCTTTCCTTGATTGTATTAATAGTCTTCTCATGAGACTCCATATCACCAATATCTCTTCTTCTATTTTATTTATTTATTGATATCAAAATGATCACTGTGATTATATTACTATTTTTTCATCTTAAAACATTCAATTATTCCTCTTTTCCAAGAGGAGCAAACTCAAGTTCTTCCACTTGGCACACAAGACTTGTCCCAATTGAGCTGGAGTGTCTGTTTCCTGTCTTGTGTGTCCTCATGTGAGAACCTGGCTCTCCCCTTCTTTCCTGCATCACTACGTGCTCTAGGTAGTCAGGTGAACTTTCAATGTGGCCACCTCAAGCTAGAGTCTATGATCTCTCGGTTTTCGCATAATGTGTTCTAACTGCTTGGAATTCTCCTCTTTTCTTACCAACTGACAAGCTCTCCTCACCTTTCAAGGTCTTACTGAATTATCACCTCCCCTAAGAGCCTTCCCAGACACTGCCTTTCCCCAGCTAGTCCTTTTTTACTTTCCCACTCTTAAGGCACATAGTGTTGACTCACCTACTATACTGAATCCCAGTTGTTAGTTTACTCCATCAGATTATGGAAGCAAGAGCTAGATCTTCTTGTTTACACATTGTCTCTTGCTCTCTGATGGAGTGGTGATACATTGCAACAAACCATCAATATCTGAATGTTCATTTTTTCCTGACTCTCCAGACACTACAGTAAAGATCTTTCCAGAGTTTAGATAGCTTTCATTCAGAATAGCAGTATGTTTATAAAAAAGGGGAACCTATAAAATATGAAGAATAAATGAGCATATATCTTGGAAAGCGCTTATATGCAATGAATGTATCACGTGAATGCAGTTGAAGAACATAGTACATATTTGTCATGACTTCATATTAATAAAAACAACTGAAGTTACATAAGAATAGAAAAATATTACATAATCCTCCAAGTTTATAGTGACTTAAACATGACACATACATTTTCCTAATAACTCTCACACTGAAAACCAGAATTTTCAGTGCACTTTTTTAAAATGCCAAAAATGTGTCATCATAGTTTGGTAGAATGTAATTGACCAGAAGCCCATGTTGAGTTTCAGCTAGGAATGTGGATTTTTGCCCCACTGGAAAGCCTGAAGGTCAGAATGATGCAGCAGCTCTTCTGAAGAAATTGCTTACTGTCTTCTGCTTGCTCTTGTTATGCCTAACTATGGCTACCAGCCTATACATATTGAGCATTTCCTATGCTATAGCAGGTGATCTTTATTCCATAAAAGTTAGGATATTTTCCTAACACAATCTAGACTCTAACAGAATAATTTTCCATCCTCAGGCATTTTCCATGCCTTACTCATGTTGCACAGATTGGACTATTGCAACATCACCAACTGGTCATTTGCAGCCTGGCATGTGCCACCATCACCAAGAGCTTAGTATTATAGCAAATTGTTCTTCAGCATTTTTCATGGAGTGCTTTTAAAAGAACATGATCATTTAACAAATTTTAGAACAGTTCTACATTTTGGACACCTCTGTTTAGCTTTCTGTATAAACAAGCTTTATCTGTACATTGTATTGCCTGGTGTCATTGTTTTATCTATCATTAAGGCTCATCATATTAGCAGGAATTAGAAATAGGATAGATGTTAATATCCCTGTTTGGAAATTGGAGAAAATAATTCTGATACAAGACACTGGATGACCTGTGATCCCTGAAGGCATCTTTGTGTAATATAACTAGAACCAAATGCCTGACTCCTAAATCCCTAGTGCTATTGTCTAAACTTAGTGACTCTGATTCTTCTATATAACTTCATTAGCCCTAGACCTTTCTCCCTTCTCAGCCAAGCATGGGTGTCCATCACAAAATATTTATTTATAGTCTATAGGTCTTTACATTTCCCCCCTCATGTCTTTCCTCATTGCTTTTGGTTCTTTTCCGGCCCTACCTCAATATCTATCACCTTGTAATATTTTAAGTTACTTAGTGACTCTGATTCTTCTATATAACTTCATTAGCCCTAGACCTTTCTCCCTTCTCAGCCAAGCATGGGTGTCCATCACAAAATATTTATTTATAGTCTATAGGTCTTTACATTTCCCCCCTCATGTCTTTCCTCATTGCTTTTGGTTCTTTTCCGGCCCTACCTCAATATCTATCACCTCGTAATATTTTAAGTATCTTCTTACCAGGCTCTCTGCTTCCAAACTACTAACCCTCCTATACAACACTCCATTTTCCTGCCTGGGTAATCTTTCTATATCATAAATCTGACTGTGATGCTTTACTTACCAGGCAATTTCCTATCACCCCAAGAGGCCATACTCTTTAGAAGAGAACAATGAATCATCTTGATTAGTCCTGTTTACCTCTCCAGCTTCCAGTCTACCTATTCCCTACCCCTTGCAAACTTCAATCCAGCAGTGCTGCCCCCTTTCAGTTATCTTAATGCACGAGCGTGTTTTAAAGGCTGTTCACTGGTGTATTTTGGTCTCTGAAATAACTTCTCCACTGTCTCCCTGATTCATTCTTAAAGGGCCAACTTATGAATATTAAATTTTTGTTTTATGTCTCCACTTCCACACATTCCTGCCACAGAAATGGTGTTACTTTAAGCATACCTCTGTTCATATATTTATACCACAGAATAATTCTTGCATGAATGTAAGAATCACTGTGGTCAAGAAATTTTTCCTATGAATATAAAGGAGGAAATTGTACTTTGATATGTTTAACAAATGAATCCAGTCTGGCAAAGACAATTTTTACATTCGATAGAAAATCATGTTTTTAAGTTTGTGTTTTATTTCTAAATTATTAAAGTATCGAAATAAGGTTTATTCAGTTAGCTTAAATTCAACAACAAAATCACATAGAATATCCAATTTAAAAAGTATTCTCTCCATCATACAAGTTTCTTTTCAAAATTAGCTATTCGGAAAATAAAATAAAATAAAAATCAGTTTTTTGGGTAACTATATTGAAAATGTCTTCTTTACTTTGAAGAGGTGGATTGTATGATTAGTTTTCTAATATCTGCCAGTAGCACGCTACCAGCAGTAAATACTGTTGTCTCTACAGTTGCTGACAGAGATGTTCACAGATACACTGAAATAGAAGTGTCAGTTCAGACCTTTTCTTGTTTATTTATTCTAGTCGTATTGCCTTATGGTCACACCACAGTTTCCTTAAAGGAACTTTCTTAGGGCTCTTTGCATTTTACAAGGGCTAATTAAGGTACATTAGATGGTATGATGCATAAATCCCACTTAATCAGACATTCACAAACTTTAAATGTCTCAATCCACTGCTAGCAAATAAATACGGATACTGCCTCAATCTTTCCTCATTGTTGCATCCCAGCTTCCATGAAGACACTTCACTTTCTGTAGTGACAATGCAACTATTTGGCCCACGTTCCTAGTGATGACACCAGTCTCTCTCTGTCTCTGTTTCTTTCTGACTCTCTGTCTGTCTGCCTCTCTCCCTCTCTGTACACACACACACAAACACACCTCTATATGTGTATATACACACAAACATATATGTATATGTGACACCTTAATAGGTCCTATCATATATGCCTGACCACTTATCTGGAAGCTAGAGCAGGTAACATAGAGCCTAGGGAGGAGGAAGAAAGGATGTGGATGCTTAGAGCTTAACAGAAACTTCAGACTTAAGAAAGATAGGTAAAGGGGATCTTCAGCGCTTTTTTAGGGAAGGATATAAAGAAATGCTCAAGGAGGAAGCCCTATATAGAAATTAAGAGAGTCAAAAATGAGCTGGGGGAGAACTCTAATAAATGGTTCATTTTTGGTCAAAGCAAAATCAGTTTTTTACTTGATTGTCCTGTTACTAACCTCTTTAAGACGTAGTGTACATACTTGAAGAGAGAGAGAGCATGATGGAATTGCTCATATATGAGAGTTGAAGGAATGGGAGGCGGTCATTAAACAGCACACACATGATTTTTAAGGACAAACATGCATGAAATTATAAAAACACTGCCTTGAACAAGAATGTGGATCACATCTAACATGTATCGGCATAGTGTTTTTGGCTCTTCTGTTGATGGCCTTTCTTTCCCCTGAATATATCAGTTTAGTAATACTCATGCTGACGCATTCCTGATAGACAGATGGAAGAACCACAGAGGAGCTGGGATTATTTGCTGCTTCTTTGTCTGTGTCTTTGTGTCTCTGGCCAAGTTCGGACACTATGATTAATATGAGATACAGATGTCAGCTGTGCAATCAGTGTCTGACTCTGGCTGGCTGACAGGGTGATTTGGCTGTGCAGGTGACAGTTTTCATTTGCTTGGGCTTGTGTAAGTACCTCCCTCCTCGCCAGGAAGGAAAGGGTCTCTCTGTGGCAATTCAAGGATGATATTCATTCCCCAGACTCTAAGGATGTAGAGACTAGAGATCAAGCTACTGCTTATGGGATTTTTTGTAGTTTCCAGCAACTAAAGTGGAGGTTTAATGAAGACTTGTTAAATCAATATAGACACATATGAACCTTCTACTTTCACTCCAAATAACTAATTTCCAAATGAGAGGAATAATTCATGTGATTTATTTAAAATGGAAACATATTTGGTTTCTAGTCATGTACCTGCCACTTATAAGCTGTGAGACGTTATGGCAAGTTAAATATAGCATTCTGAACCTCACATCCAAATAGGAATGACAGTACCTACCTGAGACACTGTTGAGATTACTAAAATGAGATTATGTACAAAAATCCATAGGGCTCACAGTGGGTACTTAATAAATGTTAATTATCCTGTCTCTTTACTCCTTTCTTAGATTGTGTAAAAAAACCCACAAATATGTGTTCAAATAAAAAATAATAATAACAATAATAAGATCGTTTATTATGAGCCCGTACTGAGCTAGTGCTTTGTATATATTATATTTAATTTCCCCAATAACACTATGAGGTAGATAATATTATTATTATCCCCATATCATAGGTAAGGAAAATTAAACATAAAGTGGTAGATTAAAATCCAACTTTAACTGTTTGCTCTTTATAGCTCTAAAGCAGATGCCGGTTATGCTGCCCTATGTTAAGGCCATATTTTTAATGTTAAATAACAAATTAAAAACCGTTTATAATTTACCTGTTACTCTCCAACACCTGGGCATGAATGAAAGTGCAAAGACCCCCATGAAAATAAACACAAGTACACATAGCTGTTGAGTAACCCTGCAATTACAAACTGTAAGCATCAATATTATTTCTGTTCTCAATAGAAAACCTGAAAGCTTCTGAAAGGTGGGACTCAGTCACTAATTTGCCAGACAGGAGTCCAGCTTGTTAACAGACATAAAATACTTCGCTTTTAGCTCTGTCATCTAATCCCCCAGAAAACTGGATAATTGCCCATAAAACTAGGCCCTGGTGCTACACTCACTTAACTGTACTACATGGTTATCTCAAAAGAGCTTTTAGTTTCAAGTAAGTCTAAAAAATTGGAGGTTGGCTGAAAAACAATTAAAATAACTGCAATCCTTAGCTACCTCAGTTGTATTTATTCCTTCCTGCTGACCTCGCTCACGTAATAGCAGGATTCTCCTCCTCCAGAGTCAACCACTCCCACTGCTCGTCCTGCTCTTCTAAGACTTCTATCAGTTTGCTGCATATCCTTGTCCTTGAGTTGCCACCCCCTTTCAGGTAACTGCATAGCAAATCTGTGCTAAAACAAATTTAATTCCAGTCCTTGTTCTATCACTGACTGTCTCCGCTTTTTGTCTCTGTTCTCAACGTCTTCAGATATAGTTTAAAGGTCTTTAATGAAATGATTCCTAAGTCTAATGTATTTTATTATTCAAGCCCTAACCCTTCTACACAGCTTCCTCCAAGTCATCTGACAGCTCCCTCTTCAAGTCATCTGACACCATCTCTGTCATTTCGTTGCCCCCATCTCAGTTAACAGCGCCCACTTTTCTTGCTAATAAAGGCTATTGCCTTTCCTTCTCTGTAAAAGTTTCCTTTTTTTTTTTTAATCAGTGTGACATTCTATTCTTGGTTTCTCCACATAACTCTAATTTGTCTGTGGTGTTTACTTTAAGCTCCTGTGATATTCTGAAAATTCTAGAGACTAAATGTTCAGGTATTGGCTATGAGGTGACAGTCAAAGAATTTTGACTCATCCTGCCTAGCCATGGTTTTGCCTAAAGTCCCATGAGCACAGAGCTCATCAGTAATGGCAACACCTGTAAGGGCATGGTGCTTTAACAGTTCCTACACACCTTATCACTAGGTCATTAGTACAATATATGTGGCAATCTATTATATGAAGGAGTAGTTTAGGATATGCTGAAGTTCAGGAAGCAGAAATGAAGCCACCATCATCAAAAGATATCTTTGGAGATTTTATAATCTGCATAGCATTCAATATATAGGTACACTTTTTTTCTTTCAGTTATGACTGTATAGTGTAATGAGAAAACCACAATACTAGTTATCAAAAAATCCAGGCTCCATCCAGCCTCTGCTTGTCTTGTTCTAAATATGTGACTTAAGGCAATTTAATACAATAAATTCTTTGGGATCTTCCCGGACCAGGGCTTGAACCCGTGTCTCCTGCATTGGCAGGCGGATTCTTAACCACTGCACCACCAGGGAAGCCCCCTCCGTCTGTTTTCTTATCTATCTCCTTAGTAAAGGGAGCAATGGGAAGATCAACCACAAATTTAGGATCAAAGAGCCATCTGAATTTTGATTTCAGTAATTGTTTTCAGGACAGCAGGAATCCCATGTGTCACAGATGTATTAGTTATGGTATCGCAACATAGAACAGAAAGGAAACATAATCACTCACTTTCTCCACCATTAAACCACGTAGCACGGACACCCAGGGCTGAGCTGGACTTTGAGAAGTCATTGTTCCATTCCAGCTTTTCTGACACAAAGGCAGCCTTATACACTTATCCCTTGTGTGATACATGTCAGGTACACTAAAATACCTTTAATTCTGTTAGAACATAAAAGAATTTTCTAATTCTTAAACTGTTTGAATGTTTCCAATAAAATGAAGTCTATAATTATCTAAAATAAAAGAGAAAGAATAATACCACACTATCTCAAAACTTAAATTGAGTTCCTACCATGTACCAGCCCTCTTTCTATACTTTTCTTCTCAATACTCAATCTTTATAACCATTCTGCATGGCAGTATTACTTTGGAAAGTTAGCATGGTTAAGTGACTTTCCTTATGCTCTCTACCTATTAAGTGGCCGAGCAAGAATAATAGCTATAACCGTTCTATCAGGAGTCGTCTACTAGCTAGGAGTACAGTGGCTACAGAAGTGAATTTCCTGTAGCTTTCTTCCCTGCCTAGGGCTTAGTAACATGTTAGTTACTTTTCATCTTTTATTCTCAAGTTAGGACTCTAACTCCTGGAATTCAGGATCCATGTAAAATTCAACTTGATATCAAATGCAGTATATAGCTCATAGTAGGTATTTAATAAAATGCATTGATATTGACTCTTCCTGTTTCTTAAAGAACGCTTTATATCTCTGTTTTCTTTTCTTCTCTTCTTAATTGACTTTCTTCTCTCATTTCTTATTCCTATATAATCTCCTTTCCCTAACTCAATGGGTCAGAATTACTTAATTGTATGAAGTTTGTAAAGTTTTTAGCCATATTTATGGAAAGCATCAAATACATCGAAACAACATACCTATAAGTTGAAAGAAAAAAAAGTAACTATTGGGAAGAAGTATTTTTGATCCTCTGAAAAAACTCCCTATAAAATAAACTGTACGAATAATAAAAATTGTGCTGATAAAATTTGTTCAATATATAGAATATTTCTAGAATTACAGTCTATTTCTAGGGAACAGAACTTTCAATTCTGGCTGCTTATATGCCCTACATATTTGCAAAGTGCCTACTCTGTGCCAGATCGTGTGTTTGGGTCAGAGTATAGAGAATAAAGACATGGTTTCTACCTTTAAGCAAATTAAGATTGAATGACCATAATTCGGGAGGATTAGATATGTGATGTCTGGATATATGTGAGCCAACTATTGAATTGTCATGCGAGAAGTTCTGTGACAGAGATTATGCTGGTATTTTGGAAGAACAGAATAATGGTGTCTAATTGAGACCTTGAATCAGGAAAGTTTGCCTAGAGAAGTTGGCACATGAAAGGAGTTTTAAAGAACAAACAGTGGTATTTGTTTCCATAGAAAAGAGAGAGAGAAGAGGAAGTTAAGAATTGAATAACTCTCAAGGTTCGTTCTTCTGCATTTCACAGAGTTAGACTTGACTTAATTCAATTTGCTCTTTTTTCCAAACTAGCTTCTTTAAAGACATGCATGAACTATTTCTATTACTATTTTTGTTCTTTTAGTTTGTAAGACTATGAATGAATTCACAATATAATTTTTCAAAATCTTAGCCCAACCTCCTAATTCTTTCCTTTTAAATGAAATATTGGAGTGGGTTCTCAAATTGTAATGTTTTAATTTTTGATATTTTTAATTAAATAAAGTTCAGGTGCCATGCAGTCTGAACCTGTTTAACAAAGCTTTGCCTTAGTCAATATCCATGACTCCTTTTATTGAAAAGATAAGACTCGTAATTAGCATGCAAACTATCGAAAATAGAGTCTCTAGGTTAATTAGAAATAATTTCTTCTCTTAAAATGGTTAACTACAGTTCTCGAAGTTTGCATATCCCATCTGATTGCTCCAAGATGCATTTTTCACAAATAGAGCACAAGTGAACGCCAGCTCAACTCATCCCAAATGATGTTACAAATTAGTGTATTCGAGATTAATGTGGTATTGAAGTACATATAAATGTTTGTTATTGCACTGTAACAGGATTTAGATTTATAATCTTTAAAATGCAAAACCAGCAAAGAACATTTGCAACAACTTTATCTAAACTAGATAAACTAAACTAGTTCTTTAAACTAACACCATAATAAGTATAATTAGAGCCTAAACATCCATATTAATGAGGAGACTGGGGTTAGATAATGGATATGGAAAAGGGAAGAAGGCAGAAAACTAAATGCGAATTGATCCCTTTGGCTGCAGATGCCCAGATCCTGAGAGATTAGCTCATATGATCTTCATGTCTGTTGAAATACTTACCACATTTCACCTTATACCAACTCGAGTCTTTGTCCACGTTCCACTACCAGCTGGGTGTATGAACTTGGGTCGGTCATTTATTTTTTTCTGTAACTGCTTTGTGTGATCTCTTAAGTTTCTTCTTCTGTTACGTATTTAATTCTGATAGGTACCTCCTGTCTAAAAGATGATTGGACAGGTTGTGTAAAATGTTAAGTTGCTTCCAGGAAATGAGCCATAAACTCTGGCAGGTATAATCACTCTTTCAAAACTTTGGGAATTATCCTTTATGCCTTAAAAATGCACAGAGTTGGCAAGTAGGTTTCTATTTGTATGCCATGTTTGTTGTACTGGTTGCCCAGAACGCTGTTATCCTTATTAATTCTAAGGTCTAGATAAGTCTTGAATCAGCTGTAATGTTCAGTAGCTGAACTTAAACTCCTGCATGAATTGCAGGGGGAGCTAAATGGGCCTCAAATCATTAAACAGTCTCTTCCCCCAGTGCCTCACAAAAGCAAAGTCAGAGCCTCATAGGAAGATTCCCATGTGGATAAAGAACCACCAAACATTAAATCACAGTCAAAGATCACTTAACACACAAGGAAACAAGTCACATGAGCAAAATTCAGTAAAACAGCATCCATAGAATTTCACATATTAGAATTATCAGCTACAATATATAAAGCACCTGTGCATGAAATATAAGAAAATGAACCAGGAGGAAATATCCATCAGATAAGAAGAAATAGTGAGAGAAGAAAATGATAAAAAATTTTTTTAAATTTTAAAAAATATTGCCTATGTAAAATAATAACATGTCTGATTTGGGAGATAACCAAAGAACAAAAGTACAATACTCTTAAATAGAATTGTAAGTGAAACTGGAGTTTATCTGCCTCAGCAAGAGGTTTGGGTTTTAGCAGCCATGTGGGAAAAAGAGACATGGTGTACACCCTGATCCTGTGGAGAGATAGAACTGAGAAACCTGAAAAAAGTTAAGAATTTTAAGGGTTACATAATGACTAAAAGTATGATAGGAAAAAAATATATGCCTGACATAAATGAGAAACAAGAAGGAAACATTTCTTTTGCCTTGGGTCTCCTAAGAAATTGAAACCATAAGCCTATTTTCCTTCAAAGAAAAGAAACTCAGGTCAATACAATTAACTTAAAGTTAGCCTGAATTAGCAGCATTCTGGAGTCCTAACAAAACCAAATAAAAATAATTTCTAAAAGGTATACCCTCAACCTAGGGCTCACTGGATTCTCACATATCAAATTCCAATGAACATGACTTAATAATCCAAAATTACCAGGCATACTAGGAAATAGCTCACATTGACAAAAAAAAATCAGTGTAAATATCATGAACAGGGGAAAAAACACAATTAGACCTTAGCCACCAAAAATATCACAGAGAATACATAACTACATATAAAATAATTAAAGAAGTAAATCAAAAACGAGAACAAGATTGTAGAAAACTACTAGATAGGAAAACAAGTAAACAAAGCTTCTATTAATGAAAAACATAATTATTGAAATTAAGACTGTCAGTGAATTTGATAACAATGTAGATAAGATATAAAGAGAAAATTAGCAAACTATATACCCAAATAAATTACTCAGAATTAACCAAAGAGATATTACTGGTTGCAATTCAAAATGGTATAGCCATGTTGGAAATGTTTACCAGTTTATCATGGAGTAAATCATGCAGTTACCTTACAACCCAGCAATATTACTCTAAGGTAAATATCCAAGAGAAATAAAAACATATATCAATATAAAAACCTGTATGCAACTATTTATAATGGCTTTATTTATAATGGACAAAATCTAGGATCAGTTCAAATACCAACATTTAATCAATAGGTAAATACATAATTATGATAAATACATATAATCAAATATTACTCAGAAACAAAAAGGCATAAACTATTGATACAAGCAACGTCACAGATGAATCTCAAATGAATTAAACTAAATGAAAAATCTATATGTTTACATTTATATGACATTCTTAGAAAGGCAAACTATAGTAACAGATAATATATTGGTGGTTGCTAAGGATGAGGGGTGAGAGAGCAGGTTGACTACAAAGAAAAATAAGGGAATTGGGGGGCAATGAAACTTTTATATATTTTGATTTAGTGGTGGTTGCTTTACTATGCCCTTTTCAAAACACATAGGGCTTATACTATATAAAGGGTGAATTTTGCTGTATGTAAACTAGGCCTCAAAAAATAAAAATTTATAATGTAAAATATAAACAGCAAAAGTCAGTGAGTTATAAAGAGGATGGCTACATAATAAGTAACAATTCTCTAAAGAATTAAACTGGGAAATTAAACTAATCTTTTGACATTGCTCTTAATAATTCACCTCCCTCCAAAAAAAGGAATGGTGAAAAATAAAGTAATAATACAATTAATAATTATAATTGAGCAAACATGTATAGCGCTATATTGGCCATGACCCTAGAAGGAAAGAGATGGCACATTCATATGGGTTAATTGAGTAGGGAGTTAAGGGAAAGCAAGAAGGGATGATGCAGTTTTCCAGGAGCTAGCTATAGCATGGAATCAAACTACCTCTAAATGTAAAGAAACAAGTGGAGGAGAGTCTCCCTGAGCCCAGTGAAATGTGTAGCTATAGTGGTAGCTGAAGAAGACAGCTGTCTGACAGAAGCTGTGGCCTTCCTTGGGGAAATCTGTGGCCTCACAGTGAGAGAGGATTAAACATCCTACTGTACTCTCCTCTTGATGTAGTCCAAAGAGATTAGTCTCCTTGGACTCAAAAGGGTAAAAAAAGTTAGAGATAAGGGTAAGGAATGTTAGAGGTTGCCCTATCTACATGGGCAGAGACCATACAACATGAGAACACTGTACCCAACAATTAGCTAATGTACAGTCTTTATAAACAAATAAGGGACAGTTATAACATTTATTGCATATTGGGCTTTACAAAGTCTCAGTAAACATTAAAGAATTAGAATTACAAAGAACCCATTTTCTTAATCGTATATAATTTTTAGACAGCAAAAATAAAAGATGAATTAAACTTTCCACAGAATAGAAAATTAAAAATAGTCTAAGTAATTCGTGGTCAGAGAAGATATTAAATGGTGATTTGATAATTTTTAACTAAGTTATGATCAAAATGCTCCATACCCAAATTTGTAGGATGCAGCTAAAACAATGTTTAAAAGGGATTCTAGAATAAAAGAAATGGTAAAATTAATGAGTTAAATTTCCAATTCAACAAATTAGAAAAAGAAAAACGGAATTAACCTAATGAAAGTAGGTGGAAGAAAATGAATAAATATAAGAACATAAATTAGAGAAAGAGAAAACAAAGCTAAGATAAGAAGTTATCCACAAGACCAAATGTTAAGTTCTGTGAAAAAAAAAAAAGTTAGTGGAATTTATCTCCATTCTTGGGGTATCCTACCATGTGCACAGTAGCATAATCTCTCTTCACTCCTCATAATTTTGCCCTTGGAAATGTGGAATTATTTAGTGAACTTGGAAGGGTAGCTGTCTACAGATAGACAGTGTCTCTGTGTCTCTCTCTTTCGCTCAGTTCTGTGCTAGACTCATGGCCACAGGGGATGCAAAATGCAAAAGAAAACTAAGAAGTTATGAAGATACTAGAATCTAAAGAACGGCACCAAGTTCAAAATACCTGATAAGCAGAGCTGCTGTTACACAAATGCCACTCTATAGGAGAAATGATTGTGTGTATAGATTCCCTCTACTCCCCACCATTTACAGAAAATGCACTTGCCCAAATTAACATCTTAATGAGCATTTTAAAATCATGGGTCATGGATTCTGAACTACTTGAATGTTGCTAAGACTAAAGAAAGATATTCTCTATTAATGTTCTCTCAACAGTTACCGTTGAGAATGTGCTATGATCTTCAGCAACTCTGAACACTGACTTCTGGGAATATAATTTTGCCTGGGATAACTGCTCTAGGACTTTGTATTATTTTGGTGGGTGTGGAATTGGTGTCATCACATTCTTAGATGCCCTGTTAATGATATGGATTCTAAAAACAAGCAGCCTCAGAGATTTGGCATTGATCATTTTAACTTCCAAGGACTCAGAGGAGTCCTACCAGTTCCACTGGAAGATAGTCCAGGTTGAAGCTGCTGAAGAAATTATATTAAAACTGTATTGAGAGTTTATTATATCTCAGGTACTCTTTTAATCACAGATATTACTTTATGTAAAACTCATTATCTTCATCAGGTGGATATGATTATCATTTCCATTTTGCAGATTGGATATCTGAGAGACATAGTCATCCAATTATCAAGTAATGTCCACAGGATTCTAATCTAGGTCATCTGATCCAGACTGTGCTTTTATCCACTATTTGTTTTTTAGGTTTTTTTAATTAAGAATTTTTTTAAACATCTTTATTGTAGTATAATTGCTTTACAATTTATCCACTACTTTTGATCACTGAGACAAATACAACTGAGCTTTGAAATTCAGCAAAAATAAGAAATGGGGGTGGACTTTTATTTCTTTGCAGTATTAATACATAAGAACAATATAATTTAATTTTGGATCTACAAATGTTTTGGTCTTTGGGGTTTGACTTGCAAGGGAATTTAATAGTTGTATATCGGGGACTTCCCTGGTGGTCCAGTGGTTAAGACTCCATAATTCCACTTCAGGAGGCAAGGGTTCAATCCCTGGTCAGGGAACTAAGATCCCACAGGCCGTACAGTGTGGCTAAAAATTTTTAAAGAATAGTTGGATCTGTTTTCTCCCAGGGAATTTGATGATGGCAGGGGATATATCTATATCTGTAACATCTGTATATCTATCTGAAACACCTCTGTGTTGATGGAATTTTATTATTATTGTGACTTTATGTAATATATTATTGAAATATATTTATGACGTCGTTTGGTCCCATTGAAGACCTTTAAGAAAGTAGCATAATTTGAGAAGGGAAATGGAGTAAAGAGTGACTTTTTAGCCTTGAGTACAGAGAGGTCTTAGAGATGATGTAGTTAATGCACTCTTCTGACCCATATGCAAACAGAAAGCCAAATAAGCAGTTGTTAAATGCATCATGAAGTATTATTTTGATGGGCAGCTAATCTCTTCTAAAGAGGGAGGTAGCATTGTTTTAATGGTCAAGCCAAGAAGTTAAAAGAACAAAACCTGGGGAATATTGGAAGTGGTGATGCTTCTACCTTACTCTTGATGATTACTTCCATGTAAAAGGAGATCTTTGGGCATAATTCTCTTGGCCTCTTGCTATTTACTTATTCACTCTGCCCAAGGGCAGGTGGAATATCCTTATCTGATTGGTAGATTGGAAGGAGAAAGTGGGCCTGTGTGGCCAGCAGATTCCTTTCTTCCTAAGAAACAGGCAGAGAGCAGGTGATATATGTTGTGTTTTGGATCTCTGTGAGTAGCTCTGTCTCAGGGATGGAGGCCTGCTTCTGTCTAGTACTGCTGGAAGGGTAAGTCTTTTCACTGCAGGATTCAGTAATAGGAAGTCTTCCTTCTTGTAGGTAAAAGAAACACTATTTAATATCAGCATTAACATTTCACAATGTTTATTTTGTTTTTCATATGCCTCCTTTGTCTTATTTTTGAAGTGGTTTAGTACTCATGCAAGTTATTGCCTCCTCACCAAATAACCCAACAAGAAACTACTGACAGGATTGATGGATGTGGGGAGGGAGGGAGGGAGGGAGGGAGAGGGACGGAGAGAGAGAGAACTTATGAGGCTAACTCAGAACCAGAATCATGCTGATTTGTACCATAGAATTCCAGAAAACCTCAGGAACTCTGAAACTCATCTTGGATAGGTCTAAAAGGGAGGGTGCAATATGGGGTTGAGAGAGTAGAATTGGTCGAATATTTGTATAAAAATTCAGCTGGGTAATGGCTCCATTCTCAAACCATTGGAAGATAAAAATTAAATGAGAGAGAACCAGATTTGTGGACACCAAGCACACGTGAGGCCTGAAGTAACATACTGAAAACAGAGGGATTAATTGAAAGTTTTCTTCTTAGAAGATAAACACCTCACTCCCCGATTTCCTACTTGGATTCAAGAAAATTCTGGTAGCTAAGTTTTTTCCTCCCAAGTAAGAAATTGAGTGTTTGTGGAGAGACTGATCCAGTTAAGAAAACAGTAATAATAAATCTGTCAATTGGGGATTTACCCAATTAAATGGCCCATCCGGGCCATCCTGCAGTAAATCCAAGCACTGAAAACACCTGCCTCCAAATAACTTCTGATGTTTTACTCTTAAATAAGAACAGACAGTTAAGAATCACTGGACACTTAAAGTAAGCCGATAGCATGCAAACAAAACAAACAAAAAGGAGGAAAACCGGAGTAGGAGGAAAAAATGAAGGCAGGAGGAAAAAATTCATACACACAGATAAAGGATAAATTACTTCCATAATTATCATTAATATTAAATCCCTTCATTAAAATGAACTGAAATTACAAACCAGGATATTCATAAAGTAATATAAAACAACTCTCTTTTCTTTCCTCAAATCTTAGAAATTAAAAATATAACATTAGAAATGAAAAAGCTAATAGAAATTTTGGAAAATAAAGTCTCAGAAATCTACCAAAAAGTAGAAAAATAACAGCAAAAATAAACAGATAATAGGAAAGGTAAGGTAATAAAGTTAGAGAATAAGCCGCAAAGTCTAAAAATCCAAATATAGAAAGCTTCTGTTGATGAGAACAGAGAACACAGAGGGTAGGAAATTACGAACAATTCAAGAGAAGTACTGAAAACTGAAAATAACAGTTTGCTGATTAAAAACGCCTACCAAGTGCCCAAGCTTATATGACAGTAGAGCAGACTCATACCAACACACATTACTGAAACATTCTAAAAACAAGACAATAAGAGATTATCAAAGTTTCCAGAGAGGGGGAAAAAAACCCTCATTACCTGAAAAGTAGTAAGAATCAAAATCAAATTAAATGTCTTGCACAGCACTAGAAACTTGACTCTAATGAAACATTGCTTTCAAATTTAAAGGACAAATTAATTCTACCTAAAATTCTATCCTCAGGCAAGCTGCTAGTCAATTTACAAAGTCTCCAAAAATTTACATCCTAAGTGCTTTTTCTAGGAAGCAATGGGAATAAACCATTGAAGAGGGAGATGTGTGTAATTCAGGAAATAGGGGCTGTAACTCAAAAGAGAGAACTTTTCATAATGATGGTAAAGGGAGATGCCACATTGACCACTGTGCATTTGGCCTAGAGAAAAACCAGTACTAAACGGTTTCAATACTGCAGAATTGAAGTCTCCAAGGAAAAGATGAGTCTGACATAACAATCGATAATGTGGAAAACATTCAGAGAAGATAAAGAACCCTAAAAATCACCTGAAAACACAGTCAGAAAAATATTCTGAATTGTCACCCTAATTTCTTTTGACCTCCCCTAATCAGGTACTTCCTTTTTCATGTTTTGGGTTTCTACCATTCTAGTCAGAACCTGATGAACAGAATTTTTCCTACTTGTTTTTCCCTTCCTTAACTCTGCATCAGAAGCTGTCTGTGCTTATCCCTTTTGCTGTATGACAGGAAATTAGTCACAAAAATAAAATAAAATAACATAAAATAAAACTTAAAAGCTCTGCTACCAGTTAGCTAGCTAACAAGGTGCTAGGATCAATATTTGTACTAGCATAATTAACTTTACTATTAAGAAGCTTCAGAAAATTTGTACAGAAAGAATTGACTACTGGTATTTTAAAGCTTAGCAGCACTATGGTGATAGGGGAAAATATGATGAAGATTTTGAGTACCTCTCAAATTTCAGAATATAGGTGACTACCTGCCATACATATACACAGGTAGAGAGCTTTCTTATGGGGAGCTATGCCAGGCTCTCAAAGGGATCACTATTAGTGCCTAGGATAGCTTCACGGCTATCTGTGCCAAGGTTGAAGTGGAATAACACAGCTACAGATGTGAACATCAAAGAAAAAGAACACATTTATTTGCTATGCCCTCAAGCACTATAAATGCAACTTGGGAGACACTCCTCTGCATCCAAGAAACAGGCTCATTGGGTTGATTTGATGTCCTCATCTGTCCTTCCTCTGACAGATGCCCCAGAACTGCTTATAGAGTTTTCACAAAGAATTATTCATCATACTTTTTTATTATTTTCACGTAACTCAGGACTTCATTATCAAATCTTTTTTTTCACTAGCTATATTTCTTATAATATATTAGTTATTGTTTAATATGTGGGTGTGGCTGCCACCTGCTCTTAAAGACAGAAAGCACGTTTGGATCTCTTGTTTCTCTTGATGTGAAACCCAACCTAGTCATTGGTTTTTCTTCTTCGAGTATTCCTGTTTTACCTTTCCATCTCAACATAAATACATACAATCAGCATTTTTATCACCTTTGTATTAAATTTTCAGCCTCAAAGCGAGAGATATGATCCACTCACACATCTTTCTATAGAAAGGGATCATCTATTTTTGATGTGAAAAATCAAAGGTTAGTCTCTAAAGGAATTTGGCTATCTGTAAAACTTTTGTCTTAGAGATGGAAGTCCAATGCCCAAAGAAACTTCACTTGGTTCCTGGAAGTAAGGATTGGCAAGTAAAGTATTTTCATCTCCATTTCACCCCTATCCCAGGTATGGGATAATTTTGTGCAAGTACTGTATATTTCTATGTGAAGTAAAGCAAATGGCAAAGTTAATATAAATAATCCCTTGTCCAGGTAGATGTAGAAATTCTAGCATTTTTCTTTATTAGTGTTTTCCACTTACTACAAATTTACTTGGCAATATTCTGATCACTGCCATCCCTCCTCACCTGTCACAAGTTTCAAACATAGTGAAGGAAGATAAAACCTAAGCTCCTTTCCTAAATGTGACAAACGAATATGGGATGAGACAGGAGGAGGAGAAAGTTTCACACTGGTTGTCTTCTACTTCTCCAAGTTCAGAATCTACAGTCTATTAACTGCTTAGTTGTGAAAAGCCCAGAATTTGCCAGGTTTGTCCTGCTTTACCATGCTTCATTCATCATTCCCTTCTGAAGTAGTCCTCTCTTTTTCCATATTTCTCCTAACTCCTTCCAATAAACTCTAATTATAGATAGCATCAGATAAATTCCTTTATTTTGCTTGCTGGAATTCCTGCCCTAAGGAGACAACACCTGCCCTCTTCTCTTCACTTCTCTTCTCGGATGATGTAACAGGATGCTCAGGAATAGTTTTATCACCAGCCCAAAGATTCCATGTGGCTTTTGGTGAGTCATAAGCTTCTTTACTAAATCTTTGTACTTTCTAAAAATGGAACATGTGAATAACGCACCACTGAATTCTACGAAGTTCATCAAAGTAAGTCCCTGTTTACACTAATTTTGTAATTGACTGCTGTGTCACCAAATAGGGAATATTCCCCAAGTGCAGAATACCTAAAGAAAGAAAATGTTAGAACTTCCAATAAAGTAGTGGAGAGTCTTCTGAGAACCAAACATAAATGCACATAAACATTATTTTAAACTTAATTTGCGAGGTTCACAGATACCCATCATTGATCTGTAGAGCATCTACCCCTTGACTGAAGGTGAAACTGGGGTGAATCAGGATGCTTTCATAAGCTTATAGATTTAACCTATTCACTCCTTCTAGTGTTTTCTCCCTATCCCACCCCACACCCCTGCATAACCATTGTTTTGGAAATTGGAAAATCTTGCTGCCTTAAAAGTCAGACCTGCATGGATAATGATTTAAAAAATGATCACGTTTCAGTAGCATTTCAATTGCATAAGGGAATGTCCTCTTCCCTCCTGTGTTGATCAACAGAAATTGAAGACTGAGCCATCGAACCAGTGGGGAGTAAGAATGCCCTCTTTACTTTTCAGGCACCCAAAAAGAAAGGAGAAATTCATCTGGTGTGCTTTGAGAAATCTAGCACCTATAAATGACTGATCTGACAATAATTTATAGTAAAGGGACTGACTACATTCCAAGAAAATGAAAGTATAATCCTCAGCTCCTGTAGTGTTCTCTAAGTGGTTCTTCTCCTTCCTCCTGAGGGACCTCACAGCCTTTTTCCACTTTGCCACTCATTCACTGCAGTGCTAAGTTACTTCCATGGAAGTGCGAGCTGTCACTGTATGAACATGTTATTGTTTTTTTGAACATGTTATTTTTACTGAAACATTAGTGTGTTGCGCTCTAGCTCTCTTCTGACTCACCTGAGCTTTAAAACATCAGTGATGCTAATCCATTGCATCTGAAAACACTTGCTGTTTTTATAAATCAATTCCTGAACTCTTTTTCCACTTTTTTTTTTTTTTGGCCCAGCAACGTGTTTCAGGGGAAAAAAATCTTTCAGAAAGCTTTAGCTATTTGTTAACTCTCTCTTACGTACTTTTTTCTCTGTCTCACTAATCTAACTCATATCTAATGGAGATCTCTGTGTGCCTGGCACTGCTCAGATGCAGGGTATATTGCAGTGCATGTGTAGAACAAGGATCTCCTGCTAGAGTCAGAGACTGGAAGAATAAAGACAGTAAAACAATAAACTTCATAATAAGCAAGATATGGTGGTGACCTAAGAATGGGTGGGGTGGAGCCTGGGCTATGTTAGCTTGGGTGGTAGAAAGGATGTTTGTTTCTCTGAAGCTTAGAGCTGAGAATGAAAAGGAGGAGAAACTATGGGGATGTATTCAGGTGGATCACTGCAAACAGAGAAGAAGGGTTTCTCCATCTTGACACTATTAACATTTGAGGGCAGATGATAATTTGTTATGGGGGTTATTCTGGGATTGTAGGATGTTTAGCAGCATCCCTAGCATCTACCTAGAGATGCTGATAGCACTATCCCACTCGTTACAACCAAGATGCCTCTAGACATTGACAGAGGTCCCATGGAGGGCAAACTTCCTCCCAGGTAAGAACCACTGGCACAGAGACATCATAATGTGCAAAGGCCCTAAACATCAACAAGCTAAAGAGGCATGTAAAAAGCTAGTGTGTCTGGAAGATAGTGATTTAAGGGGGGAGTGAGGGGAAAAAAGTCTGGATGTAGGCAGAGGCCAGATCACATTAGAGCCTTGCAGGCTGTGGTAAGGATCTAGGCTTTCACTTTATGTACAGGTGGAAGACATTGGAGGATTAGTAAGGCCAATTCTAACACAATTTACATTTTAACATAACTGTGGCTGCTAAATGTAATGCTGCCAGTGTCTCATTTTACTAAGTTATTAGTAGATGGGCTACCTGAGTTCAAAGCTAAGACTTATTTTAGATTTTTGGTAATATTTTTTACTTTAATTTTATGGATTTCGATTTGCTAGTTGAGCATTCTAGGGGCTATTTCACCCAAGAGACTAAGTAATTAATCTGTCTAGGCATCAAGACATGGTGTCTTGGCCATGCAAAAACTTACATAGCCATGATTAGAAGTTAACACACCTTTTCATTTAATTATTACTCTAAATTAAACACATTTTAAAATGAGGAGAGAACCTGAATATAGCCATTTACCAATTATTAAATTACTATGTACTATTGGAAAAAAAGAAGGTGCAATTACGGGATGTGATCCTCATACAAATGGCCTCTTTTCTCAGTTTCAGTTGAGTCAACTGGATCCAATAGATGTGGAATTTCAAAGTAATGTGCTAGCTGCTGAGTAGACATTTCTCAAGAGGTGTCAAGATAGAGAACTCTCAGATTCACAAGGAAGATAGAAATGGGTTGAGAGGCGAAATATGTAATTGTGGATATGTGAAGAGTTGCCACCCACTCTCTTGGGTCCACCCTATTAAGAGTGAGGAGGAGGCTACTACCTTCTGCTCTCAAGTTGAGGATAGGCAGCCTCAAAGAAACCAGTGTCTGCAGTTAGGTTACTCAGTAGATAGTGTCTGACACAAGTCTGGGTTATCTTAAGGAGAGAGACAGTAGCTATCGGCCTGAAGCATTTGGGGGTGGGGGGAAGAGGCGGGGGGAGAGATAGAGAGAGAAAGAGAGGGAGAGAAAGAAAGATTTGGAATGTCAGTGCAAACTGTGCTCTCACCAGAGACTGAAACCAGCATCTTAAAGAATGCATGAGTTTTTCCCATAAATTCTCCCAAGGTCCAGAGTTGAAAGAGTGAGATGACTTGGAGTCCTTTCCAACCTTGCCTCTTACAATGCCTGGGGTAGTGGTGGGGATTTTAACAGGGAGACTTCTGTGTGGAGTGAATCTAGGAGTAAAACATGAGGCTAAATTGGTAACAGCTGACTGATTAAAAAAAAGTATATTTCCCAGTTGCCTCGGCCCAGTGGAAGGGAGGAGGGGGCATCTGAAGGACCAAGGAAAGTACCCAAGAAAGAAAGGCTTAAATACCAGCAGCCTCTGCAGCACCACTTGGTTAGACACTCACTCTCCTTGTCAAGAGAGGCATATACCCTCCTCCCTCAATTCAATCCACAGTGGACCAAAGCCGTTATTTGCAGGAAAGGGAAAGTAGAACAGAGAAAGGAAAGGTCTAGTGAGCAGTACTGTCTGAGTTGGCCAAGTTCAATGTTCTGACAGAACAGAAGATTGGGCTTTCTCATTAGCAGATAGTGATGGTGCATTGTGACTTAGAGTAAGCTAATTCATTTAAAAAAGATAGTTTACAACAATAATATGTTTTCATTTTATTGCATTTAACTCATCATGCTTGTTCAACATCCCAGTTACAATATTATCCAATTCTTAGACTTTCCTCTTTATTGTAGTTTTCGCAGGATTGAGGGAACCACATCACTTTTGCTCACATGGCACATTGTTTGTTACATGCTAGGTTAACATGCTAGGTTGTTCTGGAGGACAGCTAAGATCAGATAAGTTTTTCCGTATACTTTGGAGCATTTCTTTCTTTATTAATTCATTTAACACATTTATTGAGCACCCAATATTTTCTAGGCACTGCTCTTACTAGTTTTGGTTTGAGATGTTAGGTAGTTACCTCACTACAGAGGTTAGCACCAATCGAAGCAGACTTCCTGGCTCAAGGGCCATGTTTCAAGGCCATGGGATGCTCAGGAAGTATTCAAGTGAACATGGTGCCCAGAGCTCCACTGTCTAGGAAACACAGTGGAGAAGTATGCTAAGGTGATGGTTCCCTGTGTTCATTCTTTACACACCTCTTCTAGTCATTGATCCTCTCTAAAAATGGAGACATGTTTACTTCTGACTTAACCTACAATAAAATAATAAGTGTTTTCCTTAATTATCCCTTTTAGTTATGTAAGCACTCTATTCCCATTGTTCTTTTTTATGGGCGGGTTCCCCTAGGCTACTTCCTTTTCTATAGTAGAAAAACAACATTATGCTTCTGTGTTTTCTACTCCCTGACTTACTCTAGTAGACTGTAAACTTCGTAACAGTAGATTTCTACAATCCATTGTCAATTTTGATTCAAAAGATCCAAGTGTGGAACCTGAGTTTTTGTCATTTTGTAATGTTTCCCTGGTGGTTCTGTCATCTGTTATTAATAACCAGTAGAGTAGTAAGGCCAAGCTGTGAGGTGAGGTCCTGTCCGACCAGTCCCAGGTCTGTGTCTTCAAATTCCCATCACAAACCTCAGCTCAACAATGTGTATTCTAATGAAGGCATGAAATAGGAATCCTAAGTGAATTTTTTTTTTTTTTTTTTTTTTTTTTTTGCGGTACACCGGCCTCTCACTGTTGTGGCCTCTCCCGTTGTGGAGCACAGGCTCCGGACGCGCAGGCTCAGTGGCCATGGCTCTTGGGCCCAGCCGCTCCGCGGCATGTGGGATCCTCCCAGACCGGGGCACGAACCCATGTCCCCTGCACCGGCAGGCGGACTCTCAACCACTGCGCCACCAGGGAAGCCTGTGAATGAATTTTTTAACAGCTCTGTGGAACCTCTGGATCTGGGTTTCTCAATCTTGGTGCTTTTAACATTAGGGACCACAATTCCTTATTGTGGGGATGGGGGTGATGCTTTGTGTGTTGAAGAGTGTTTAGAAGCATTCTTGCCCAGTGGATGCCAGTAGCAACGCCCCCACTTCCCAGTTGTGACAAACAAAAATTTCTCCACATATTGGCAAACATGTCCTGTGAATAAAAATAACTCCTGGTTGAGAACCACTGCTTTAACTTCTGTAAAAACACTCTTCTTTTTCCAAGAGACCAAGAGAGGACCTCCTTGAAGAGAGGTAGTAGTCAAGAAACATTCCAGAAGGAAGACATAGGCAATAGCAAATGCCACAAAACAATGTGGGTTGAATTATGTCTCCCAGAGAAATATGTTGAAGTCCTAATCCCTGCCCCCTGACACCTTTGAATATGACCTTGTTTGGAAATAGGGTTTATGCAGTTGTAATCAAGTTAAGATGGATCATACTGAATTAGGGTGGGCTCTAATACAATGACTGGGGTTCATATAAGCAGGGGAGATGGAGAGGTACAGATACGGAGATATAGACACATATAGAGAAGAGAATGCCAGGGGAAGATGGAGGCAGATACCAGGGATTGTCAACAACTGCCAAAATCAAGGAGAAAGGCATGGAAGAGATTTCTACCTCAGATCGTTCGGACAAAGTGTGGCCCTGCCAATACCTTGATTTTTCAGACTTCTAGCCTCCAGGACATGAGAATATACATGTCTATTGTTTTATGGCACTGAGTATGTGCTAATTTTTACAACAGTCCTAGGAAACTAATGCGAATGGTAAATGCAGGAAAAATGAGAATAATAAACATGGACTGAACTAACTTTCCTTTGAACAAGCTGCAATCAAACATAAGTTACTGATAAACTTTGTTTCATAAGATCATAATGCATTCTATGAATCATAGGTCGTAAAATCAAGTCACAATTTAGTAGGCAGAAATAGGTATTCGGAACATAGCAACACACACATACACACACAAAAAGAATATAGCAACAGGAGAAGTAACCTAACTCTGTATGTTTAAGTATTTAAAAGTGTTTGTAAATTGTTAGATGCTCTAAAAACAAAATAGCACTGTTGCTTTTATGCTTTCGCTTCTTTTTGTTATAAAAAATTTACTAGCTATTTATATACAATTAATTTATTTTGCATTGGAGAATATTTTTATTGTTTTGTTTCTGGGTCCCAGTCAAGTTCCTTTATGATAGAACAAATTCTTACATTATCTGAATTTTTATGATGAGTGTGTATTACTTTTATAATCAGGAAATAAAAATAACTTCAGATTCAAAAATAAGAGATTATGGGGCTTCCCTGGTGGCGTAGTGGTTGAGAGTCCGCCTGCGGATGCAGGGGACACGGGTTCGTGCCCCAGTCCGGGAGGATCCCACATGCCGTGGAGCTGCTGGGCCCGTGAGCCATGACCGCTGAGCCTGCACGTCCGGAGCGTGTGCTCCGCAAAGGGAGAGGACACAACAGTGAGAGGCCGGCGTACCGCAAAAAAAAAAAAAAAAAAAAAAAAAGATTATGATCTACTAAGATACACAGACTATTTCTATTTGTTTCTCTTTGTAAAGGGCCTAAAATAAATGTTAACCAATCAGGCACTTGAACTCTTTTAATGGTTAAGAAGGTAGCAGGAATAAAAAAAGGATGATATAGAAAAAATATTTTAATTCTTTTTATTTTTTTATTTTATTTAGTGTTGTATTTAAATTCATGAGCATATAGAAGGGGGGAAATATAAACAAGACTGGTTATAATAGAAAATATTGAAGTGATTGAATGTTCCCGGACCAGGGCACAAACCCGTGTCCCCTGCATCAGCAGGCGGACTCTCAACCACTGCGCCACCATGGAAGCCCATATCTCTCTTTAAGATTGTGAAAAAGGTCAGAAAAGATTATTTTACAAAGTCAAAGACATTAGCATATTATATTCACAAAAACTAAGTGAATTCAGTTTATAGTTTGGGGCTTTCAAAGCCAGAACAGAAAGGTGATTTCATTTTTGGTGGTTTGCCTACATTTATAGAATCCCACGAGGTTTTTATAGTCAGGTTTTCACAGGGGTCATAACTGAATCAGAGAGAAATGGAAATGACTAAACTATCTGAGAGCATCACTTACTAGTTTAATATTGGTTGGAATCTATCGTCTTTCTAGAATCAACATTGTGGAGCACGTCCCCCCTGAACTCCTGCAGTGTTCAGTGGCACTTCATGGCATTGTTTTTCTTCCTACCACACTCAACCATTCTTTCCATTGTTTTCAGTAGATAAACCTACTCTTCTTACTCCTTAAAATACCTTGGTCGTCTGTGTACATCCCTCTTCTTTAAATCCCCACAGCCTGATTCAGGGCACTATACTCCTTACTCCATGTTCCCAGGGTAGCTTAGTGAAGCATGAGGGTGCCTGGCAGAGGGGTGCGTGGGGACAGAAACTTGATCCGTCCGCTGAGCGTATGCCTCAGTGCCGCATTGTGCCTCCTGGAGGCAGGGATGCCTCTTTCTTCCCACAAAGAAAATATTCATTTCCCAAGGCATGTGCCTATGGGCTGTATCCACCTGCAGAATATAATTTTATTCTTTTGCAAAAAATTAATCTGTCCATAGAAACTGCATTTTTCTAAGTTACCCAAAGACAGCATATGAGAGTAGAACTTAAATGTTCTCACACACAAAAAGGATAAATATGTGAGGTGATGTATGTGTCATTTAACTAGATGGTAGGAATTTTTTCACAGTGTATATATGGAATCATCATGATGGACCCTTTAAATGTCTTACAATGTTATTTGTCAGTTATTCCTCAATAAAGCTGGAGGAAAAAAAATCACGCTATGTATTTCAAAGCTAAATGTTTCTAAATTGTTGGAAAGGAGGAGGATCCAAAGGGAGAAGGAAATGCAAGTAAATGCAGGAAGGTGCTACGACTGCTTAGGGTGAAAAGCAAAGTGGCATTGCCCAGAACCCATAGGGCGACACTACAGCTACTGCAACCACGGAGCAGGGAGCCAGGAGCCTGCAGTCCCTCCAACACTGCTGACTCGCTGCTGGTACCTCAGCAACTGCCAGAGCCAGAAGCAGAAAAAAATTACTTTTCTCTTTCTCCTGACTTCCAATCAGCTGCCAGTGCCTCCCACTGGCAGAATTTAATCAAAACCCAGTTAGCAGAGGAGTCCAGGAGAATAATTTGGAGGCTTCCAATCCTTGGCAGAGTAGAGGAGAAAATAAAAAGCCCTGTGTATGGCTGAGAGACAAGAGGAAACTAACCGACACACCCAAGAACAGACTATGATAGAAAACATGGGGAAAACAATTCTACTTCATTTGCCCCATAGACCATTATGCAGCTTGAGTAGTTTAACAGCTCCTGGGAATAGGTCTGTGGTTCCCAAACTTTGCTGGCTTTGAATCACCGAGGATCTTTAAAAAAGTACCGAAGCCTGGTTTTCACCCCTTAGACATTCTGATTTAATTGATGAGGGTTGCAAACTGAACATTAAGATTTTTGAAACCTCCCAGGTGAGTCTAATGTCCAATACATTTGAGGCCAGTGCCATGGATGGGAGTGGCTGCCATGGTGTCCAGTGGGCAGGACACAACAGCAGCAGCAGTCATGTATCCATGAAAAATTCACTTGGGACTCAAGGCACTTTTCAGGGGACTGCTGTCATACATGAAGAAAACAAGAAAATGTAGCAGGGTCAAGATACCTTGAAATATAGACAATACTGATACATGAAAATCAAACTCATAATTCAGAGAGGTTACATGATTATTTCTATTACCTTAGACTTCAAGACGGGTTTTTATGTGTGTAAAGTTTAGTTTCGTATACGTACAACATCATTAGTATTACATTAAGTGAATTTACACAGCATCTTCAGCAAAATATCTGTTGTACATTTGAAGGGCAGAGTCTAAATGAGACAAAGCACAAAGAGTGTTGCAGAGCAAGGGAGAATGAACACTGAACTCTGAGACAGACCAAAACACTGAGCTGCAGTCTGTGATTTGCCTTTATCTAATTGTGTGTTCCAGTGTAAGAGACTAAACCCTCTGGACCTCTAAAAGAAATCACTAGATAATGTATAAGAATACTTCCAGCCCAAATATGCTTATTTTGTCATTTATATTATTTCTTTATCATAAGATACTTTGAGTGGTTTTTACACTTTTAACTTATTCTACTAAAGCCTTTTCTAGGAAGGAATTGCTCATTTATAGGTAAAGACTCTGAAGCTCCCATAGTCTCTCTTCCGAATTGGTTAATCTAAAATTACAAAGTGAGTACATGACCAGCTATAGGGATTCTCTCTCTCCTGTACAAGTACAGAAAAATAAGCTTTATCTTCTGTTTTGGGAATGGAGAGTTTTGAGCAATGAATCAGGTTCTGCTTGCATTTCTGCTTGCATTTTCCACTAAGTGAAATAGTCTTAAGTTACAGTTGCATATCATTGGGAAAGGCATCCAGAATGTGGTGCTTCTGTCAGGTAGTTCTGGATAGTTGGATTCTAATGGAATCAACAGCTTCTTTCAGTGCCTCTCCCTGGATGCCAAGTTGGTAAGTATGATTCACTTGAAAGCTCCTAGGTTGATTAGTTCAGCAGAAAGGATAACAGTAAATGAATTCCTAGTCTACTCTTTGGGCGGATCCCACACGCAACAGGATGTCATAGTACCATTTGGATATAAATGTTAAAATATGTCTAATAATGTATCTTTAGTGAGTGAAGAAAATAATAAAGCATTAAGGAAAAATAAAATTTTCAGCAATCTATTTACTTATCCTCTGTGATATGTGTCAACTTGACTGGATGAAGGGGTGCCCAGGTTAAACAGTATTTCTTAGTGTGTCTGTCAGTGGGGTTCTGGATGAGTTTAGCATTTGAACTGGTGGACTCAGTAACACAGAGTGTGGGTGGGCATCCCCCAATCCGTTGAGGGCCTTAATAGAACAAAAGGTGGAGGAAGGAGGAATTTGCCCCTTTCTTCTGCCTCACTGATGAGCTGGGACATTTCATCTCATTTTCTCCTGCCTTCAGATAGGGATTTACACTATGAGCTCCCCTCGTTCTCAGGCCTTCAGACTCAGACTAAATTACACCACAGACTCTTCTGGGTCTCCAGCTTGCAGACTTACAGATGACATGATGTTGGACTTCTCAGCCTCCATAATTATGTGAGTTAATTCCTCATAAGAAATCAATCTTTCTTGATAGGTAGAACTCCTATTGATTCTGTTTCTATGGAGAACTCTGACTAATACACCCTGAGATGGACTTTTGTCTTAAGATGTACCGTTCTTTTATCTCCAATAATAAAAATAATACTGTGATCCTTAAATAACAGACTTGGACCCTACAACATGCTGTGTAGATCACTAACCTGTGGCACCCGAGCAAGCCACATAAATTCAAAGGACATTGTAACTTTTGATATTAGAATCATTCATTAAGAAATAGTTTTACCTTATATTTCATTCTTTAAATTTGGATGAGCACCTTTCACTTAGAAGTGCACTAGCTTTCATATGGGAAATTAGGTTTGTATTTGCTGCCCACTTCTTCCCTCAGCATGTTGAAAAGATGTAGACCCAGAGAATATGCTTTGAACAAATTTAAGATATTTACCATTTCTTTAATCACCAAATTATGATCCAAAAATCTAATTTTGACTCTCAGCCATTGTCTCTGAATAAAACTCTGTGTGGATTGGTATTGTGAATGAAAAATGTTGCCTGCCATATCAGTAAACGAAAGATGTTGCAGCCATCAAGCAAAGCCACTGCAGCCTCCCCTATGGTGAGCCATGGGGGAACTGGGGATGGGAAAGAACAGGATACTGACCCCAGGTAGCTAAGGTGCACATCAGAGGAAAAATTTCACTGAGCCCAGACTCTTGAATCTGCTCATAGAAAAAGTGCTAAATTCCTTAGATGTCTGGTTTTCTTTAATTCACACTAATCTTTTGAAGTTCTGACTACCTGGTCTTTGTTGCAAAAACTCCTACATACCCTGGCTCCTCCCTCACCTCTTTGGAGCATTCCTCAGAGCCCTCTGAGAGGCTGAGTCCCGGGCTTAAGCCCTTGGTTTTGTCTGCCAAATAAAACATAATTCTCAAATTTTAGGTTATGCATTTTTTTTAGTTGACAGTATTCATAGTCAGCATTTTCTCTTCACACAGAAATGCCCTTTCTTGGCACACTTATTGATAACTCTCCATTACTACTGGCATTAATGCCTCCTTCTCCAGCTAAGTTATGGTACATAAGATATGTGAACGAGATGAAATACCTCTTTCCCAGTGGTTTGGTTTTTAGTAGCAGATCAAAAAAATACTAACCAGGACCATCTCCTTGATATAGGTACCACATATGTTCTAAGAGCAGAGTCATATTCTGTACCTCAAGGGTTTTTGCACAGCTATAAACAAAACTATCTGATGGAGTGATCTTGTGATAATAATTGCTCTTCTGTAATATACTTCATTACCACTATGTGATAACCAACATCATTTAATGAGAGGATTTTTCCAATAACTTTTTCAGTTTTCTCTTTGAACAGAACATTGTTAATTTTCGACCTGATTTTGCAAATGTCTTGTCATACTGTGATTTATACTTAAGTCTCAGGACTACAATTTTGAGTGCTATAATTATAGCTTTCGTTTCTTCTCTGTCTTTATCTTTAAAATTAATTGTTTTTTTGCTGAATTGTATTTTTCTACTAATTCAGGGGAAAAAAACCCTCTAGGTTTTCCTTTTTTTTTTTACTTTTAATTATGGAGACTTCACTGGCTCTTTGCCAAAGCTGTTCAGCTGACTCTCCCATCTAATAATATCCTATGTTCAGATATTTACTGTCAAATATCTTGATTGTAATTTTCTGATATAGGTGCTTATATAAATATTCACATTTGTACATTTGTCACTATATTAACAAATTTATTTTTTCATACCAGATTCTCATGCTTGATGTAATTTGAGACAATTTTCTGAGTTGTATAATTCATGTTACACCTTTCATTACTCATTTTATGTTTTATTCAAGTATTTCTGAGACACTAATATGTTTTTGTGGGTTGTGGATATGAGGCAGCACAAAAACATGAGCGAAAAGTACAGTCTAATTTATGTAAAAATTAGCATGAAAATGACATGGTCATATTTTAGGGAAGATAAACTTCAGACAGATTGACAGCCTACCTTGTCATTCTAAAAATGGACAACCTGTAATAATATCAGAATTATAAAGAATGCATTTCTATAGAATGATAGTTAAGCTTACATTTCATATTTGTAAAATGAATATAGATATAATTTATTTTTCCTTCTTTACTGCTTTATACCAATTGATAGATCCATCTAAAAAAATACTGCTAGCAAAATACCTAAAGCAATATACTTCTACATTATCTCATGGACAGAGGCAAAAGTGGGTGGTTAATGTTTTAAAGGGTTGTTTTAAGATGGATTAATCACTTAGTATCTAATTATGTTACCTTGGATAAGGTTTCATTTCTTAGGACTTCTGTTTCCTCATCTGTAAAATGAGGATAAGAATGCATATGTTAATTTTTGTAATAAAAAATGTAAACATCTAGCACAAAATCAATGTAATTGTATACTATATGTTAGTTTTATTGCTAGTCTGAATTGCTTATTGTATTGACTTTGAGTTTATAGGTTGGCCACAGTGGGAAAGTGAGTTTTCCTTGTGAAGTATTCTGAGAAGATCATTTTATATGGAAGTGTGTGTGTGTGTGTGTGTGTGTGTTTCAAAAAATTATCACTAAATGCTTAGAATGCTCGTACCAGGAGAGAGTGCAGATACAGTGAAGAATGGAGTCAGGGTAAGATAGTGGTTTATTTCTTGGGTTGTTTTCATCCTGGCCTCAGTCAGAGATAATTGTCTATTATTTAGTGAATATTCAAAGTTGAGTGTTTGCTAGTTGGCTTTGCATTTGCTGACCACTAAGTGGAAAAAATAAGGCAGCTTATGAGGAAAATTAATAGATTGTTACTGTCTGCATGCTTCAGATCTTCTAAAATGATTCTTGAGAGAAATAACTCCCTAACCCTTCTAAAGCTTCTTCCTCAATTTTTCCATACTTGCTTATATTTTAGTTCCTCAGATCGAGCTAGTTTTGCTTAAAATGCTTTTGATCAGGGAAATGCAGAACATTCCAAAGCATCCTAATTATTTTATAAGGGAAGGGGAGAATTTTTTCTCCTGAATTCTGGAAAGGGTACCTTTTAATACTATTATTATTGATGATTTTCTCTTTAAAATACTAGATTCAGCTTAGTATTTCTCAGCTCTTTGATTCCAGATTAACAGCATACATTAAAGAATTATATTGAACACAGATTTTTTCGGATATGCTAGGACTACTGAAGATCATGTTTTTATATATATATGTCTCTTTTCAACTTCCAAATCTTTGAAGCACCTCTTTTTATATTCTTTCTTCATTATAAACATCTAGGTTAAAGTCAGAACGAACATAGGATACCTGTCAAGAAATAAATTCCACAACAAACTATGGAGGAAACATCAGTACAGAGACTTCATTCTTGTTATTTTACCAGCAATATGATAACTTTTTGTTGTTTTGTATATTATAAATGAATTTACACATGGTTTAAACTATTATAAATGTATTTATACATGGTTTAAACTAATAGTAAATACTATTATTTACTAAAGATCCACATTGCAGTGACTGCTTTCATTACCCTACTTCAATTTTAACAATTTTAATTATCTGTTTAACAATTTTAACGGATAATTGTTTAATTGCAACAAACAAAAACCCACCCAAGGTAGCTTAATCAAGGAGGGCGTTCTATATTAAAGAATTACGAGCATTTAGTTAAACTTAACTATAGATATAGTAAGACCTTACTAGACATGAAAAGATAAGTAAGTATATAAACTTTTTAGCTACTTATTATCTCTGCAAATGCATGGTCTCCTGTGCCACTTCTGTCTTCTGTACCAACAGTGTTACTGCAAGCCTCATTGGTGCACATGGGTCAAAATGGCCACCATAGCCCCAAAGTCCATATCTCCAAGTACTGCTTCACACAGTCACCACACTCTGATTCTTAGTTTCTTTGTCTTTCATTTGAATTTACACAAAGAGGGTTTGATTGGACCCACACTTCTTCTAAAAAGTTAGACAGGTGTAATCCCATGGTACAAACGTGAGGTCAAAGCTATGTTAGTAAAGGAAAATTAATCCAGATGGAAAAGTTAAAAATTAATCTATCCTTAAGGACACAGCTGATAATCTTTTTTTTTTTTTTTGGTGGCATGCAGGCCTCTCACCGTTGTGGCCTCTCCCGTTGCGGAGCATAGGCTCCGGACGCGTAGGCCCAGTGGCCATGGCTCACGGGCCCGGCCGCTCCGCGGTATGTGGGATCCTACCGGATCAGGGCACAAACCCGTGTTCCTTGCATCGGCAGGCGGACTCTCAACCACTGTGCCACCAGGGAAGCCCGATAATTTTTATTATGGGACATTTTTGTGAGATTAGGGAAGGCAGTTTTTCTCTCATATACATTGCCTAGAATATTTTATTTCACTTTATTACTTTGCATTTGATTTCAAATGTTAGAGATTCCTTGGAGTTAGCAAGGAGACATTTCTAAGGGAAGATTCAAGCTTACAAACACATTTAAATTAGTTATGGAAGTAATTGAAATTGGGGAAAGGTGGGAATATACAGAATCAAGATAACAGAAATGGAATGAAATCTAATTTTGAAGAATTGAGCCCCATGGAGAAATCCAGGCCTGGGTGGTTATCTATCTATAATCATGAATTATTACTAATGCCACCAATTACCACAGCATTTATTCTAATAGTGTTCTCACTAGAATAAACTTTTTCTCTGACTTTGAGAAACTTGGTTTTCATTACCTACAATATATTTATGTATTTACTCAGTCCTAGAATACAAATAAAGTAGTTTCACAACTGCTAAATCATATCTTTGTGAAAAAAAAAACATACTAAATATTTCTTAGACAGTTTTACTTCAGCATGGGGGAACCATATATGGTAATATTTTGTATTACTTTTGCAACTTTGTGCATGTCCGAAATTATGTCAAAATGCAAAGGTAAAAAATTTTAAATCTGACAACCATTTTTTTAAAATGACCTTTGAATTTTGTGTTTTGTCTGGGAAGCCTTATACTAACACCCCCATCCCATTCAAGCTTATAAAATATTGTCTGATGCTTAATTCTAGGTATTTTCATACTTTGATTTTTATGTCTACATCTTTAATTTATGTGTAATTTGTTCCTGTGTATTATTTAAAGTTGAAAATTGACTATATTATGTTTTCCTTTGATGTATGGACAGTCATTGTCCCCAACCATTTATTTAAAAGTCCGTTATTTCCTGGCCAAGTTAAAAAAACAAAAACAAAAAAAACACCTTTGTGACATACCAAATCACCATAGTATATGTGTGTGTCTATTTCTTGCCTTTCTATTTCTTCCTGATTCAGTTGCCTATTGATATATTGGTATCACTGTGTTTAACTGCTGTCTTTTGCTGTTGTGATATCTACATCTGATAGGGCAAGTCTGGTTCTCTGGAAGCAGACTCTGAGATGGAGATTAGTATATAGGAATTTTGGTAGTGAGTGCTCTGGTGATCAGCATCTGTGGGGAAGACACTGATGCAGGAATGGGCTGAGGGAGAAAGTGTGCTCGATACATCATGTTAAGCCACAGTTAACCCCACAGGGAGCTCTGAAGAAAGAGACAGTCCCCGAGAGATGTCCCAAGTTGAAGTGGGATGGCTGAGCTATTATACTCCTGCATCAACTAGTAATTGGATATAGGCTGCCTCTTAGAAGGAACACAGACTCTGGGTGAAGTGCTTTCTTCCCCTGAGAGAGATTCCTGGAGAGGACAGGTTACTGGGGGCTATCTGCTGGCAGAACTCGAAGCCGCAGGAGGAAGGTGTCCTTCGGTCCACAAGAGGGATCTGGGTAGAAAAGCACAGTGTCCACTACACGACACATTATATTTTTACACAAAAAATTTTTTATTATTTGTTACCCTTTATCTTCCACATGAATTTTTAAATTGGCCTATTGAGTTCCTTTTTAATTTTTCTTTGAAATACATTTGGAATTCCATTAAATTCAAGATTAACTGGTTCTATAAATGTAATCTATCCAAAAGATGAAAATATAGGTGTTTCCTTTTATCCTTGAAGATCGTATCTTTTTACAAAATATGTTTAAATAACCATTATCTGGTGGGCCTTTTTCTCTTAAGACTCAATAATAATTTGTTGTGCATGGTGAGTCCCTTGTAGGTCTCCATCTATGATATATCACAACATCATTTTGTGTGGCTTAAGGAACAGGATTCATTGAGGAAAAGGATAACACATAGGTCCAGGTTCAATAAGAAGAGAAGCAAGCAAAGGAAGAAGGTTCCCATTCTTCCACCACCTGCAGAAGAATGTCCTGACACCTGGGTACTCCTGGCCTGCAGTGTGAGGCTGGGATCCTGTTGAAGGTCACTCTCCCCTGTGTATCTGCTTTGTTATGGTGCAAGCAGGACAGTGTTTTCAGGGAAAGAAAATACCTTTTGATGCTGGGTAGTCTGGAATCATGCTGGGTAGTCTGGAAACAGTTCAAGCTGTTTACAAGAGTTGTCTGAGAAACCAGCTGCCTAGCACCGGGTGGCCTTTGGCCTGTTACGGGAAGCCAAGCTTGGTGCAACACACCTGAGAGAAGTGGAAGAAGCCAGTTTGTCTGGGGAACCTACAATAACATCTAGGGTCACTTTTATTTTTTTTAACATATTCATTTATTTTTGGCTGCACCGCACGGCTTGCGGGAACTTAGTTCCCTGACCAGGGATCAAATCCGTGCCCCCTGCAGTGGAAGCAGGGAGACATAACCACTGGACTGCCAGGGAATTTAGGGTCACTTTTAGACAGTTCTGCTCATTGCACCACATATTTCTTCTAGAAGATAAGTTTTCTTCTATCTTTATTCATTCCTTCTGGAATGATTATTTGATTTCATGGATCCATTTCCACATTTCTTAATTGCATTCTCATAATTTCACCTCTCATTCATAATTTTCATCTCTAATTTTGAGGCATGCCTCTGTATATAGTCTTTAAGACAGATGTCACTCTGCAGCTGTTACTTATTCTACTTTATTAACACTGAAGTTGGGTTTTTTTTTGTTGTTGTTACAGTTTAATTCTCAAGACCTCAGTTTACTTAGTTACTTCTATTTTATGGTAGCCAGTTCTTGCTTTCAAGATATGCAATCCTTTAGAATCTCTGAGGTGGTTAAACATCCTATATTGGATGTTACCTTCTATTTCCTTTATTACTTTAGCTTTCCCAGGGACTTTATTTATTCACTCTGTTGTCTCTGTTTCTTACCTTTGTTTTCTCTCAGTTGTTTGAGGTTTTATTTTGTTCCCGATTTTAACTAACAGCCCAGTTGTAGCAACATGTTACATTCAGATGTCTTCAAATCACAGGTAAAGTAAGCTTTTTATCCCACGGTGAATTCTGACCCTGATTGTGAAGGTCACTGGCTGAGAGCAAGGGTAGGGGGGAGGATTAAAATGGGGAGAAACTTTGTGTGTGGCTGGGTTTTCTTTAGAAGGAGAAGGGAATTTATAGGTACAACAGATTTTTTGTTTGGGGTTTTTGTTTGTTTGTTTTTTGTCCATTATAGCGGCTTCTTCTTGACCCAATTTCCTTACAAAGTCTCCTAGGGCAGAACTTCCATTTTACTTGGAGAGCTCTACTTAGTTTTATCTTCTAGGAAAATTTCTTTTTGAGAGACTACTGCAACTATTCCACAGTACTTGAATTAATCGACCACCTGACAGGGCAAGTCCTACTCCCAGTTCCAGCTGCTTTGGGAATTGGAAAACTTTGAAAGTTCTGCTGAGTAAACTCGCTTACATGGGTGCACTTTTATTTTTAATCTGTCATGAACTGCAGGTGACTAAGATTGGTTGAGTTTCATAAACAATCTCTTTTATACTGTCAAGAAAATCCGTGATGTTCTGATAATTTAATGATACCCTTTTGGGTTTTGCAGTGGTACAACGGATTTAGTTGTGCAGAGTTTTCTCACATTTCAATGAGATTTCAGGAAGGAGGAGAGGTAGTCATGGATGGTTAGCCAATCATCCTGCCTAAGAATCCCTGATAGGAATTTGGAAATCGGAAACCAAACATTTAAAATTTCACTGGCTAATAGAACAAATATTTTCTCTCAGTAAATTGTGTGTATTTTTTTCCTAAAAGATATAGTAAGCTAAAATTTACTTAAGAGCACATGGACTATCTGTGGTAGAAACAAAACCCCAGAAGAGGCAAGAAGTGATCAGTTCTAGCATTTAGAGGAGGAAATTCAGCCTAGGGAAGTGAAAAACATTAATTCTCCAGGAATTGAAAGGATAACTTTAGAGACAGTCATTTAACTTTAATGAAGACAGGTGCATAATAAAGCTCATGTAGGTTTGTTTTTTTCTTTCATCATGTCAACTCAATCATTAATTAAGAGCTCAGAGGAGAAAAATGAAAAAATTGGAAATGAAAAAATCTGAAATGATCTTTTGGAGGAATTTTTTAGGTAAATAAGAGTAGAATTATGAGAACAGCAAGACATTTACAGTGTACAGTGTGGTGCAATGAGAGAGAGAGAGGAACACTGAATATGAAAATAGCATAGCAGGTGCTAGAAAAGTTGAGGGAGGTAGGAAGATCCATAGTGTAAGATAGGAAACACTAGTAGAGGACCATGTTGCATAAGCAAAGGGTTTAATCTGGCAATAAGAGGACTAATGAACTGGTTAAAGGAAACTGGGGAAATAAGGTAAGCTGACTACTATTAATTTAAAATAAATTTAATTAGCTAATTTAATCAATTAATTTAATTGATTGATTTAAAATAGACTAGTTTCAAACAGACAAAATTTTCCCTCATCTTCTCAGCCATTTATAACAGGAAAGAGTAAGAGTATTTCCCATGCTTTGAGGATATCTCTCGTTTATAATATTTTTTGCCTGAACTGTTTCTTCCTGTATTGTTTCAACTGCCAAGAGCCCATTTAGTGCTGTAAAAAACTCAACCATGGTCAAAGCGAGGTATATATCATTCTGACTCCTTACTCTCTAGTGATCTGTGGCTGTATTGTTGCTGCTATGGTTAATATGTTTCCATTTCAGTGTCTATCACTTTCATCTTCATTAACAGTAGAGAAAATTGCAAAAAGCTGTCTCTCCCTTCCTTTTCCTGTATTTCATATCTTAGTTCTGCCCTCCTTTATAGAGATGACAATCCTTATTTTTCAGAAGACTTCAATGACTTCTTAGTACTTGAATGTTCAAATCTGAACCTCTTATTTGGGTACTTAAGGATTTGCCCTATTTTTTATCTCACTGGCTGTCCTGTCTACTTCCCCAACCTATAGTCCAAACTTAGCCAATTTCCCCACTTTTCTTTCACATGAAATGCCTATTCCAGGCAGGCCAGTTTCCTCCTTGACACCAGCCGTTCCCTGATACCCTCCACCTACACTTTGGTCATAAAACACTCTTTCCCTCATGTAACCACATTAAGCCCATCACCCAAAGTACATTTTATCTCATCAATGATAATTCCCTACTCTGGCCTGTGTGGATTGCTTCCTTCTCTCAATTTTGACAATCTTCATATGACTATCATTAATTTTGTTTTCTGAATAATATGTGTGTGACATTAGTTTCACTTCTTATTTAAGAAAACAATTCCTTGCAGTGTCTTTGTTCAACATAGGTCTTGTTACATAGGGGAGGAAGTTCTTGACAAAAGCTTTTTGACTTCACCCCAGAATTCATTGAATGCACAACTCAAAGAAAACCGAAATTTCTCTAAGGATGAAAATAAGTCAAACAATATTTTTTGCTCTTTCTCAGTTAAAGAGAAGAATAACAAAAATAACTAGTTTTTTAAAAAACTGAAGTACATTTGCAAGCTTCTCCTATTTGAAAAGCACTCTTAAAAGTCAACCTCTGTGTTTGGGTTATGTTCCTGGAGGATTCAGTAGGGTGAAATCTTGCTTTATGTTGAAGTTAGAGGAACAATATAATTTCATGTCTTTCAGCCTAAAATTTCTACATATGATTTTTTTAAACATCTTTATTGCAGTATAATTGCTTTACAATGGTGTGTTAGTTTCTGCTCTATAACAAAGTGACTCAGCTATACATATACATATATCCCTATATCTCCTCCTTCCCGCACCTCCCTCCTACCCTCCCCATCCCACCCCCTAGGTGATCACAAAGCACCAAGCTGATTTCCCTGTGCTATGCAGCTGCTTCTCACTAGCTATCTGTTTTACATTTGGTAGCATATATTACTCTATGCCACTCTCTCACTTCGTCCCATCTTACCCTTCCCCCTCCCGTGTCCTCAAGTCCATTCGTTACATCTTTGCCTTTATTCCTGTCTTGCCCCTAGGTTCTTCAGAACCATTTTTTTTTTAGATTCTATATATATGTGTTAGCATATGGTATTTGTTTTTCTCTTTCTGACATAACTTCACTCTGTATGACGGACTCTAGGTCCATCCATCTCACTACAAATAACACAATTTCTTTTCTTTCTACGACTGAGTAATAATCCATTGTATATATGTACTACATCTTCTTTATCCATTCATCTTTCAATGGACACTTAGGTTGCTTCCATGTCCGGGCTATTGTAAAACGAGCTGCAATGAACATTGTGGTACATGACTCTTTTTGAATTATGGTTTTCTCAGGGTATATGCCCAGTAGTGGGATTGCTGGGTCGTATGGTAGTTCTGTTTTTAGTTTTTTAAGGAACCTCCATAGTGTGCTCCATAGTGGCTGTATCAATTTACATTCCCACCGACAGTGCAAGAAGCTTCCCTTTTTTCCACATTTATTGTTTGTAGATTTTTTGATGATGGCCATCAGACCGGTGTGAGGTGATGCCTCATTGTAGTTTTGATTTGCATTTCAATTATGATTAGTGATGTTGAGCATCCTTTCATGTGTTTGTTGGCAATCTGTATATCTTCTTTGGGGAAATGTCTATTTAGGTCTTCTGCCCATTTTTGATTGAGTTGTTTGTTTTTTGATATTGAGCTGCATGAGCTGCTTGTATATTTTGGAGATTAATCCTCTGTCAGTTGCTTCGTTGGCAAGTACTTTCTCCCATTCCGAGGGTTGTCTTTTGGTCTTCTTTATGGTTTCCTTTGCTGTGCAAAAGCTTTTAAGTTTCATTAGGTCCCATTTGTATATTTTTGTTTTTATTTCCATTTCTCTAGTAGTTGGCTCAAAAAGGACCTTGCTGTGATTTATGTCAGAGTGTTCTGCCTATGTTTTCCTCTAAGAGTGTTATATTTCCTCTAAGAGTCTTACATTTAGATCTGTAATCTACTTTGAGTTTAGTTTTGTGTATGGTGTTAGGGAGTGTTCTAATTTCATTCTTTTACATATAGCTGTGCAATTTTCCCAGCACCACTTATTGAGGAGGCTGTCTTTTCTCCATTGTATACTCTTGCCTCCTTTATCAAAGATAAGGTGACCATATGTGTGTGGGTTTATCGCTGGGCTCTCTATCCTGTTCCATTCATCTATATTTTCTGTTTTTGTGCTAGTACCATACAGTCTTGATTACTGTAGCTTTTAAGTATACTCTGAAGTCTGGGAGCCTGATGCCTCCAGCTCCATTTCTCAAGATTGCTTTGGCTATTCGGGGCCTTTTGTGTTTCCATACAAATTGTGAAATATTTTGTTCTAGTTCTGTGAAAAATGCCACTGGTAGCTTGATAGGGATTACATTGAATCTGTAGATTGCTTTGGGTAGTATAGTCATTTTCACAAAGTTGATTCTTCCAATCCAAGGGCATGGTATATCTATACTCCATCTCTTTGTATCATCTTTAATTTCTTTGATAAGTGTTTTATAGTTTTCTGCATATAGGTCTTTTGTCTCCTTGGGTAAGTTTATTCCTAGGTATTTTATTCTTTTTGCTGCAGTGGTAAATGGGAGTGTTTCCTTAATTTCTCTTTCAGATTTTTCATCATTAGTGTATAGGAATGCAACAGTTTGCTGTGCATTAATTTTGTATCCTGCTACTTTACCAGATTCATTGATTAGCTCTAGTAGTTTTCTGGTAGCATCTTTAGGATTCTCTATGTATAGTATCATGTCATCTGCAAACAGTGATAGTTTTACTTCTCTTTTCCAATTTGGATTCCTTTTATTTCCTTTTCTTCTCTGATTGCTGTGGGTAAAACTGCCAAAACTATATTGAATAATAGTGGCGAGAGTGGACAACCTTCTCTTGTTCCTGATCTTAGTGGAAATGGTTTCAATTTTTCACCACTGAGAACGATGTTGGCTGTGGGTTTGTCATATATGGCCCTTATTATGTTGAGGTAAGTTCCCTCTATGCCTACTTTCTGCAGGGTTTTTATCATAAATTGGTGTTGAATTTTGTCGAAAGCTTTCTCTGCATCTATTGAGATGATCATACGGTTTTTCTCCTTCAATTTGTTAATATTGTGTATCACACTGATTGATTTGCATATATTGAAGAATCCTTGCATTCCTGGGATAAACCCCACTTGATCATGGTGTATGATCTTTTTAATGTGCTGCTGGATTCTGTTTGCTAGTATTCTGTTGAGGATTTTTGCATCTATGTTCATCAGTGATACTGGCCTGTAGTTTTCTTTTTTGGTAACATCTTTGTTTGGTTTTCATATCAGGGTGATGGTGGCCTCATAGAATGAGTTTGGGAGTGTTCCTCCCTCTGCTATATTTTGGAAGAGTTTGAGAAGGATCAATGTTAGCTCTTCGCTAAATGTTTGATAGGATTCGCCTGTGAAGCCATCTGTTCCTGGGCTTTTGTTTTTTGGAAGATTTTTAATCATGTCTCAATTTCACTGCTTGTCATTGGTCTGTTTCTATTTTCTGTTTCTTCCTGGTTCAGTCTCAGAAGGTTATGCTTTTCTAAGAATTTTTCCATTTCTTCCAGGTTGTCCATTTCATTAGCATATGATTGCTTGTAGTAATCTCTCATGATCCTTTGTATTTCTGTAGGGTCAGTTGTTACTTCCCCTTTTTCATTTCTAATTCTATTGATTTGAGTCCTCTCACTTTTTTTCCTTGATGAGTCTGGCTAATGCTTTATCAATTATGTTTATATTCTCAAAGAACCAGCTTTTAGTTTTATTCAACTTTGCTGTTGTTTCCTTCATTTCGTTTTCATTTATTTCTGACCTGATCTTTATGATTTCTTTCCTTCCACTAACTTTGGGTTTTTTTTTTTGTTGTTGTTGTTCTTTCTCTAATTGCTTTAGGGGTAGTATTAGGTTGTGTATTTGAGATGATTCCTGTTTCTTAAGGTAGGATTGTAGTGCTGTAAACTTGCCTCTTAGAACTGTTTTTGCTGCATCCCATAGGTTTTGGGTCATCGTGTTTTCATTGTCATTTGTTTCTAGGTATTTTTTGATTTCCTCTTTGATTTCTTCAGTGACCTCTTGGTTATTAAGTAGTGTATCGTTTAGCCTCCATATATTTGTATTTTTTACAGATTTTTTCCAGTAATTGATATCTAGTCTCATAGCATTGTGTCAGAAAAGATACGTGATACGATTTCAATTTTTTTTAATTTACCAGGACTTGATTTGTGACCCAAGATATGATCTATCTTGGAGAATGTTTCATGAGCACTTGTGAAGAAAGTGTATTCTATTGTTTTTGGATGGAATGTCCTATAAATATCAATTAAGTCCATCTTGTTTAATGTATCATTTAAAGCTTGTGTTTCCTTATTTATTTTCATTTTGGATGCTGTGTCCATTGGTGAAAGTGGGGTGTTGAAGTCCCCTACTATGATTGTGTTACTGTCGATTTCCCCTTTTATTTCTGTTAGCATTTGCCTTATGTATTGAGGTGCTCTTATATTGGGTGCATAAATATTTACAATTGTTATATCTCCTTGTTAGATATATCTCCTTGTTATATCTCCCTTGATCATTATGTAGTGTCCTTCTTTGTCTCTTGTAATAGTCTTTATTTTAAAGTCTATTTTGTCTGAAATGAGAATTGCTCCTCCAGCTTTCTTTTGATTTCCATTTGTATGGAGTATTTTTTTCCATCCCCTCACTTTCAGTCTGTATGTGCCCCTAGGTCTGAAGTGGGTCTCTTGTAGGCACCCTATATACGGGTCTTGTTTTTGTATCCATTCAGCCAGTCTGTATCTTTTGGTTGGAGCATTTAATCCATTTACATTTAAGATAGTTATCGATATGTATGTTCCTACTGCCATTTTCTTAATTGTTTTGGGTTTGTTATTGTAGGTCTTTTCCTTCTCCTGTGTTTCCTGTCTAGAGAAGTTCCTTTAACATTTGTTGTAAAGCTGGTTTGGTGGTGCTGAATTCTCTTTCTTTTGCTTGTCTGTAAAAGTTTCAATTTCTCTGTTGAATCTGAATGAGATCCTTGATGGGTAGAGTAATCTTGGTTGTAGGTTTTTCCCTTTCATCACTTTAAACATGTCCTGCTACTCCCATCTGGCTTGCAAAGTTTCTGCTGAAAGATCAGCTGTTAACATTATGGGGATTCCCTTATATATTATTTGTTGTTTATCCCTTGCTGCTTTTAATATTTTTTCTTTGTAATTAATTTTTGATAGTTTGATTAATATGTGTCTTGGCATGTTTCTCCTTGGATTTATCCTGAATGGGACTCTGTGCTTCCTGGACTTGATTAACTATTTCCTTTCCCATATTAGGGCAGTTTTCAACTATAATCTCTGCAAATATTTTCTCAGTCCTTTTCTTTTTCTCTTCTTCTTCTGTGACCCCTATAATTCAAATTGTGGTGCATTTAATGTTGTCCCAGAGGTCTCTTAGACTGTCCTCAATTCTTTGCATTCTTTTTCTTTTATTCTGCTCTGCAGTAGTGATTTCCACTATTTTATCTTCCAGGTCACTTATTCGTTCTTCTGCCTCAGTTATTCTGCTACTGATTCCTTCTAGAGAATTTTTAATCTCATTTATTATGTTGTTCATCATGGTTTGTTTGCTCTTTAGTTCTTCTAGGTACTTGTTAAACGTTTCTTGTATTTTCTCCATTCTTTTTCCATGATTTTGGATCATCTTTACTATCATTACTCTGAATTCTTTTTCACATAGACTGCTTAATTTCTGTTCGTTTGGTCTCGTTGGTTTTTACCTTGCTCCTTCATCTGATGTATGTTTCTCTGTCTTCTCATTTTGTTTAATTTACTGAGTTTGGCGTCTTCTTTTCACAGGCTGCAGGTTCATAGTTCCCATTGTTTTGGGTGCTTGCCCCCAGTGCCTTAAGGTTGGTTCAGTGGGTTGTGTAGGCTTTCTGGTGGAGAGGACTGGTGTCTGTGTTGTGGAGGATGAGGCTGGATCTTGTCTTTTTGGTGGGCAGGACCACGTCTGGTGGTGTGTTTTGGGGTGTCTATGACCTTATTATGAGTTTAGGCAGCCTCTCTACTAATCGGTGTGGTTGTGTTCCTGTATTGGTAGTTTTTTGACCTAGGGTGTCCAGCAGTGGAGCTTGCTGTTCATTGAGTGGAGCTGGGTCTTAGCATTGAGATGGAGATCTCTGGGAGAGCTTTTGCTGTTTAATATTATGTGGACTCAGGAGTTCTCTGGTGACCAATGTCCTGAACTCGGCTCTCCCACCTCAGAGGCACAGGCCTGACACCCAGGTGGAGCACCAAGACCCTGTCAGCCACATGGCTCAGAAGAAAAGGCAGAAAGAAAGAAAGAAAAGAAAGGAAAGTTATTAAAGGAAAAAAAATTATTAAAAATTAAAAAGTAATAAAAAAGAAAAAAAACGGACAGACAGAACCCGTGGACAAATGGTAAAAGCAAACATATACAGACAAAATCACACAAAGCAGCATATACATACACACTCACAAAAAGAGAAAAAGGAAAAAAAAATATATATTGTTGCCTCCAAAGTCCACTGCCTCAATTTTGGGATGAGTCATTGTGTATTCAGTTATTTCAGAGATGCAGTGTACATCAGTAGAGTGACCTGTGCTCGCACACAGGCTTCTTGGTGGCGGCAGCAGCAGCCTTAGCGTCTCATGCCCGTCTCTGGGTCCCGCGTTGATAGCCGCGGCTCGCGCCCGTCTCTAGAGCTCCTTTAAGCAGCGCTCTGAATCCCCTCTCCTCGCACAGCAGGAAACAAAGAGGCAAGAAAAAGTCTCTCGCCTCTCCGCCAGCTCCATACTTTTCTCGGACTCCCTCCCGTTTTGCTGTGCCGCACTAACCGCTTCAGGCTGTGTTCACGCAGCCAACCCCAGTCCTCTCCCTGGGGTCTGACCTCCGAAGCCCGCGCCTCAGCTTCCAGCCCCCGCCCGCCCCGCTAGGTGAGCAGACAAGCCTCTCGGGCTGGTGAGTGCTGGTCGGCACCGATCCTCTTTGTGGGAATCTCTCCGCTTTGCTCTCCGCACCCCTGTTGCTGCGCTCTCCTCTGTGGCTCTGAAGCTTTCCACTCGCCACCCACTGTCTCCGTCAGTGAAGCGTCTCCCTAGTGTGTGGAAGCTTTTCGTCCCTTCACATTCCCTACAGGTTCCGTCCCTATTCTTTTGTCTCTGTTTTTTCTTTTTTTTTTTGCCCTACCCAGGTACGTGGGGAGTCTCTTGCCTTTTGGGAAGTCTGAGGTCTTCTTCCAGCGTTCAGTAGGCGTTCTGTAGGAGTTGTTCCACGTGTAGACGTATTTCTGATGTATTTGTGGAGAGGAACGCGATCTCCACAAATCACTCCTCCGCCATCTTGAAGGTCTCTTCCTCCACATATGATTTTGATGTGATGGGTCACTTGGAACTAGTTAATTCAAAAGAAGAAAAAAATACTACGTTTATTTAAGAAAGAATCATTTATACTGTTTTAAAAAATAGTACAATATGTTATAAGGTAAACTACAATATTCAAGGCTGTATGGAACTCAATCTGTAAGCCATTAAGTAAATGAAATCTCACAATATTTCCTTGCTTCTATGGAGTATCTGTACATTATAGCAGTCTGGCAAGGCTCTCAGCCATCACAAAGAATGGAGTTAGAGTGCCCACACACTTATCTTTCTTAGGGAACCCAGCCCTCTGTCTGACTCTCCTCAGTTGCAGAAAGAAAACTATGCTCACTGTCGAAAGGGGAAGGGAGAGAGAGAGAGGGAGAGAAAGAACTTTTATCCTTTATTTCTAGGAATCTTTCAGAGCAAGCTATTGGGTCTGCCTCTCCCCTCCAAAATTTACCATGGAAGTCATTTGCTCTGTATAAAATAAAGAATGGCACCCCTAAAAAAGGCCTTCTGTAGAATGTAATAGGGTTATGAAGTTTGAGGAGAGGGGTCTTAAAGGTAAGTGACCTAGAGATGTTGCAAAGGCTGCTGGGAATTCCAGGGACTGTGTCTCATAATCTGGACTCCATCATTCCATTAACAGTGACATATGCTTGATTCTCAACTTTCGTTCTTTCCTTTCCTTTTTTTTTTTTAAGGGAGAATTCTTTGTAAAATACGAAGAAGGAAAACTCCTTGATCCAACAGACTGGAAAACTAACTCAAAGAACACATTGAAGAAGATTTGAAGGTATAAATTACATATATTATTTACTTATCATCTTTCTATATATTGCCTGTTTTATTTGTAGTATTTACCAAACTTGCCAGAGAATTGGGAGTGACAAGGGTGAAATGAAGAGAGACAAGAAGGGTTCCGGCCTCTAAAGCAGGGGAGACAGTTGGTTGTGGGCATCTGAAACAGCATGACCCAAAATAAAGGCGGTTATTTTTATAGTGTTTATTTAGGGTACCTAATGCTTTGTGTAGGATAGTTCATAAGATTTATTATTAGCAACTGGAAAAACAGGTTTCCAAATTTAAAGACCACTGAACATTCATGAACTTGGAAATTCCAAGCAAACTTGAAACCTCTTGTGAGCATCTGAGTTGATTTATCCTTGGCAAGAGACTATGTGTTCTTTTGTTCCTTTTTCAGAAGAGTAAAATAGTTGCCTCAAACAAAACTTAAATCAGTGCTTTCTTCAAGTTTGTTACATACACATACACACACGCACATATATATTGTCATATACATGTGTAAGTTGTCATATACATGTATATTTTTTGGTAGAAGCTAAAATATGGGCATTGTAATAAATTAAGAAGTACAGATAATAAAACAGATAATAAACAATAATAAAAATGCATACTCGGTGTTAATACCTTAGGGTATACTTTCTGGATCTCCTCTTCATTTCCCCATCATCATCATCCTCTTCCTCCTCCTCCTTTTTTTCTCTCTCTCTCTTAGAATTAAGTAAATAATAAATGTCTCCCTCAGAGTTAGATGAATAACACATACATAAATGTATTTTTCTTTTTTCAACAAAATAAAATCACACACTCTGTGTATTTCTGTAACTTGCTTTTCCAGTCAGTAATCTTTACCTTTTCATTTTGTCAAAATGTTGTGTCCTTTGATAATCACAGAGGAGGTCTTGGAGCAAGAGAACAGATGAAGATAAGAGAATAGATGAAGATAAGATAGTGAGCAATAATAGTTTACATATTTAAAGTGGTAAATGTATTTAAGCTTAAACATGTATTTACAAATGCATTCATGGAAACAAAAAGACAGACTACTTGAAATTGCATACATTTAAAAAATACTGAAAATGAGTTATCTTTCTACATAGCCAATATATAAAGATTTTCTGATTAAGTAACTTTTGAGTTTTACAAATGACTTTTATAAGATAATTCCTAGAATTACACAGTATTTATATTTTTAAAAAGAAAGAAAGGGGGAAAAAGTACTATTAGGTGTAGAGGGGACTGTGATATTTTTCAAAAATATTTCCTAAGCAAAAGACATACGGATGGATTCTCAGGTGGTATATCAGGAACGCACACTGAATGTAACCTTAGAATGCTGTTCTCAGAGTTTTGTGTGTGCATCCACTATAATTAATGCTACAGAGGGAGGAAACATCGGTAAGTTACCTGCTTTGTACTTCTAAAATGTGTACTTGTTAGTAGTACTCTCAAATTTTTAAGGAAATTCATTTCTTCCCTTTAAGCACAAGGACTCATGGAGGAAGAATATATATGTTTGTTTATATATGTATGGATGTGTATATGTGTGTGTGTACATATATGGAGAGAGAATAAAATATAGTAGAGAAAAAAATATATATTTATATTCTAATATATTTTCTTTTCTTTTGAATTTTCCAAATGGCTCTTATTAGATAGCTTCTAAAATTACATAATATTTGTATTTTTAAAAAGAAAGGAAGGAAGAATAAAAAGTACTGTTAGGTGCAGAGGTGACCATTGTTTAGGGGGCTGGAGTGTAAGTAATAATTTGACAGGCTATCACTGGAAGCAACTGTGAGGGCAACTCTGGGAAGGAGGAAAAGCGAACATCAGGGTGTTTATTGGGGTTTCTACTAGGGCTGCTGTGAGAAACGGATGAAACGATTATGAGAGTCGTCAATATGAAAGAAGGGTCAGGGGAGGAAAGAGAAGGCTCTGTCCATCGTTTCCATCTGCTTTTGGTCCAGGATTCAGAGCATTAACTGTCCTGAATTCCACGCTGCTCTTACTGAGGGCACAGGAGAAAATTCCAGGGCCAGAGGAGGAAAGACTTGTGGCTTTTGTGTCTGAGATATGGCTGAGATTTCTGAGACATGGAGAGGATTGGAGGGATAAAGGGCAAGCAGAGAGTAGCTGTGTGTGAAGATAAAACTGCAGGCTGGCAGCAGCGTGTAAAAGAGAACAGCGCGATATTCTGAGGGGGCGCAGTGCGAGATCGCATGAAAGCCCACTGATCCAACCTCTCCCAGGCGCTCCCTGCTTCCAAGCTTCACCTACAGAATTCCAAGCTTTGGGAAAGAGAGGGCTTTGGTATGAATGGAAAATGTAAGCCTTTATCATTAAGAACCTAAACAGCTCTGCTGAGGACCTCTTACCCAAAAAGCAAGACATTCAAAGTGATGTCATGTTTCTGTCTGAAAAAAGAGAGGTTAGTAGCAGAGATACAGGGGCAGTGATCCGGGTGATGTCAGGAGCATCACTAGTAGGCCTGGCGCAGTATATTCTCAACACGTAGTTGACTGAATGAGTCAGCCAGCCCAGTTTCTCCAATAATACTGATAAAGCATTTATAGTGTGCTAAGCCAATGTGCTAAGCACTTTCATGTTAATCCTCGTAGTACCCTATAACAGGGGTTCCCACCCCCTGGGCCGCGGACCGGTATGGGTACAAGGCCTGTTAGGAATCGGGCCGCACAGCAGGAGATGAGCGGCGGGTGAGCAAGCAAAGCTTCACCTGCCGCTAACCATCGCTCCCCATCGATTGCATTACCACCTGAACCACTGCTCGAATTACTGCCTGAACCATCCTCCCAATCCCCCACCCCGCTCCATGGAAAAATTTCTTCCACAAAACCAGTCCCTGGTGCCAAAAAGATTAGGGACTGCTGCCCTATAAGGTGATACTATTACCTCTTTTTATCAATGAGTAGACTAAGGCACAGAATAAACTGCTTGGAATCACACAGCTAGCAAAGGAAAAGGCCAAGATTTAAACTTAGGTAGTTAGCTTCAGAGACCAAGAATGGGAAATTCTTCTATTTTATCAGTTGCTATACTCTCTTTTCATCTTACGCATTTGACCCCATGCTGCTCCTTCTGTTTACACTGTTCTTCTACCACTGTTCTCTGGGCTTGAACCATGTTATTTTATTTTTTTATTTCGTCTTAAGTATAACTTCTTCAGAAAGGTATCCCTTGACCACCTGGTCTAGTATATTGCCCTCTGTCGTATGTACTCATACATAGCACCTTGTCCTTTCCATTCATAACACTTATTGACATTTGTAATTTGCTCCTTCACTAATTTAATATGTGCTTCCTCCAGCCCCAAACCCAGATTGTAAGCTCCACGGAGGGAAGAACCATGTCTATTTTGCTTACCACTGAAAATGAAAACTTAGCACATGTGAAATGTACAATGAATATTTGTTACCTAAATCAATTAATGCAGGTGGCTAGTCTGCCTGTGGTTTACAGAGGATCTACAGTGAGAGGTGTTGCCTTGATCTGATCTGCTTATAAGTTACATGCAAGTAATAATGATAATGGTAGTAAGGCCAGTAAAATATCATTTAGCAATTCCTTATGTCAGGCACTGGTATAAATGCTTTGCTCATGTTAATACATTTTAGAGAAAGTAAAAGGCATGCATATATTATTACTATGCAAGAAAAATACTTTTAAGATTTTTCTGTTTATTTTAAATTAGAAATTTACTGAATACCATCACTGAGGGCAAAAAGAGGAAAAAGACTAGACGACCTTTCTGTCCTTAAGGAATGTATAGTTTGGTTAGGGATACAGAGTATGGCCAACAAGTGAGCAGTGTTTCATAGGCTGCAAAGTGCAGGATGGTATTTACTGCAATTAGTGCATAAGGAAAATCTCAGAGAAGCATCACCCCTCAGGTGGCCTGTGTGGCAGTGGTCAGACAGGTAGAGAGTGTTGAGAATGGGAGAGTTAAAATTAGAGGGAGTCAGAGGTTCTTTAGGTTTGAGCCTAGAGGCAAACAGTTTAAGCCTGATACAAAACAAACTCTATTTACTCCAGCTTCCTTAATATTCCATGTAGCCCCTTTAAATTTAGCACTTGGGAATGACTTGTTTGAGTGGAAGAACCAGTGTTTGAATGTAAAGACTTCTTAATAGGAAAGTGCTGAGCCACTTTTTGAAAGTCTAATTTCCTTCTTCATCTTCCTCTAACCTATCACATTGGATCTGATATTATCTGTGTTGCCTTTAAAAAATCCACTCGTTTCCATTTCTCAGCTCAAAAACTTGGTAGTCCTTTATTCACTCAACAATATGCTGAGTGCCCTCCACGTATAAGTTGCCTTTCCACCTTTTTGATGTTTATACATGTTATACTCCCAGTCTAAAATGCCTAAGGCCATTTTTTTCCAAATTACTCTGTACCCCTAAAAGAGAGCTTCTAGGTCCACCCAAATTAATCTCACATAATAAATGACTTCACACAAACAACCATAAAAACTCTAAGTTACATAGTCAATCATAAGGAATTATCATTACTTTATTTTTGTTATATTTTTTCAATCCATAGGCACCAATACTTGTTCAACAGACAGATAATGGGATCTAGTATGTGGTAGCGCTCTGAGCTTGAAATGTGAAAATAAATATAATAAATATTCACTCCCTTCAAGAAGCCCACCTTGGCATTTAGACATACAATTCTAATATAAATTTTTACTTGCTCAATGTGGTAGATAAAATATGATCGCACATTTATTGCAATTCTCCCAGTCAAAAGGTGGGGTCTATTCCCCTATTCCTTGAATTTTCGCTGGCATTAAGACTTCCTTTGACCAATAGAATGAGGTTGTGTGAGTTTCTGCAGCCTCAGCCTCAAGAAGATGTATGGATTCCATCTCTGAGCCCTTGGAATGCTTCCAACACAATTAGAAGTTCACCTAGACCATGAATGAGGAAAGACCTTTGAGAGAGAGAGAGACAGACAGACAGACAGACAGACAGACACCCAGTCGACAGGCAGCATCAAAGCCCAGACATAGGAGTGAGTTCATCTTGGATCCTGCAGCCCCAAGGAAGGAGCCTGGCTAGCTACAACCATGTGACAAGCCCAGAAAAAAGCAGCAGAACTGTCCCATGAGCATCAGAATCACAGTGGTTTGTTACACTTCAGTAGATAAATGGTATGCTTGGCATTTCTTTTTTTTTTTTTTTTTTTTTTTTGCGGTATGCGGGCCTCTCACTGTTGTGGCCTCTCCCATTGCGGAGCACAGGCTCCGGACGCACAGGCCCAGCGGCCATGGCTCACGGGCCCAGCCGCTCCACGGCATGTGGGATCCTCCCAGACTGGGGCATGAACCCGTGTCCCCTGCATCGGCAGGCGGGCTCTCAACCACTGCGCCACCAGGGAAGCCCTGGCATTTCTTTTTAACTCTTCTTTATTCAATAGAAAGAACCAAATATTATCAATACTCCCATTTTAAAGTTGCAGAGAGGTTTATACTATTTTATTTTCCTATGAACCAGAATATTAATATTAATGCTATTCACAGCATTTCTGTATCCTAATGTTATTCCATGTAATACTGGAAATATTTTGCCAACACAAACAAAAACAAAGAAAGAATGGGAGAGAGAAAGGTGAAGGGAGATACGTGGGTGACATAATTGTTTTCAGCAGACTTTCATAGTGCTCACGACACGTTATTCACCATCTTACCTCTTGTCTGTCCCTCACGTTCAAGGGTTTGAGTTCGTTTTCCCAGGAATTGAACTGATCTAGGGAAACCCAATTAAATCTTACCACTGCAGAAAAGCACAAAATAATTTATCATTTTGGGCTGTTTTCAAATAGAATGAAAATTAGTTTGGAGGTGGGATGTAGGGAGAAGGAAACGTCAATAAAGCAAAAACAACCAGAATCACAGGAACCATTAACATTGATTTCATTCCAGGACACTGGGTCAGCCAGAAAGCTTGGCATGCTAATTGCAGAAGTCACATTTGGTGCATTGGAAGATAACAGCAGACAGAGAGGAGCTGGAAGGGAATCAAAGCAGATCATGCCAAAGGGGCAGCCCAGACTATGTTCAGAAAGCATGGTAGTTTCTCCAATTCTGTTTTCAATTCAAGCTCCAGGACATGTTTCTCAGTTAGAATTAAGTTTGAAAACTAGAAAATAGAAAGACCTACCCTCATTGGTTCCTCTCCCATACCCTTTTCCATAGTCTAACTTCTACTAGAATGTAAAGTGCATTTGTATCTGCCTTCCTGCTTTTAGAGAGGACTATATGAGGGCTAGTGGGTATTTTTGAGGTGAGAGTAAAGGTGGGAGGGATTTTTCTACGATTGTTATACTCATCTTAGTACTTAATTTACTTGATTGGAGTTTCAGTTTGATTTGAACATCTGATACAATATCAAAATGTCTTCACTAAATGTGAAATTTCCCACCTCTTGCATAAAATCAATATTCATTTTGTAATAAAGTGTGCCAAAATACAATACAAAAATGTTACTTTTTTCATTAAATTAAATTGGATTTAAAGCCCCATCTGGAAACTTAGTATAAGTTATTGAAGGGGTTGCGTCTCCAATCACAGATCATACAAAGGTCTTGGCATCTTGTTTTGAATAAAATATTCCAGAAGATTCTCTTTTTTAATATTTATTTTATTTATTTATTTGGTTGTGCCAGGTCTTAGTTGTGGCAGGTGGGATCCTTAGTTGAGGCCAGCGGCCTCCTTAGTTGTGGCTTGCCGGCTCCTTAGTTTTGGCATGCAAACTCTTAGTTGTGGCATGCATGTGGGATCTAGTTCCCTGACCAGGGATGGAAGCCGGGCCCCCTTGCGTTGGGAGTGCAGAGTCTTAACTACTGCGCCACCAGGGAAGTCCCCAGAAGATTCTTTTAGACTCAGGTCTATAGGGGTTGCCACTGAGCAGTGTATTTTCCAAGACTGCATGGTCGTAACTCTCTGGCAACTCTCTATTTGATGACATACTTAGGACATAAAAGTTGTCCAGGCCTAAGAAGTGCTTAGGGTCCTGTCTTTCCATAAGCTCCTGGAAGTCACCACCACTGAGAACAACTTCTTGGGAAATGGCATGAAATAGGGCCCACCCCAAGCTGTAATTTCATTTATTTTCCCCTTTTCCTTCCCTCAGAGTTTTTCCTCTTTCTCTATCCCCTTCTAGAAATCTAGCATAAAAGTTGAAAAAATTTTGGGCTTTTACAAAAACCACTAGAAATGTCTTTAAATGTAAATTCTACTTCCTACTCGACCAAGCATATAAAATGAAGAATATAATGACCTGGCCATCTGCTTATAAGTAGCAGGAGTGAGGGCTACACAGGAAGAACAGATATTCATTAACATTACAACGATTTATTCTTCTCTATTGCTTCCCTGATCGTTAGCATTTTTAGAACCTTCTCATTAACTTTGTTGTAAACTCTAAATACCTCTGACAGATTCTTTTCCTGGCTTTAGCATTTTGAGAAAATCATTTCAATACAGTCAAGAAAATAACAAAAAGCAGGGTCCCTGAGATGGTCATCTTCATAGATGACTTCTAGGACTGAAAATCCTTAAAGTGATATATATGTAAAAGTATATATGTTTGAAGTTTTCTGGAGATAGGGCCATAGCTTTCAAGTTTTCTTATAGAACTATTTTACTCCAAGAAGTTTCACATTGGACCACCAAACTGTACCTAATGAAATTAGTTTAGCAGTTAGTATAAACGAAAACACCTACTTGGGGCAGCATTTTGTTTTATAAAGTGGAGTTTTTCTTTGCCCCTTCTCATCTCTCATATCAGGACTGAATCATCCCTCTGTAACTGGTTCTTTCTGCTACCTTTCACTCTTTTTCCCCATTTCCCCTTAAATTCTCCTTGACAACTATCTTATCTTCTGTAATTATAGGGTCTCATTTTCAGCTGGTTGATACGTGAGTATAGAGGTTAAGAGGTTAAGAAAATGGACTTTAGCTGTGAATTCTGCCTCACCACCTACTTGCTGTGTATTCTTAAAGGATTTTCATAATTTCTCTGTGCCTTCTTTTCCTCATCTGCATAATGGGGATAATGCTAGTGTCTGCCTCATAGGGTGATTATAATAATGAAGTTAATTAATATGTGTAAAGTCCTAAGTATAGGACTTGGGACCAGGTAACCACCATATTCATGTCAGTTATTATCTATATTCTAGGAATATTTATATTTTAATAATTCACTAATGAAAACATAATTATCTGTAAAACTCCCAAATTATTAACCAGGAAATAGAGTTAATGTTTAGGATTTAGATTCTTGTTCAGTGCACTCAGATCTCATCATCTATTTTAATGCTTCTTCTACCATGTAACTGTGAGCTCATTTAGGACAGAAGTAATATCTTGATGGATTGCATAGTAGAATTAAGCAGAGGATACAGTGATGAGGGGGGTGGGCCACAACGTCACAATGAGGAGACATCCAGCCCAGCTTTGGTAACTGATATTCATTCTTCAGATTTTAAACTCAATATTAGTTCTTTGGAAAGGCTTTCTCTGATCCCTGTGTTTGGATAGTTGCTCCATTAGAAAGCTCGTAGAACATGAACATAATTATTTCTTTAATTTCTGTTTTCCCCTAGAACATAAGCTCCCTAAGGAGAGGGACGCTCTCTGCTATGTTCAGTCTAGCCCATCAGAGCAACTGTTATATTTCACCTGCTCCATCACTACTTGTTAATGGATAGATGATACATAGCTGTTGCAATGAGTGGCTGCTTAGGCTTTGTTACACCAAACTCATAAGGCTTCTGGGTATATAGTCTGTCATGCAGCTGGAACAAAGAACTCTTAATCTGTGATCAATTTTAATGAATCACCATTTGTTTAGGTAAACAATTTTCTCTGGATTGAACTGTCAAAATTCTTCTCATCTCATTCCCATTTATTCTCATTTCCAGACCTAGAAACTTTGTATCTGCTTTCTGAAATAAAGCACTAAAACAGCCTGATCAGTTTCTGTCTCAAGATCTTCCTACATTTGGGAGAGAAATAGCTACCCTGTTAGCCATTTAGCCCTCAACCAAATGAGGAGAATCAATCACATTCAAAAAATGACTTTCATTGAAATCTGATTAATCCATTTTCTTCCAAGGTAGGTCATGTCAGGATTTTCATAAGTGTCAAAGAGAATAGGAAAGAGAATTATAAAAATGTCAGTCTTTGGTAACAATAGAGAATGGAGTTGCTCCTTGGAAGATTACTTCAATAATCCTGCCTGATAATTACACAAAAACAGCATTGTTTACTTTAAACAAAACTTTGTCTTAAGGCTCTTCATGGAGGACCTTCAAGATGGTGGAGGACTAAGATGAAAAGGGAGAAGGGAGCACCCACGTCTTGGTGCTCCGGTCAGGTGTCAGGCCTGTGCCTCTGAGTAGGAGAGCTGCGTTTCAGGACATTGGACCACCAGAGACCTCCTGGGCCCATGTGATATCAACAGTCAAGAGCTCTCCCAGAGACCTCTGTCTCAACACTAAGACCCAGCTCCACTCAACGACCAGCAAGCTCCAGTGGTGGACACTTCATGCCAAACAACTAGCAACACAGGAACACAACCCCATCCATTAGCAGAGAGACTGCTTAAAATCATAATAAGTTCACAACACCCCAGAACACACTACTGGACATGGTCCTGCCCAACAGAAGGACAAGATCCAGCCTCACCCACCAGAACACAGGCATCAGTCCCCTCCACCAGGAAGCCTACACAACCCATTCAACCAACCTTACGTACTGGGAGCAGACTCCAAAAACTATGGGAACTATGAACCTGCAGCTTTTGAAAAAGAGACCCCAAACAAAGTAAGTTAAGCAAAATGAGAAGACAGAGAAATACGCAGGAGTAGAAGGAGCAAGATAAAAACCCACCAGACCAAACAAATGAAGAGGAAATAGGCAGTGTACCTGAAAAAGAATTCAGAGTAATGACAGTAAAGATGACCCAAGATCATGGAAAAAGAATGGAGAAAATACAAGAAATGTTTAACAAGGACCCAGAAGAACTAAAGAGCAAACAGACAATAATGAACAACACAGTAAATGAAATTTAAAATTCTCTAGAAGGAATCAATAGCAGAACAACTAATGCAGAAGAGAGGATAAGTGACCTGGAAGATAAAATAGTGGAAATAACAACCATGGAGCAGAATAAAGAAAAAAGAATGAAAAGAATTGAGGACAGTCTCAGAGACCTCTGGGACAACATTAAATGCACTAACATGTGAAGTGTAGGGTTCCCAGAAGAAGAAGAGAAATAGAAAGGGACTGAGAAAATATTTGAAGAGATTAGGTAGTTGAAAACTACCCTAATATGGGAAAGGAAATAGCCAATCAGGTCCAGGAAGCGCAGAGAGTCCCATAGAGGATAAATCCAAAGAGTAACATGCCAAAACACATACAAATCAAACTACCAAAAATACAAAGAAAAAATATTAAAAGCAGCAAGGGAAAAGCAACAAATAACATATAAGGGATTCCCCATAATATTAACAGCTGATCTTTCAGCAGAAACTCTGCAAGCCAGAAGGGAGTGACAGGACATATTTAAAGTGGTGAAAGGGAAAATCCTACAACCAAGATTACTCTACCCAGCAAGGACCTCATTCAGATTTGATGGAGAACTTAAAACCTTTACAGACAAGCAAAAGCTAAGAGAATTCAGCACCACCAAACCACCTTTACAACAAATGCTAAAGGAACTTCTCTAGGCAAGAAACACAGGAGAAGGAAAAGACCTACAATACCAAACCCAAAACAATTAAGTAAATGGTAGGGGGAACATACATATTGATAATTACCTTAAATGTAAATGGATTGATTGCTCCAACCGAAAGACATAGATCGGCTGAATGGATGAAAAAACAGGATGCGTATATATGCTTTCTACAAGAGATCCACTGTAGACCTAGGGACACATACAGACTGAAAGTGAGGGGATGGAAAAAGATATTCCGTGCAAATGGAAATCAAAAGAAAGCTGGAGTAGCAATTCTCATATCAGACAATATAGACTTTAAAGACTATTACAAGAGACAAAAAAGGACACTACATAGTGATCAAGGGATCGATCCAAGAAGAAGATATAACAATTGTAAATATTTGTGCACCCAGCATAGGAGCACCTCAATATATAAGGCAAATGCCAACAGCCGTAAAAGGTGAAATCGACAGTAACACAATCATAGTAGGGGACTTTAACACTCCACTTTCACAAATGGACAGATCAACCAAAATGAAAATAAATAAGGAAACACAAGCATTAAGTAACACATTAAACGAGATGGACTTAATATTTATAGAACATTCCATCCAGAAACAAGAGAATACATGTTCTTCTCAAGTGCTCATGGAACTTTCTCCAGAATAGATCATACCTTGGGTCACAAATCAAGCCTTAGTAAATTTAAGAGAATTGAAATCATTTCCAGTATCTTTTCCGACCACAGCACTATGAGACTAGATATCAGTCACAGGAAAAAAACTGTAAAAAATACAAACACATGGAGGCTAAACAGTACACTACTAACTAACCAAGAGATCACTGAAGAAATCACAGAGGAAATAAAAAAATACCTAGACACAAATGACAATGAAAACACGATGGTACAAAACCTATGGGATGCAGCAAAAGCAGTTCAAACAGGGAATTTTATAGCAATACAATCCTACCTGAAGAAACAAGAAACATCTCAAATAAACAACCTAACCTTATACTGAAAGCAATTAGAGAAAAACAAAAAAACCCCCATAGTTAGCAAAAGGAAAGTTATCATAAAGATCAGATTGGAAATAAATGAAAAAGAATTGAAGGAAGCAGTAGCAAAGATCAATAAAACTAAAAGATAGTTCTTTGAGAAGATAAACAAAATTTATAAACCATTAGCCAGACTTATCAAGGAAAAAAGGGTGAAGACTCAAAACAACAGAAGTAGAAATGAAAAAGGAGAAGTAACAGCTGACCCTATAGAAATATAGAGGATCCTGAGAGACTACTACAAGCAGCTATATGCCAATAAAATGACAAACTGGAAGAAATGGAGAAATTCTTAGAAAAGCACAACCTTCTGAGGCTGAACCAGGAAGAAATAGAAAATATAAACAGACAAATCACAAGCATTGAAATTGAGACTGTGATAAAAAATCTTCCAAAAAACAGAAGCCCAGGACCAGATGGCTTCACAGGCGAATTCTATGACACATTTAGAGAAGAGCTAACACATATTCTTCTCAAACTCTTCCAAAATATAGCAGAGGGAGGAACACTCTATGAGGCCACCTTCATCCTGATACCAAAACAGGACAAAGATGTCACAAAGAAAGAAAACTGCAGGCCAATATCACTGATGAACATAGATGCAAAAATCCTCAACAGAATACTAGCAAACAGGATCCAACAGCACATTAAAAGGATCATACACCATGATCAAGTGGGGTTTATCCCAGGAATGCAAGGATTCTTCAATATACGCAAATCCATCAGTGTTATACACCATATTAACAAACTGAAGGATAAAAACCATATGATCATCTCAATAGATGCAGAAAAAGCTTTTGACAAAATTCGACACAGATTTATGATAAAAACCCTCCAGAAAGTAGGCATATGGGGAGCTTACCTCAACATAATGAAGGCCATATATCACAAAGCTACAGCCAACATTGTTCTCAGTGGTGAAAAACTGAAATCATTTCCTCTAAGATCAGGAACAAGAGAAGGTTTCCCACTCTCATCAATATTATTCAACATAGTTTTAGCGACAGCCAAGAGCAGAAAAGAAATAAAAGAAATCCAAATCGGAAAAGAAGAAGTAAGGCTGTCACTGTTTGCATATGACATGATACTGTACATGGAGAATCATAAAGATGCTACCAGAAAACTACTAGAGCTAATCAATGAATCTGGTAAAGTAGCAGGATACAAAATTAATACACGGAAATCTCTTACATTCCTATACACTAATGATGAAGAATCTGAAAGAGAAATTAAGGAACACTCCCATTTACCATTGCAACAAAAAGAATAAAATGCCTAGGAATAAACCTACCTAAGGAGAAAAAAGACCTATATGCAGAAAACTATAAGACACTGATGAAAGAAAATAAAGATGATGCAAAGAGATGGAGAGATATACTATGCCCTTGGATTGGAAGAATCAACATTGTGAAAATGACTGTACTACCCAAAGCAATCTACAGATTCAGTGCAATCCCTACCAAACAACCGATGGCATTTTTCACAGAACTAGAACAAAAAATTTTGCAATTTGTATGGAAACACAAAAGGCCCCGAATAGCCAAAGCTATCTTGTGAAGTTAAAATGGAGCTGGAGGAATCAGGCTCCTGGACGTCAGACTATACTACAAAGATACAATAATCAAGACAGTATGGCACTGCCACAAAAACAGAAATATAGATCAATGGAGCGGGACAGAAAGCCCAGCGATAAACCCACGCACATATGGTCACCTTATCTTTGATAAAGGAGGCAAGAATATACAATGGATAAAAGACAGCCTCTTCAACAAGTGGTGCTGGGAAACCTGGACAGCTACATGTAAAAGAATGAAATTAGAACACTCCCTAACACGATACACGAAAATAAACTCAAAATGGATTAAAGACCTGAATGTGAAGTCAGACACGATAAAACTCTTAGAGGAAAACATAGACAGAACACTCTGACATACGTCATAGCATGATCCTTTTTGACCCACCTCCTAGAGAAATGGAAATAAAAACAAAAATAAACAAATGGGACCTAATGAAACTTTAAAACTTTTGCACAGCAAAGGAAACCATAAAGAAGACCAAAAGACGACCCTCAGAACGTGAGAAGATATTTGCAAATGAATCAACAGAGAAAGGATTAATTGCCTAAATATACAAGCAGCTCATGCAGCTCAATATCAAAAAAGAGACATCTCAATCCAAAAATGGACAGAAGACCTAAGTAGACATTTCTCCAAAGAAGGTATACAGATAGCCAAAAAACACATGAAAGCATGATCAACACCACTAATCATTAGAGAAAGGCAAATCAAAAGTGCAATGAGTTATCACCTCACACCATTCAGAATAGCCATCATCAAAAAATATACAAACAATAAATGCCGGAGAGGGTATGGAGAACCTTCTTGCACTGTTGGTGGGAACGTAAATTGATACAGCCACTGTGGAGAACCGTATGGAGGTTCCTTAAAAAACTAAAAATAGAACTACCATACAACCCAGCAATCCCACTACTGGGCATATACCCTGAGAAAACCATAATTCAAAAAGAGTCTAGTACCACAATGTTCATTGCAGCTCTATTTACAATAGCCAGGACATGGAAGCAACCTAAGTTTCCTTAGACAGATGAATGGATAAAGAAGATGTGGAACATATATACAATGGAATATTACTCAGCCATAAAGAGAAATGAAATTGAGTTATTTGTAGTGAGGTGGATGGACCTAGAGTCTGTCATACAGAGTGAAGTAAGTCAGAAAGTGAAAAACAAATACCATATGCTAATGTATATATATGGAATCTAAAAAAAAAAAAAAAAGTTCTGAAGAACCTAGGGGCAGGACAGGAATAAAGATTCAGACGTAGAGAATGGAGTTGAGGACACAGGGAGGGGGAAGGGTAAGATGAGACAAAGTGAGAAGTTGCCACTGACATATATACACTACCAAATATAAAATAGCTAGCGGAAAGCAGCTGCATAGCATAGGGAGATCAGCTAGGGGATTTGTGACCACCTAGAGGGGTGGGTTAGGGAGGGTGGGAATGAGACGCAAGAGGGAGGGGATATGGGGATATATGTATTCGTATAGCTGATTCACTTTGTTACATAACAGCAACTAACACAACATTGTAAAGCAATTATACTCCAATAAAGATGTTTAAAAAAGAAAACTTTATCTTACATTTATTCATTTCCTTTCTCCACTGAAGGTAATGAATAAATATGCATACAAGGCATAATTATAAGGGACAACTTGGAAAGTTTTTCATCAGCTTCTCATTTCTGTGTTACCCATGCTGTAATACACTTCTATTAGAGCATGTCTCTTTTCCTCCTATTTTTATGGCAATTATGTGTGTACTTTATATTATCTCAAATTCACTTCATGATTGCAGGTGCATTCCTTCTCTGCTTGATAGTTTCACAAGGTCTTGGAGTTTGGCATACAAGACATCAGTGGTCCTCATTGTAAAACTCATCTTTGCCTCTGCCCTCCACAGGATATCAGATAGAACTATTTCAGGATAACTTTTATGAAAAAGCATTCAATGAATACTATAGGGGCAATCTAAATTTCTCCCTCCTTTTTTGGATTCCAATATCATTAATTTATATTTCACATTTATAAGTGCTTATGATTGTCGTTAAATGGCCAGAAAATGGAAAGGTCTGTAGGTGCTCTGGTAGCTGGAAATTCAGAGGTGAAATAGGTTATGACTGGAGAAACTCAAGAGAGTATGAACCACATCCTCATTAAAAGGGTTCCTTCAAAACATTTGGAGTGAATGCCATCTGTCCTGATGATTTGTTTAATTTGATTTGGCCAACAGATGAAAAACATTCTGTGAATTTAGCACTATTGGGTTGCTTTCTCTGACCTCTCAAGTTCAAAAGATATTTTTTATAACAGGATATTCTGTATTATTATCTCCGATGCTCAGAGAGGTATAGATTTCATTTGGCTCCTCTCATTTTAATCTTGTTCTTATCTCTGTGAATGCCTTTTAAAAGTATACTTTTTTATATTAACATACAATAAAATTAACGTGTGTGTATACAGTTCTGTGACTGTTAAAAAAGCTTAAATTTGCGTAGCTACCACCATAATCAGGATACAGAACAGTTCCATCACCCTAAAAGACTTTCTTTTGCTATCCTTCTGTAGTCACACTCTCTTCCACCCTTAAACCTGGCAACTTGCTGATCTGATCTGTAGTTTTTTCTTTACAAGAATGTTAAGTAAGTAGAATGTAACTTTCTGAGAATGGGTTCTTTCCGTCAGCAAAACGCTTTTGAGATCCTTCCAAGATGTTGCATATATCAATAGCTCCTGGCTTTTTTCACTGCTGAGTAGTATTCCATTGTATAAATGTACTACAATTTGTTCATGCATTAACCCACAGAAGGTCATTTTGGCTGCTATAAACTTTTGTGTACAATTGTGTGAACATAAGTTTTCATTTCTCTAAACACCTAAAAGTGAGATTGTAGATCACACGAGAAGTGGGGGTTTAACTTGATAAGAAACTGCCCAACTGTTTTCCAGCATGGCTGCCCCATTTTTCATTCCCTCCTGCAATGTTCTAGTTGCTCCTCTTCTTCTTTAGCACTTGGTGTTGTCAGGATATTTTATTTTAGCCATCCTAATAAGTAGACAGAAGTATCTCATGGCAGTCTTAATTTGCATTTCCCTTTGTACAATTTTTAGAGGTTTCTCTAGGCATTTGAATACACATTTTTTTATTCTTTAAATTATACATATGTATTTTATTTACACTTAGTTATATTTCATGATAAACAGTTTTTTTTCCATCTTAATTTGAATACACATGTTCAACTTTACTGATGTTTGTACCACTTCAAGGAGAACCTTCCCGTCATATCCTTTTACCCTCCCCACTGCTTCATGTTGTAGTCATTTATGCATTACATCCACAGACATTGAAAACCTCATCAGTGTTATAATTTTTGCTTTCAACTGTCAAAACATTTTATACAACTAAGTAGGAGGAGAACAATCTATTATATTCACTCTGATATTTACCTTTTCTGTTGCTTTTCCTTCATTCTGGATGTTCCAAGTTTCCTTTTGGTACCAATTTTCTCCTGTCTTAAGAATTTTTTTACAATTCTATTACAGCATGTCTGCAACTAACAAATCCTCTTAGTTTTCCTTAATCTAAGAATATTTTATTTCATTTCTATTCCTGAAGGATATTTTGGCTGGATATAGAATTCTGCATTATACGTTTCATTCAACATTCTAGAAATATTGTAGCTCATTTTTCTGGCCCCAGGGTTTTTGACGAGACATCCACAGTCATTTGAAACATCATTTTAGTAAACGTATGCGTTATTTTCCCTGGGTGCTTTTAAGATTTTTTCTTTTATCTTTGGTTGTAAGCAGTTTAATTATGATATGTATAGATGTAGATTGGGGGGGCCTCTTCTTTAAGATTTGCTGAGCTTCTTGAATCTGTAGGTTTATTCTTTTGACAAATTTGAGATGTTTTCAATCTTTATTTTTTTCCATTTTTTTTTTTGCTCTGCATTCTTTCTCCTTTTTCTCAGGCACTCATAGCAAAAATATTAGATATTTTGGTATTTTCTCATATGTACTTGAGGCTCTATTTAATTTTTTCCATCAACTTACACTTTGTTGTTCATACTTAATAATTTCTACTGATTTATCTTCAAATTCACTCACTCTTACCTCTGTCTTCCCTATTGTGCTATTGAGCTAATCCATTGAATTTTTTAAAAAATTTTGGTTATTATGTTTTTCACTTCTAAAATTTCCATATGGCTCTTCTTTAGATAGAAAAATGATACATCTGTGCCATCTCATTGTTGAAGTCTGATTGTTCATTTTCATTCAAGTTGAGATTTTTCTTGTTCTTCATAGACTAAGTACTTTTGGATGATATCCTGAACTTTTTTGAATTTTATGTTATGGGACTGTTTGCCTTAATTTATGTAGATAATACTAATTATATTTTTAAGCAGGTAATCATCCTGATTGGGTTCAGACTGTTAAGTCCTGACCTACCTTCTGTGGGTTGTGATTCCAGTATCAGTTCAGTTTTCAAAGCCTTAGCCCTACTTTTAGGATCTATGCCATGTGTGCACCACCCAGTGGCCAGAATGGTGGTCCATTCCACAGTTTGGTTATCAGAGTCTATGTACTCTGTTTAAGGTCAATTTCATACATGTTCAGCTTAGAGATGAGCCCAGGAGTTCATATAGGACTTTAAGAGGTCACAGTCCCATGTTCTTCCCTCTCTACAATCTTCTAAGTACTCCCTTTGGGCTACTCCACTGAGGAAACCAGGCTTTATGTACCTTGTTGTTTTATGTACTTCTTTGGACTATGCCTGTGTCTGGGGTCAAGGGACAGAAGGACAGAGACACAGAGAAGTAACAAGAGTTTTTCCCTTGCCCTCTGGGGTCATAACTCCTCTGATAAGGAGAGAAAGTTTCCTTTCTTTCAGAGTGTTAGGCTTTTGTGGGTTCCCATCACCCCTGTTGCTATTAAATTATTGGATTGTTTGGAGGCTAGAATGTAAGAAAACAAAGAAAAGAAAAAGAAGAGCAATAAAAAATGGGAATACCCCCATTGTATCTGAATTGTAGAAGACTCTTTCTTGATCCTTGAGCCAGAGCTAGAGGGCTTCTGCTAAAATTCTATCTGCTCTGATGTCCACTTCAGGATTTTAGGCTGAATTGAGTTTAGTCTTGGAGATAATGGAAGGAAATCATGGTAAACTCACCATCCATTTGATGGGCTCTTCTACTCATCCATAAGCTACCACTTTTTTAATAGACTTTATCTTTTAGAACAGTTTTACATTTACAGAAAAAAATGAGCAGATAGTACAGAGTTCCCGCATCACACCCTTTACCCCATACACAATTTCCCACATTAATAATCTCTTATACCATATAGGTATAGTATATTTGCTACACTTAATGAACCAATATTGCTATATTATAATTAATTAAAATCCATAGTTGATCTGTATTTCCCTTGTTTTTACCTAATTTTTTTCTGTTCCAGGATCCATCCAGGAAATTACATTTAATTCTTATATCTCCTAGTTTTCTCTTGGTTGTGATAGTTTTCCAGACTTTTCTTGTTTTTGATGACCTTGAAAGTTTTGAGGAGTACTGGTCTGGTATATTGTAGGATGCCATTCCATTGGAATTAGTCTGATGTTTTTCTCATAATGAGACTGGGGTTATGGGTTTGGATGCAAGAAGACCAAGAAGTAAAGTGCCACTTTCATCACATCATATCAAGAATGCACAACTACCTACATGATTTGTAATCATTGATGTTAACATGATCACCCGGCCAAGGTAGTGATCGTCAGGCTTTTCCACAGGTTTTTCGCTCCCATTTTAACCATTTCCTCTCATAGGCATTTCCTCTCCATTGTCTCTCATAGGCAGCTTCAGCTGGATTATCACTTTTAACTTTTTCCAGAAAAAAATTAAGCACAAGTCTATGTATACTTTAAAATTTCATTTTGAATTTCGCACATCACCTGGGTTTATTTGGAGGAAATACCTCCTTCCATTCCTTTGTAGAAAGAAAAAGTAAACTCAAAGCACACTGAAAACTCTCTTAGAATCTTCACTTACCAGTATTCCCACTCAATTTTCTAGCACTGTTACCTGTCCCCTAGACTTGGCGGATAGAATAATTGTTGTCATATTGGATATGTCCATCATATTGGGAAATACTAGCATAGATATTCTGCCACCTAACTCTAGTACTGTTCTCATATGAAACTCCAAACAAACAAAAATTAACTATATTAACACATCTCAATGTTATCTCTAAAGACACATTAGCTAAATGCATACTATGTTCCTGAACAGTATTTCTGTTCTTTACCCAGGTCTGTTTTCCTTTTAGCTGAACTGAGCTTTGATAAAGGTCATCTTGACCCCTATTAATTTAGACCTTCACCCCAGGCCCATCCATAGTGGCAAGTCTCTCCTTTATTTTCTCATAGTGCTGCTTTGTCTCCTCTTCGTTCCTCCAGAGCCAAATGCACCTTATAAGCAGGTCTTACCTCAAAATTAACCTCCTTAAGACTCCTTAAGTAGGAGTCTTACCTCTCTATAAAGGAAGAAATGTTCAGCAATGAAAGGAAAATAAGTGCTCCTTACTGTTTCTGCCAAGGTTCCATCCTCCTCAATCCAAGGTCATCTTCAACTGAGGAAGGAGGACTACAAAAGTTGTAGATGGTTATGTTAATTAGGCATTACTATAGCAAACGAGTCCATGGTGGAGGCAGAGGTCCCAGCAGAAAGAAGCAGCGCATAAAATCTCTTAAGGCCTAATGTCTCAGAAATGGCATGACATTGCTTCTACCGCATTTTATTGGCCACAGTGAGTCACAGGGCTTACCCAGATTCTAAGGATAGAGAAGTAGACTCTACCTCTTGATGGAAAGATCTCAAGGGATGTGGATGTAAGGAAGGGAAGCATGGTGACCAGGGATATTAACTCAGAGTAGGAGGCTAATTTTAAAAATTATTTAAATGAGTCTATTTAAATATATTTAAGTAAAATTACTTAAATTACAGGTTCAGGTGGTATGTGGATGTGGCAAATGCATGAAGTTGTAACATGAATGGTTAAAAGTTTGAAAACACTTTTCTACTCTCATGCTATTCTCACTTTTATAGCATCCTTTTGTCATTGTCTTCATAAACTATCATCAATCGCTCGCTCCTATGTCCCCCTCTACCTGAAGTAGGGGATTTTTTTGGAAAATGTGTGGCCTACTCTGTGCTTCATAGTAGTCCTGTGTTCTGTTGGTCCCTGAATTAGTTAAATCAGATGTACCATGTCTCCCTTTCAGCCATATCCCAGCACATCTAGATATGCTGCCCATTATCTCTGACCAGTAGCTAGTCTATGAAGAGCCAAGGACAGGTGGAAAGCAGTGTAGGTTTTCACACTTTGCTAAAATATGAAGAGTGAACTGGAGTTAAAATTAATCAAAGGAATCATCTGAATCTCTTAGAACACCCCTTGATAATTTTATAAGGGACTCTAAATTCTGTATTCAATATAAAATCATTGAAGAGTAAAGCAAAATTGGTTGTGATTATTTTAAAATATTCAACCTGGGTTTATTCCAGCCAGTGGATATAGAAATAAAAGGATCAAGTTGTTGGTTTTCTTCCAGGCCATGTGTGCATGAAGGGAACAATTAAGAACAAAACTTGGGCTGCTGAGCTGCATCCCAGTTCACACAAGAATAGCTTAGTTCTAATGTTTTGAAAATGGATAAAAGCAGTAGTTTTACTCTCAATGGAGATCTTAAAGAGGCCAATATTCGTTTATCTTTCAGACTGAATCTATAAACAAAACACTTTAATCATTCACTCTTCCCTTTAATTTCTTTTTGAGTTATGAACAGATAACTATACTTCCTCCAAAAATGAACCATAAAGACATAGAATCATAGCATATTTGACCAGAATTTAATGTTGTAACCATACAAAACTCAGAGCAAACTGCTGTAAGTCGTTAGTAATGTGATAGATTAATTGCTACATAATGTCATTATTTTATGTAATATTAGGCACTTGGAAAAATTTATGTACATTTTTGAAGTTACTATTATTCTTCCATAGTAAAGCCAAGTTAAAAAAAATCTTTTTCCTTTATTATTACTTATATTATCTTTAAATTATATAAATTATTACAACTGTATTTATATATATCCACTAATACATGTATTCAGAGGCAATGTTCTAATTCTGAATTTTGACTCACTCATGTTACCCACTATAGCCTAGCACAGGGATTCTTGCTGTGCTTTCCTATTCTTCTATGTCTCTGCCTCTTACTTGAATTATCTGGGAGCCTTTTCAGTTATTCTCTGTCTTGAAGATCTGATACTAGATGTTCTAGATGACAGGACTGTGACTATAGTAACTCTAAGTCACTTGGGTTTAAGTAGATGGTCGAAAACATCGTATGACCATGTGCATGACCATGTGTGGTTACAAAATGGAGGAGAAGAGCTAGAAGCACAGGGAAGTGACCTAGGTATGGAGGCAATCCAGTGCTCAGGAAAGAAGGCTCCAAGTTCAGGTGTCCGGGTGAAAGCCAATAAGTCCTGGACACATGCTACTCCATCTCTCCCCACCAGCTCAGGGTCCTTCAAAGGGTTCCTCTTTAGGAAATGGAAGGAAGTTTGGAAGGGTGTTCAGAAAAATACAGCTAAGGCTTCAGGGATTCTAGACCAACTGAACAGGTTCTCCTCAGGAGTCAGCCTTAGAGGAAGATTTCAAGGTAAGATTTCAAGTGCAGTGGGAAGGATTCTGCCAGGATTTCCCCTGGTTATATGCCTACATACCCCCATGACAATGTGGTTACAATTATTTCAGTATTTTTGTACCCCAAACTCACTAAGCTTGAACTTTTTTAGCCCCTTATGACAACATGTTTTGATATTCTTCTGGTTCGTGTGAGTATGTGTTCGAGGATCGAGGTTCTCATTCATTCAGTTTTACCGAGCATATCTCCAGCCCTTTGGGCAAGTTCTCAAATGTGTTGCCAATGTTTTGCTTGGTATTCTAAACCTGATTATCCAGGCTCTTCCCCTAGATTTTTAATTGTTGTCTGTACTTAGTGTCACCTTATCAGTTATCCAATAAACATTGCCTACATTTTTACCAATGCCCAATATGCCTTTGAAAGCGAAGTGTGAAGAGAGGGTAATGAGCAAATGCAAGGAAACCCAGGTTGCCTGAAAGGGAATTTAAAAGGGCACGAGAGTCAATTTAAACAAAACTTAAAGAAGATTAAATAAAACTTGGATTACTTCACTGTTTTGTTTAAAGCTAGCTCTCTTTACTTTCCATCATGAAGACAAGCTGGCACCCTGCACAGGAATGTTTCAAGTCATGCATGGCTATGCACAGTGGAACTTAAGAGGGTGCATTGCCAGTCAGGCATTAAATCATAAAATGTTAGACCTGTAAGGGACTTCGGAAGTCATCTATTCCGATTTCCTCATTTTACAGATGAGGAAACTGGGACCAAAAGAGGTTAAGCAACTTGCCCAGCATCAGTCATAATGACGCTGTGCATAGAAGCAATCAGCCGCATCATTAACTCAGTGCCTTGAGGACTAGCTGCTCCATACCTACAGCTTTGAGAGCTAAAACCGTTTTCATTCATCTCAGAAGCTGAAGCCTAAGTTTGTCCTCTGGATATTTCTTTCTCTTGCCTTAAAAGGAAAGCATTCTGCTATCATTTGGATTTTTCCTTAATTCTCTCTGCCTTCTCTCTGCTCTTAAAGACACTCACAACCATCATTTACTCACTGTGGTATGGAAGCTGATTTAATTGGCCAAGACTACAAAACTTCTAATCAGCATTCCCAGTGAGCAAATCTTTGGCACTAATTTTCCATAAATGTTAAGTTTCCTCCTTCTGCTTTATGGCTTTCATGTCACTTCATACCTTTAAGTTCACATTAGTATAAAAAAGAAATCAGTATTTATTTCAAAAGTCTATGGTAGCTTGGCAAAGATGAGGCAAATGCTATGGGCTCCTGTCCATTTTGTGTATCCACTTCATAATAACTTTTTATCTGCAATACATATTTCCAATGTTTTGGACTTTTTTTTAAAGCTAGTACTATCTGCTTCTGTGATTGAAACCACATAATTTACCTAGCCCAGTAGTTAGTTGTCAGTCTGGTTGGGGCAGGATTGGAGGGTTGGGATTGGCAGTGAGAGGAGTGAAGTTGAATCCCCTTCAGAACTTTACAAAATTACATATGTCCACTCAGATCACACCTCAAGTCCCTGAAAGATTCTGATACATCCTTCTTCCTTAAATCGTTCTGTCTCTCTAAGGCACAGTTCCCAAGTGTGGTCTAGAGACCAGCATCATCATTACCACTTAGGGACTTGATAGAAAGACAAATTCTCCAGCCCCCACTACAGAGCTACTAAATTAAAGGCTCTGGGGGTAGAGCCAAGCAATCTGTGTTTTAATAAAGCCTCCAAGGGATTTTGAGAACCTAGATTTTGAGAACCACTGCTAACAATGCTGTTTTAACCCAATGGAACATCTGGGTTGAAATCACTGTTATACCCATCAGCTGTATTTCTTGGGCCTTTCATTAGCACATCTGTAACTTGCTCATTTGAACTCTTTTTTTTTTTTTTTTTATAATCTTGATAACATATAGACTTTATTTATTTATTTATTTATTTTTAAACATCTTTATTGGGGTATAATTGCTTTACAATGGTGTGTTAGTTTCCGCTCTATAACAAAGTGAATCAGCCATACATATACATATGTTCCCATATGTCTTCCCTCTTGCGTCTCCCTCCCTTCCACTCTCCCCATCCCACCCCTCCTCATTTGAACTCTTAAATAAGTCTGTAGGACCAAAGATTATAGTCTTTGTTCCAAAGAGGACATTGTCTCCTCAGCATCTTCTGTGGACTCTAGGCAGTTCCCGTTGCTGTTTCCCAGAGGCCAGCCCAGCAAACTGCTGTAATGAGGCCAGAAGTTCATTACTTTACACTATCCTAGAGCACTTACGAAGTCATTGCATATACCATTAGGAGGGAGATGCTAACACTAATTTTACTATATAATGTTTATTTTTAACTTCAAAATCCTAAGCTATTTTAGTGAGTAGGATATCTTATACAGCCAGATTTTACAAATGAAAAAAACCAACAAACCCTGTACTTACAAAGGTTTAAATGTTGTTGTGAGAAAAACCCCTCTCTTCCTTTCACTAAACTGAAGCATTAGTTTCAGCTGGTATAGATATTGACTTTCTGCAAGTGTGGGCATCAGTGTTTGCATGTCTGTGTATTTGGATGAATACAAATAAGAGTTTATGTGTCTATTTGATTGAAAGGATTGTTATGTTTAGTGAATACAAACCTATATTCAACTGTAAATAGATGTAGAGATGTGCCTCTTTTTTGGAAGCATATCTATAAATATATGCATGGCTGGTTAGGTATATGTAAAGCATCTATATGTGCATGCCTTAGGTCTGATCTTAAACAAGAGAGAAGAAATCCATTTAGGCTCTGCTCTGCTCTCTTCAAGAGCTACTTTGAATTTTTAAAGTACTGTTTTCATACAATGATATATTTTTATATATAAGTTATATAATTTTTCCTATTATAAAAATAATTTTTGGTTTCTGTAAAAGACTTGGGAAACATAATAACATAAGGAATTCAAACTAAGGCATTCCTTTTTATACTATTTCCTTTATTTTTTCTCTCCTAACTTCTAGTGTTCTTTACATAACTCCACTCTCTTCTCTCTCCCTACATCTCACTTCCCCCATGATATTTCCACATTGTCAGTATAGATGTCTTCTCAAGAAGGTCACAGAGAGGAGATAGCAGTCAAGTATTTGGAGCAATTCATCAGCTCAGAGATTGGCCTGTAGCTTAGAAGTCATTTCTGGCTGTCATATACTGGAGATAGACACATAGCATATTAAGAAAATGCAATATTATAATGTATCAGATGGACACCTTGTGTATAAGAGAAATATAAAATCAAAGATGCTAAGCAGACTACTTTACATAAAATGAATTCATCTAGTCTACACCAATTATAGTAATAGCTTTCATTTATTGAGCACATAGAGTAGTCCAGGTGCTTTTTGTACAGGGTGTCATTGAAAATCCTCAAAACAACCTTATGAGGTCATTCTATCTTCTTCTTATATAGATGAGGTAAATGAGGCATATAAAGACTTTTCCCAGGGCATAAACAGCTTTCTAATAAATGATAGGATATGCATTCACTCCCAGCTCTATCTGATTCCAAATCCTATACTCTTAATCCACATCTATACTCCAAAATATATAAGAAGAATAATTTATAAGTTGACTATAACATTATGAAGGAAATACTAATTTTGGATCTAAAAGGAACTGAAAGATCTTCTGGTTCAATTCCTTCAATCAACAAAGGATAAAAGCTAATGTATTGAGGAGGTAATTTGCCTAACATCATACAACTAGTTAGTGGTAAAGCAGGGGTCAGAACACCAAGTTCTCCTGAGTGTCAAGATTATACTCTGTCAACTAGATCAGTGGTTCCTTTGATGCACATTGGCTCCAAATATCCACAGCATATATCCTCATAAACCTATTTATGTAGTATCAGTAAAATCCCTTTTAGTCAAGACTAAAATAAGTCCTTGTCCCATGCCCTTTTCTTACTGAGATTCATTCTAATTTCTGCTTAGTTTTCCGAGTGAATTGGAAGGGTAGAAGGGAGAGGTGGATGGGACAAATAAGACATGAAGAGACCTCTCCATATTGGAAGAAGGATAGAGATTCTGAGTGGGATAAACTAAATAACAGAGAAAAGGAAAGGTCAAGATTTTGACTTGCCTCTTCCGCTAAATCTTCATTTCTTGCCAATATGTCCTTTGGATTGTGATACACACTGAACTACCTCTTCCTAATGAAGGAAGTTTTTGCAGCACAGAGATGTTGAAAGATTCAGTGTTGTCCTAAATTGTGGCAAATAAGCTATTTAGTTGATCATATAAGTCTCTATATTTTTGCTCATGAACTCCAAATTATTACCATTTCTGACTGTTTAATATCAGAAAAAAAAATCTGTATAGCTAGTCCAAGATGATCACATTTGAGGCCAGTGTCAAGGTCTTTCTAAGATGAAGTACCTTATTTCTTTCTGGTTTTTTGACTCCATCTCTCTTTCTAAAAATACTGTTATGAGAAACCTTTACGTCTTATACAAAACTTAATTAAAGTAATACCGTTAAGAATGCAAGAACTGGGAATTAACTCCCAGAAATGAATAGAGTCATGCTCTCATTTTTCTAAACAAAGGAAATCAATGGAGCACCAGTCACTGTGCTATTAGTGATTATCTCCATGAGGACAGAAACCATATCTGTTTTGCTCACCACTGTGTATGTATCCTGTTCCCATCATGGTGCCTGACACAGAGTAGATGCTCACTGAATATCTGTATGATGAAAGAATGAGTGAATGAATTAAATGGATCTTTGTAACAGAAGCCATCATAATTTACTCGTTAACATGTCTGTTTCACCTATAGCAGAGATCATGCTTTATTTATTTTATCAGCTTCATTGAGACATAATGCACATACAAATCATCCATTTAGTGTACAGTTCAGTGGCTTTTAATGTAATCACAGAGTTGATCATTCATCACCACAGTCAATTTTAGAACACTTTTATTACTCCCCCCACAAAAAACCCACCATACCCCTTAGCATTCACCCCTACCCCCCAATCTCACAGTCCTTCCAGCTCTCCCCCCTTTCCCTGAGCAATATAGTTTCCATCTCTATAGACTTCCCTGTTCTGCATATTTCACATAAGTGGAACCATACAACGTATGGTCCTTTGTGACTGGCTTCTTTCACTTAGCAGAATGTTTCAAGATTTGTCCATGTTGTAGCATATATCAGTCCTTAATTTCTTTATATTCCTGAATAATATAACATTGTATGGATATACTCTTTTATTTATCAGTTCATTAGTTGATGGACATTTGGGTTGTTTCTATTTTGGGGCTGTTGTGAATAATACTTCAGTGAATATTGATGTACAAGTTTTTGTGTGGACATAGATTTTTATTTTTCTTGGGTATATACCTAGGAGTGGAATTTCTGGATCATATGGTAACAAACATTTATTGAATTGTATATTTCATCTTCAAATTTTTGTGTTTTCCTAATTTCCTTGAAAATGAAAATCAAGAAGATTAAACCAAATCAAAAAATGATATTACTTTGATGGCATCATTTAATTCCATATTTAATTTACTATTTTCAATTGACTTGATTATTGCATAATATAAATTCTAGAAGCAGGAGTCACACATGTGAACAAAAACCTATCACTGGTATTTTGAAACTTGAATTCTTGCATTCATCACAGAAACTGCCTAAGGGCTTTCTATGGGAGGTATAAAATTACCTACACAAGGAAGAAAGGAGAGTAACCTATATGTTTCAGTATCTACTATCTATGTGGCATGTAATGTTAGACTGTCAAAATTATGTATTTTAGGAGTGACGAAACTGAATTTTGGAAAGACTAACTTGTTCATGATCATATGAGTAGAAAGAGTTAAAGCTGGGATTTGAATCTGGGTCTTCTTGCTTAAAGTGTGTGTGTGTGCGTGTGTGTGTTTTCCTAGAGGACATTTTTTGCAAATTCCTACCCTAAATAATTGACAGAGTAATACCTTCAGCATTTCCTGCTCAAGTATTCTCTACCTGATTTGTATTTACAAAATAAATGGTGACCTACTCACAGAGAAGCACCTGTATGCATAGCATAACATGGTGTTTGTGGGACTAAAAGAAAGAAACCTTCTTTTGGCAGAATACCTCAGATTCTGTCCTAATGTACCTCAAGGATGAGTTTAGATTGGAAACAAATGTACTGAGTTTTGTTCCATCTCCTTAATTCCATTTGGCATTTGTTATATTTAATATGGTTGAGGTATAAAACATCTCCTTAGAACAAAAATTCATTATGGCATTATCTATTTGTAGAGCCTATGTAAGCAGAACAATACCTCCTGGGCCATCTTTCAGAACGACTGAATAATTGCATTGTTTCTCACAAGCTCTTATCTTAGAAATACCATCCTTTTTACCAAAGCTGCAATGAGAAGTAGAAACACATATGCATACATAAGGAAGTAACATCTATTTTTAATCCAGCTTTTTTTTTTTTTTGACATGAAGGGGTACAAGGCTGGTAAGCATAACCTTACTCATTAAGAATGACTGGAAGTAGAAGCACATAATTGTCACATTTACACTTTAGGATAAAATCTCACAGATACGGGATAAATAGACACTGAAACTAACACGTATTGGCCATCAACTCTGTATCAGTCCCCCATTATGAAGTTTATATTCATTATCTCAGTTAAACCACCAAAGTACTAGAAATTAGATAGTCATTGTCTTCTCTGCTTAACAAATAAAAACTAAGGCTTGGAGAAATTAATTTTGCCTAAGTTTACACAATTAGAAAATAATAGAGGTGAGTTTTAGATCACAGATGTGTCTAACATTAAAATCTGTTCTCTTTCCTCTAAACTATTGCCTTTCAAGTTAAACTCCTGAGTCTGGTAAGAATGAACCAAATATCTTTAAAATATAAGAAATTATAGAAAAAAATTATCTAAGATACTTGGGGTTATTCTAGGGAATGTATAAGCTCTTCTAAAATGGATACATTTTCCTCCAAGAATTAAATAATCACCGTTTGAAGTTAGCACATTGTATGCAAACATCTGCTGCAAAATTAGTTCCCAAAAGAGCTTGAAAATAGATTGCACAGTTTTTTGTGGTACACGGGCCTCTCACTGTTGTGGCCACTCCCGTTGCGGAGCACAGGCTCCGGACGTGCAGGCTCAGCGGCCATGGCTCACGCGCCCAGCCTCTCTGCGACATGTGGGATCTTCCCAGACCGGGGCACGAACCTGCATCCCCTGCATTGGCAGGCGGACTCTCAACCACTGTGCCACCAGGGAAGCCCAGATTGCACATTTTTAGAGTAGACTACACTTCATATTCTTATTTATCCTATTGATGCAGTTAGCTAACATCTTTTGTGAAACATGATATCAAGTAAAATGAAGGTCAATACATTGTAGTAATGACAAATCATGTTAAGCATTAAAATTCAACAAGACATTTTAAGACCAATAACTCCATTAATACCACTTTGCCTATATATTCACTTGAATGCTCATTGGTAAGGGTCTGCCTACCTAGCAGCCCCAAATCTGTCTTATTGCAAAGATACTGAATTTGAAAGATCAGTACTTTGTGTGTGCCTGTATGTATGTGTTTAAATGGGTGTATAATGATGACAGATGTATTTGAAAATGGCAGAAAAAGTTAATGAGGAAGTTACTGTCCTCTACATTTATAATTTATTGCAATGAGAGATATGTTTAAAAAACTAATAAAAAGAGGGGGTATATATATACGTATAGCTGATTCACTTTGCTCTACAGTAGAAACTAACACAACATTGTAAAGCAACTATCCTCCAATAAAAATTTTTAAAAATAAAGAAATGCTCAAAGTCAAGATGAGCATCTCCATGAATCAGAAACAGAATGGAAATACGAAGAGGTAAACTCAGTGTGAAGTCATATATTTCCTGGATCTGGAATTGGGAATAGTGGTGGCCTTGAGTTCTACTACCAGAATTAAGAACATTCTCATATAACGTGAACCAAAGCCAGGCTTAAAGGTTAAAAAAAAAAAAAGAGAACTTGAGGACTTCCCTGGTTGCCTGCTCTCCTAATGCAGGGGCCCAGATAAGGGCTAAAGGGTAGCAGGGGAGACCTGACCAGGATACCAACTTTTTACTTTAAACTCTTTCCAAACTCCCATTGCTTTTTTAGCTCAGTTTCCCTGTATCTTTTCTGGTGCCTGTTGCCTCCAAGTCCTAAACTTCTCAGAAATGAGCAGGGGGAACCAGGTGCTGTATTCTCACAGGGTCACCCATATTCAGTTGAGTCAGTCACATTCCTTCATCTCCTTTCTGTCCACCTAAAGTGTACTAAAGCCTTTCATCTGTTGAACCCTTCCTTTCCCCATTCTCTCTATACTGGTGAGTATGTATACATCCATCCATACATACATACATACGTATGTATATATACATACATACTTAAGTATACATATATATGTGTGTATATAGATACTTTATTTGTAACTATGTTTTAGTGGAATTTGACAAGGAGAGACAATACATATTTGATATATAAATTCGTTAGAACACTTAAAAGTCTGGACCCATGAGAAACATAGGTTTGATTGATATACATTTGGGTGTATCCCACACATTTGGGTGACATCCAACACACTTTTACACAGAAAAGAGCTCAGGCTGCTGCTGCTGCTCAGAACCCCCAACTCCACCAGGAACTGAGAACCCCCCCCAATACTGAAACTAACCAGAATAAAGAACTGGAGAAGAGGGTTTAAGGATTTTAATTTCTTAGGATTTGGAGCTGCTAGAGCAAAATTAAATTTCTGGTCTTTAATTCTTCCTTGATAATTTAATAATGGAGAAGAGTTCATATTATGCAAAATTGTTTTTTTTTTTTTGCGGTACGCGGGCCTCTCACTGTTGTGGCCTCTCCCGTTGTGGAGCACAGGCTCCGGCCACGGCTCACGGGCCCAGCCGCTCTGCGGCATGTGGGATCTTCCCGGACTGGGGCACGAACCTGTGTCCCCTGCATCGGCAGGCGGACTCTCAACCACTGCGCCACCAAGGAAGCCCCAAAATTGTTTTTTTTATGAAAAAAATTCATAGTAATTTTATGGAGTCACTTGTGTTCATTGAGTAACCTCTACTGAGTTATATTTAACACAATGGTAGGGAAACATTTGAAGTAGGAATCATGACAGTGATGAGATAACAACATTGGGGTATAGGGTAATCTTTTACTTAACTTAATTAATTCATGACCCAGACCCATTTCAGAATCCTGAGTGTGGAAGGACTAGGGGCAAAAAATGAACTTCTCATATTAGTCCCAGGAATATAGGTAAAGATGTGATGTTCTGTATTGAAAAAGTGACTCTTGAAGGTGGGAGCTGATTTTCTCCCTTGAGGGACACTGCTCTACCCTCAAATTATGGGGGAAAAAAAGAAATTGCAGGCTGTAGGAAGTATTATGTAATTTGGACATAGACTACATTGGTTTAAATTTCAGCTCAGACACGTACTAGCAGTGTGACCTTGAGCAAGTTACTTACCCTTTCTATGCCTCCAGTTATTCATCATTGAAATGGAAATATCATGTAGAGTTTTGTAAGTATTAACTATTTCAATAAATACAAAGGTTTTTAGAAGGGACGTTGGCACATTGCAAACACTATATAAATATTACCCACATGTTGACTTTCTCTCCACAGTCCTACCATGGTCCTTTAGGAAATTTGGGACTGTAGCCTTGTCTCAAATTGATGTTTTTTTGACAGACAAGCTTAGAGAAGAACTCTATACAAAGGGAACCCAGCCAGCATTTCCCCCTCTCTCAGAGCAGCCTGTCCTTAGGATGCAAGGATTCTGTTTTGCTTCCTGTGGCACAGTGTACCCTGGATGGGGGGGGAAATGCAGTTCTCGGAGGATACATTTAATTCCAGGGGAAATAATAACCAGCCACAGGGCAGTCTGTGTTCTCCAGCTCAGTTTCACCAGTAGAGAGTTATATACTTTGATCACCCCTCAGTTTGATATCAGTATCTCTCAACTGATTGTGCTCTTGGTGGTGGGGTGGCGTGGAGGGTGAGTGTGATTAGTCATCATACTTCAACATTCAAATAACATGTTCATTTAATATTCTATTGAATCTTTTACATTCCATAAGAGAGAGCTTATAAGGACAAAATGTATATTTAATAGAATCATTAATATATACATAGATTTAGATTTTTTTAATATTAGGAGATAATTAAAAGCTCTGAAAGTCTAGATCAATTGGGTATTAAAATATAATTTTGAACATCATGTCAGCCAAAGACAAATGCTAACTTCTCAGATGAACTTTCTGTTGTCACCTGCTAAAGCAGGGCCAGGAAGGACCAAGAGAACAGGTCACTGATCTGATAAAAGAGAAACCACTAATGAAGATAAACATCACTCTTTTATATGTAATTTTGAAAACAAATTGTTACCAACAAACCCTAAGGAACATAGTGGTTGTATTCCTGATTATGTTGTATGAGGCTGATATGTATGCTGGAATTCACTATATGAATTTAATTTTGTGTACCATTAAAAAAAATCTATGTATGGTTTCTGAAGTAAATGTAGTCAAAAATAAATTTATGGCTGTGCAAATGAAATATTGATGCTTCAGATGTCAGTGTCAAATAATGTCAAAAGACATATGAAAGAATGTTCTTAAAAACTTTATTTATATAGGTAAAAACAGGAACATATAACCAATTGCCTATCAAGTGTAGAATGAATACACAAATTGTGTTCTATTTAATCAAAAAAATAATACATAGCAATGAAATACTACACTGCCATAGAAAAGAACCCAAAACAAGGCAGTAAAAATAAGAAAAATTAAAATGAGTCATGAAAAAGCAATTATAACACATTTTTGAAAATGTGGGGATAAACATCACAAGACACAGGTAGAAGAAGTAAATGTAGATGCCTAAAGAAATTAGGACTAAAGGAGAGGAAGGAGTGAGGCAGCTAATTACAATTTCAAACACAGGCTCTCTTCACCTTGCACAGTAGTTCAGGACAACGGAAATGACTGTGTAATCCAAATGTGCAAAGCAATGTTAACCAATAGGAAAAAAAACGGGAGAGGCCACAACAGTGAGGGGCCCGTGTAAAGCAAAAAAAAAAACTTTGTCAAAATATTAAAAACTCTGTCATAAATATATAGGAAAGTGAAAAAAATAATAAAACTATTTAATAAATACATATGTGTTTATTATAACTATAAACTTACAGTATTTTTATTAATTTTTAAAACACAATTTAAATTATGTATCATTACAATTATATTATTATAATATAATTATAAAAATTTAAATTTATAAATTTAATAAATACTCCAGTATTTATTTAAATATTACACTAAATATGTATTTATTTAGTATACTGTAATTTAAAATATTAGGAAACTTGAGAATTAAAGTGTTTTATATCTGTGTAAAAAACTTACCAAGATTAATTTGAACAGTGCTTACCTTTTCCTTCTCATCACTGTAACTTACAATATAGAGCAAGTATCTTTCCAGTGCCTGGGTAAATTGTCATACTCCAGTCTAATTCTGGATCAGCTTCTAACATTGTATCCTCTATGCTTTAATATTATGAAGTATGTCTGAGAGGCCTTTTAATGGGAGGTTTTCTGTAGGTGTCACTTTGTCTGAGAGGCCTGCATCCTTTTCGCCACAACCACATTCCTCATCTATGATGAAAAGTTGACCTTTACTAAGTTCCTCTGACTGCATGTCTAGAGGCTCTCAGAGGGCAGCAGTGTCAACATTCTCACGGTCTGTTGTTTCTTCTATAACTCCATTTATGCTAGATTCAAGTTCCACGTCTCCCATCATCCCTCTTTACTTCTTTGCTGCACTTTCATCTTTGGCTAATTCCTTCTTTAGGTTATCCTTTTTTCTTTTTTTTTTTTGCTGTTAAACATTTATTGAAAGTTTATTACATGCCGTGCATAGACTTTATGTAAATAATCTTGATGGATGGGAATACATCAGTTTTGGAGAATATGAGTAATATGTGTAACAACCAGAGTGGAATATATCCATGGAATATAATCCTTGACATTTTGTAGCTTCTAGTCAAAGATAGCCTGACAGCTAATAATATACAATGTAAGCAAACAAAAATTCATTTTATCTAAATATCATAGGAAAAGGGATAATTATGTAGGGCTGACTTCATGGTATGCAAACTGTGCAGTCACATAGAGACCTGCACTCAGAAGACCCTGAGATTTTTTTTTAATAGATATTTATTGGAGGGTAATTGCTTCACAGAACTGTGTTAGTTTCTGTTGTACACCAAAGTGAATCAGCCATATATGCATATATATATATAGGGATATCCCCTGATAGGGAGGGTGGGAGGGAGACACAAGAGGGAGGAGATATGGGGATATATGTATATGTATAGCTGATTCACTTTGTTATAAAGCAGAAACTAACACACCATTGTAAAGCAATTATACTTCAATAAAGATGTTTAAAAAATATGTATTATTTATAATACATTTAAATATATACATTTTAATTTCTTTTTATTGTTTTTACTAGATACATAGGTTTCCAGGGAGAGCCAAAGTAAGCTTATACCAAAACAAAGAGAAAATATATCTATATTTTAAATTAAAGAGAAAGACAAGCTGTGGGAATGAACATGTGATTCTTTCTTTTAAATACTAAAATAAAGACTTTTGTATAGACTTGTTTTTAAAAATATATTCCATATTCTATAATTCTTTTCTTTTATTGTCTGTGTAGATTTTCTGTACTTTGATCTAGATTTTTGCCCTCTCTTTTAAGATCAGCAACAAATATTTGCACTTGTGTATTTCCTTAATTTCCAAAGAGCTGTTTGTGTGTACTCTGTAGTGAAAATTGCCTGGATATGTGGGCTGGGCCCTACTATGACAACTGTGGTGCTATTTCTTGATTCATTTGGGAAGCTTGGGCAGACGTAAGAATGGAGCAGGTAGACGGTAGTATCAACAACATTTATTTCTCTTCCAGATCCAACTTATTGTACCTTTCGGAACAAGCATATTAAAAGAGGGCACAGTCATAGAATACTGTAGGTGAAAAGAAGTGTAGCAGTCCTCTTGTTCAGTCCTCTCCTTTTACTGATGAGGAAGCTGGACTCTGAGCAATTATGAGCTTTTCCTGAAGTTAGTGGTTTAGGCAGGACTACAACCCAGTCATTTGATTCCTACATCACTGAGCTTTCTACCACATCATGCTTATATAGGTTAGCAACAAGTATAGGCCCAAAGATTATTTTAAAATAGTCTACAAGGCACAGTAAGTCCATTATTGAAAAAATTATCTCCAAATAGATTTCCTTTAATGAGAAATAATTCATAACAAATAAGACTATAATAACTTAAAAACTCTTTGGATAATTGCGTCATGCATCTCCCAGACACCTTAAACTGTGTCTATTGATCTAAAACACATCAAATTAAAATCCAGTTGAATTGGTCCCTCAGATAACTACAATAATTACACAGGTTCAGTTTGCCTGATAGTTGAGTGAAGATGAATTGCTGAAGAGAGCCAGATAATTTGCCTGAGAAATGGATTCACTTACAGATGTGGTCATGGTGAAAAGACAGTCTTTTAAAAGTCTATTTTGAGTTCCTAGAAACTTTTTGTAGTCAAAGACCAATATTTACTTGTATTATATATGTGTTATTATATATCATATATGTATATATTCAATATAATATCTATATATTCCAAACTCCTTTGAAAAATGAAGATTATATCATGATTGTTTGCCAATTGCAGAAATGTATTTATAATTAATCATGCACGTTTACTTGTGAACAATTTGCGTTTGGAAGTGGTAAGGGCATAAGACCAAATGGATACATATTTTGTGTGTGTTTCTTTTGTCTTATAACTAAAATAAGACAGAATCTTAGCAGGTTAGAGGCAGAAAGAACCTTTGTTATTCCTGAACCCAGATAAGAACTCATATCTCATAATTCCTAGCTAAGTACTCTTTCCACTGTATTCTATGAGTTGCTCATAGAATATGAGCAACTCCTTGCTCCTCTTTCATGAATACCCTGATTGATCAGACAGTAAAACAATTAGGTCTTTAATCTACTGTTCTGTTTTACCATGGTGTCCTATACAAAAAAAAAAAAAAGACAACCTAATAGCCAAAAAAGACTGAACAGATATTTAAATTCTAGTTGCAGTTTAAATGAAAATCCTCTTTAGAGTTCCGTTCACTCACAGTGTAACACTTCTTAACTCTTCTTTTTAACCATCTATCTCCCCCAAGTTCCCTTCACTAGAGCTCAGTTGTCAATTGCTTCATCTATCATTTAACCATCCTCCATTTTAAAATCCAGCACACAAGGACTTTTGTATTCTCATCACTTCTCTCTTGCCTTATGGTCCTTTCTTCTACAGAGTTACCATGCCCTTCCCAATGTAAATCCATCCAGCTAGTACTACCTCTTATGCCACTTTGCACAAGTTCAGAAACCAATGCATAATGATAAAAGCAATTTTTGCTTTGTTTTGTATTCTCAAACAGAAGAGTTGAGGCTGTGAATGTTCAACATTGATGCCTTTTTGTTCACATATCTTTTTGACAATTCAAGTCCTTATCATGGAATGAGGCAAAATATGCATCCATATATGAATTATATGATTCTACATTTTATTTGACATTTTTGTGTTTCCATATTTCTTCTTTCATATGTTTATTCCTCAGTATTTATACCTACACCCAGTAAACATTGTGTGAAGAAAGCAAGGCCTGAATGAGTTCTGTAGAACAAGGTAAAATATAAATTCATACATAAGTAAATATGATTATACATTTGAGTTTCTGTATCTCCATTCTTAATTCTGTTTATCTCTATGTAGCTACATCTATGCCCAGAAAACCTACTTGAAGAAAGTAATAGAGTAGATGAGGACTGTAAAAGTAGTCACTTTGTTTTTATTTGCACAAATGACAACACTAAAATTACTATGTGATATTATTGAATGTAGCAAAGATAAATATAATTAATTCAAATATGTGATTTGAGATAGACACCAAAAAAAGATTAACAATGCACCAGAAATGACTGGTTGTGTTTTTCTACCACCATAAGTCTATTATTTTACATATCAAAAAAAAGTGTCATTACATAAACTTTAAAAAAAAATCTGGAGTTCAGATTGATATTATTGTTATCACACTGTCTCATATTATATTTAACTAAATAAATGACCACAAAAATATCTCTCATATTGCTAGCTCTTCTTAAGTGGGACAGTGATAAGATGAAGACTGTGTTCCTTCGCCTCGAATTTCATCAGAGCTTATGACTGCTCTGACACATAGAGGGAAGTAGTGATACTATATGACTTCTAAATCTAGGACATCAAAGGGATATAATTTCCTCCTTGCTCTCTCTTGTTACATACATCTTTGGATCCTGGAGGCCCCAAAGAAGTCTGACTTTCCTGAGGCTACTATGCTAGAGAGACCATTTGGAGAGATTACAGTGAGATAGAAATTCGCAACTGCTGTTCTAGCTTTTGCATTTTCCCAGCTCAAGTGTGAAGTATAAGAGTGAATAATGCTTCAGATGACCTCAGCCCCAGCCACAATCTGTGGAAATTAAACAAAATACTCTTAAACAATCAATGAACCAAGGAAGAAGTCACAAAGGAAATTAGAAAACATACCTTGAGATAAATGAAAGAAAAACATAAAATACAGAAATATATGGGTTGTATCAAAAGCAGTGCTTAGAGGGAAATTTATAGCTGTTAAGTGCCTACATTAAAAAAGAAAGATCTAAAATCAATTATCTAACTCTGTACCTTGAGGAACTAGAAAAAGAATGGAAAAACTATATCCAAAGCTACCAGAAGGAAATAATAGAGATTAAATCAGAGCTCAATGAATAAAAAATAGAAAAATAACATAGAAAATCAACAAAACCAAAAATTGTTTCTTTGAAAGATGAACAAATTTGACAAATAGTTAGCTAGACAGACAAAAAAAAGAGATAAGATACAAATAAATAAAATCAGAAATAAAAGTGGGGGCATTACTAATGACATTGCAGAAAACCCATAACGGTTATGAGAATACAGTGAACAATTGTATGCCAGCAAATTTGATAACTTAGATGAAATAGATGAATTCCTAGAAACATACAGTTACCTAAACTGACTCAAGAAGAAATATAAAATCTCAATAAACCTAATAATAAATATATTGATTCAGTAAGCAAAAACCTCCCAACAAAGAAAAGTCCAGCACCAGCTGGCTTCACTGGTAAATTCTAACTAATATTAAAGAAGAATTAGCACTAATACTTTTCAAATTCTTCCAAAATATAGAAGATTAAGGAAAAATTTTTAACTCATTCTGTGAAGCCTGCATTGCCCTGATATCAAGCCAGATAAAAATATCAAAATAAAAGACTATTACAGATCAATATTTTTTATGTATATAGAAGCAAAAAATCATCAACAAAATATTAGCAAAGTGAATCCAAAAGCATAGTAAAGGATTATACAGCACAACCAAGTAGGATTTATCCCAGAATGCAAGGGCTTTTGAACATAAAAGAAAATCATTCAATATAATATCCCATATTTTAAAAAACATAGTCTATTGCAGTTGACCCCGAAGAGGTATTTAACAAAATATACCATCCTTTCATGATATAAGCATTAAGAAAACTAAGGAATCTTCCTCAACACAATGAGGGGCACACATGAAAAATCCACAACTAGCATCATATTCAATGATGAAAAATGAAAGCTTTGTCTCTAAGATCAGGAACAAAACAAGAATGCCTACTTTCACCATTGCTATTTTATTTGTTTTTAATAAATTTATTATTTATTTATTTATTTTTGGTTGCTTTGGGTCTCCGTTGCTACATGTGGGCTTTTCCTGGTTGCTGCGAAAAGGGGCTACTCTTTGTTGTGGTGCGCAGGCTTCTCATTGCAGTGGCTTTTCTTGTTGCGGAGCACGGGCTCTAGGCAAGCAGGCTCAGTAGTTGTGGCGCACGGGCTTAGTTGCTGCGCGACATGTGGGATCTTCCTGGACCAGGGATCGAACCCATGTTCCCTGCACTGGCAGGTGAATTCTTAACCACTGTGCCACCAGGGAAGCCCCACCATTGCTATTTAATATCATACCAGAAGCTCTAGCCAGAGCAATTAGTTAAGAAAAAGAAATAAAAAGTATGTAAATTTCAAAAGAGTTAGTAAAGCTCTCTCTATTCAGATATGACATGGTCCTATACAGGCGTACCTCATTTTACTGCACTTCACAGATACTGCATTTTTTATAGATTGAGGTTTTGTGGCAATGCTGCATCAAGCTAGTCTATCAGTGCCATTTTCCCAACAGCATTTGCAGATTTGTGTCTCTGTGTCACATTTTGGTAATTCTTGCAATATTTCAGTTTTTTTCATTATTATATTATTTGTTATGGTGATCTTTGATCAGTGATCTTTGATGTTACTACTGTTGTTGTGGGGCATCACAAACTACACCTATACAAGACGGCGAAGTTAATAAATGTTGTGTGTGTTCTGACTGCTTTACCAACCAGCTCTTCCTTCAACTCTCTCCCTCTCCTCAGGCCTCTCTGTTCTCTAAGATATAACAACATTGGTATTCAGCCAATTAATAACCTGACAGTGGTCTCTACATGTTCAAGTGAAAGGAAGAGTCACATGTCTCTCACTATAAATCTGACTAATACACACCAGGTCCAGGATTCTCTGTTTCAGAACACTTTGTACTCCAGTAAAATTGGACTAGTCAGTATATTTATCTACTAGTTCTCTAGTTTAATATCTGCCAAAAGGGTTCTAACAACAATTAAGGTACAGTGATAGCAATTAAGAAGAAAAAGCTTTATCTTCATCTCTCCCTTGATGAGTATTATGCTTTTCTGGAAGGTAGCTTTTATTTCAAGGATAGATAATAGAGAATATAAATAATAGTATCTGCAACATTAAAGGAAAATAGTATGCAGGGTTAACATACTTTTGAGGAAGTATTTCAGGATACAGACATAAAATTTAGACTGTATTAGTTCTTGTGTTCTCAATAAAATTTAAGAAAATATGACCTCTAAGATATGAGAAATGAACAAAGAATTGATAAGACTACAGTTTGAAATGAGAAAAAGTTATGAGAGGCAGATGTGAATAAACAGCTGATGAAAATGTTACAGCATCTTATAAAATTAAAAGTAAAAGGGCAGAAGTAAAATATGTATGAGAACAAATAAGGACAGAGAGGCACTACAGAAAATTAAATTAGTGATAAGCAAGGTGAACTTGAGATACTCCTTAAGGAAATGCAGAGGAAATGAAGGCGATGAAACATGATATTAAAAAGTTTTGGTATTAATGCGAAGTAGATGCTTTGAGAACCTCTGCCCACTCCCCCAAAAATGGAATTACATTTTGGATAGGACACATTTAAAACATTTGTTTCTAGGTTCACAATTCTATTCAGACCTTCAAAAAGTAGGAGAATTGTTTTGGGAATAGTAAGCAACAGAAATTCCAAGAGACAGGTTTGTGCTGAGGACAATTGCCTGTAGCAGCATTACCATGGGGATACCAAACCTTGAGCCAACTGAAAGGCTGGCCCTCTTCCTGGTTGTATCTCTCTCTCTAGATGGGCAGCAGTTCCAGCCAGACACCAACATGCTCAATGAAGATAGTCCCCTCTGATTCTATATCTGAGGGTATCCCTTCATCTTCTTTCTACTGAGGTAGCCTCTCTTTGGAAGGAAGTTCTCTTGGATAAGGTCCCTTTAAAATGGCCTGTAGGCTGCTCCCTGCTGCATGGCTCTCTCTCAGTATCCAAAGCAAAGACACATGTTGCCTTGCTTCTAGTGGAAGCTGAGCTGACTCCCATGGAAACTTCTCTTTCCCTCTCCCATAAGTGCCCGCCACAACTTTTGCCTTTAAATATCTGAGGATGAGACAAATATCTATCCCCTGTATTCCTCCAGACTGCAAGGGATATATCTCAAGTTCTCTGAGTGACCCTATTAAAACCCTTCTCAGCTGATTTGGAAGTGAGAGTAAAATACCCTTTCCCCTTTCTCCAGAGGGTATGATGGAAATACCTCAATTCACTCAAAATTTGACCCCTAAAACACCTTCTCTAAGAAGAGTCATGACTCCTTTGCTCTCCTAGCCTAGAGGTAGGTGAGTGTCACAGAACTGTTGTGCATCATTCTTGCAAGTCCGGTGTTTGTGGTCTAACACTTCTCTGAGTGGTATAATTAACTGGTCTTTATTGTTTTCTTTCTGACTTTGGGGTCATTATGAAACAGAGAAAAAACCTAGTTGTTTGTTTTTTTTTCTTTTATGTAGAAGTTCAACTGAAGACTTGAAGATGTAGCACCTATTGGGTTGCAACTCAGAGTTTTTAGAAACTGTCCCAGGGAAAACAGTTAACTCAAAGACAACTCTCAACAAAACAAATATGTTAGCCTGGTTCTCTTTACATCAATTTGCCAAAATGACACTATTTAATATTATTAGGTGTTTCAGTATAATAATGCGACTGTCTTTTTAAAACATAAATATATCGATACATCTCTAACTCTTCACACATCATCAGCTGCCTCTCCATACATTTGTTTCTGCTCATTACCATCTATCTAGAAATATAACTATAAGCAACCTATAAACCAGTGGTTCTCAAAATTGGGGAGTCTTTAAAGTATGTCAATACCCAGGCCCCCACCCTAGACCGATTATAAGGGAGAATCTCTGGTGATTGAAATTAGTCTTAGGCCTTTTTTTTTTTTTTTTTTTTTTTTTTTTGGTGATACGCGGGCTTCGCACTGCTGTGGCCTCTCCCGTTGCGGAGCACAGGCTCCGGACCCGCAGGTCCAGCGGCCATGGCTCACGGGCCCAGCCACTCCGCGGCATGTGGGATCCTCCCGGACCGGGGCACAAACCCGCGTCCCTGGCATCGGCAGGCCGACCCCCAACCACTGCGCCACCAGGGGAGCCCGGTCTTAGGCCTTTTTAAAAGATCCCCAGCTGATTCTGATTTTCATTTAGAGTTGAGAACTGCTGCTGTAAACTCTCAAAGATGGGATGCCACTTAGAGCTAATCTTCATTCAGTCTTTCTATATCCTTATAGGAAGGATCAGCTACTTCTTTCTTAAGTGATTCTGGCTCTTCTCTTTAACTCCTCAACCCAGATGGGGTCATGGTTCAGTAAAATACATAAGCATTAGTGGACAAAGAGGGAAGGAGCCCAGCTACCTGGCTCCTGGTGCTTCTGCCTTTTCACCTGCAGATTTACTTTTGACCCCTGCAGGAGAAGAGGGAGGAGGGAAACTAGATTAATCTTTCTGACTTTTTGCTAATGGGATATGAATGCCTTTCCTATCTGAGCTGTGTAAAAAGAAAAACAAAACAAAAGAAAAACCCCCCAAAATAGATGTATGCTGGATCCAGGTCATAACAGCTCAGGAGAGACAATTGTTAGATTTTTAGGAATTTGGGGAGCCAGCTGTTGTCCCATTGGTAGCTTGAAATTGTCCAGGATGGGAACATTTACACCGTAGACATCAGCAAATGTTACAAATCAGAGCTTCCTACTTTCCTTCCCCCAGAGAATTAACTGTCAGACATTTACCAGCAAAGCACTGGATGTAAGTATTGAAAAAGTGCTTCCCAAACCTTGCCCTACTCTCTCATTCAGTATTTTCTCTTCCATTAAATAAACTAAAAACATAAACTTATCTTAAATAACGCAAACGCTCAGCAAGACCAGAGAGCCAGAAATAAATAAATATTCTGACCTTGACTTTAACGCTACATAACTCCAATGATTTCCCATATCCAGCAAACTTCAAGAAGCTGCTATGCTCATGTCCTCCTGCCTACATCTTCCTCTGTGTATTATATACCTACTCCTTCTGTCTCTACATGTTTCATATGTTCAGTTTGCAAAAGCCTACCCAATGATCCCCACTTTCCTGGCCCCGTCTTACTGGCTAGTGCTCCATGATTGAGAATTCCATTATGAACTGTACCTTCATGTCCTTTATTCCACTTTCCAGCCCCCATTAAAATGTGTCATTCCTGTGATCCCTTATTCCTTCAAGGACTTATGCTGTGCTACTTACCTTACTAACTGAGGCCTTCATGGAACAGTCAATGTCTCATCCAAAACATCCATCTGAAGTCTGAGAACTTCAAACAAAATTGTAGAAGAATGTTTGAAGGTGAACAATTTGAAGGTGAACAGTCACTCATAAAATGAGTGCTCATAAAATCATACCCAAAGTGGAAAATCTCTCTTCATCTTTCTCTAAGGGAGATCCTTGGTAAACCCCCAACTGAAATGGCAGGATCTTTGTTAAAATTAACTCTTGCCTGTAAATATTTTTGCTAGTTTATCTAACTGCATCTGTAGCAGTATATTCAGCTCTTGTGCTTGGCATATAATAGGTGAGAGAAACTGGAATCTTGTTAGGTGACCTCACCCAGTCCCCACTCAGCACATGCATTAGACTGTGCTTAAAAACGTCTCAGCGGTTTAAGTCTTTTTTTTTTTTTAATTGTGAACTCAGCTGATATGATACTGTAGACTCAATCCCCTTTGATTTAGAAAGACTCATTCATGATATGAGAAAATACTTAGGATATAGTAAATGAATTAATAAAAAGAGTGTTGAAAATTGTTCTTTGCAATCATAACTTAATGCCTGTTCCTCCTGCAGGTTTTTATCTCTGGATGGTGTGATTATATGTGAATGATGTTTACCCTCTATTTTGTTTCTGAACACTGACATAGTATGTATGCATAAATGTCTTTCTGTTGAAAAACATGTTTAAGAAATTATGAAGAGACCATAAAATTCCTCATCATGGGCTCTTCATAATCTATTTAACAGGACTTATAAAATAAGTCAGGATTAGCCATGCAAGAAATGAGCTGAGCTTTACAAATCAGGGGAATACTTGTCATCTGAAATTTGTTCTATCAGCTCATTAATACCTGATATATTTTTAATAAAGGGCCAGTTATTTTGTTCTCTGTTTACAGCAACTAATGTCTAATAACAGTCCTGCAGAGAGTCAAATAATAAATAGCATATGCATAAGGAGGTATAAAGCGTCTATTCTGAGTACCAGGTGGAATTAAGTTTCTCTTACTCTTTCTTCAACTCCCAAAAAAGTTCTATAGATGCCACAAGAAATTCAATCAACATAGAGGATTCGCATTCTCAATAAGCTAGCCCTGTGACAAGCAGTACTTCAAAATCCAGACCAAGAGAGGGTTAACATTCCCTCTCTTCACATCCCCACATCTCCCAGTTCCCTGTGTGCAGGTTTTCGTTCTAAACAATATTTCTAGCTCTTTTTTTTTCTCTTGCCTGTGCAAAGGCCACCTTGTTATCTTTCTGGAATGCATTTCATTGTCTATCTTTCTAAAATTTTTAACTATGATGTTCCATCTGCTGTCACTGAACTGGAATGTCCCTAAAATATAAATGTAGAATGAATCCCACTGGGAATTGCCTGAAAGGATCATTTGCCTGATAAACAGCAAATTGCAAAATGGGTTTTAACTTCTTTCAGTGAACAATGGCAACAGCAACAGCCAAAAAACAAGAAGGAAGGAAAGGGGAGACAATGGTTTGCTCAGCTTGCATTGCAAGCATGTCTGAATCTTCTTATTCTTTATCCATGGAGTGAAAGTGGTTGTTGAAGGAGCCATAATACTTAACTCTGATAGTAGAGTTGCTTGCAGTTTTGCTGGGCTGGGGGGTTGGGCAGAAAGAAACAAAGGGAGCTGCCACATTTCTGCTTCCTATAAGGAAGGATCTCAGAATACCTAAAAGATCCCCCATTTGAAGTATTTCCTTATACAATTTTTATAACTAGATGTTTTGCCTGGCAACATGCTTGACAGAGAGGGAAGTGCTCCCTCCCTCTTTAGTGGGAAAGTAAGTAAAACAACTTGGAATGCTTCAGGAATGTAAAAGACTAGATCATTTATTCAACAAGTATTTATTGAGTGCCTACCATGTGCGAGAGCCTCTGTTAAGTACTGGATAAATTAAAGTATAAATGTCTTCAGGTCAATTTCTGTTTTGTAAATAGGTTCATTTGTTTTTTTTTCTTAGATTCCACATAAAAGCAGTATCATATGATATTTGTCCTTCTCTGTCTAGCTTACTTCACTTAGTATGATAATCTATAGGTCCATCCATGTTGCTGCAAATGGCATTATTTCATTCTATTTTATGGCTGAATAATATTCCATTGTGTATATATATATATGTATATACCACATCTTTATCCATTCATCTGTCTATAGACATTCAGGTTGTTTCCACGTCTTGGCTATTGTGAACAGCACTGCAGTGAACATTGGGGTGCATGTATCTTTTCAAATTATGGTTTTCTCTGGATATATGCCCAGGAGTGGGATTGCTGGATCATATTATAGCTCTATTTTTATTTTTTTAAGGAACCTCCATACTGTTCTCCATAGTGGCTCTACCAATTTACATTCCCACCAACCGTGTAGGAGGGTTCTCTTTTCTCCACACCCTCTCCAGCATTTATTATTTGGAGACTTTGATGATGGGCATTCTGACTGGTGTGAGGTGATACCTAATTGGAGTTTTGATTTGCATTTCTCTAATAATTAGGAATGTTAAGCATCTTTTCATGTGCTTATTGTCCATCTGTATGTCTTCTTTGGAGAATTGTCTGTTTAGGTCTTCTGCCCATTTTTGATTGGGTTGTTTGTTTGATATTAAGCTGTATAAACAGTTTGTATATTTTGGAAATTAATCTCTTGTCGGTCACATCATTTGCAAATATTTTCTCCCATTCTTTATGTTGTCTTTTCATTTGGTTTATGGTTTCCTTTGCCGTTCAAAAGCTTTTAAGTTTAATTAGGCCCCATTTGTTTATTTTTGTTTCTATTTCCATTATTCTAGGAGATGGATCCAAAAAGATATTGCTGAGATTTACGTCAAAGAGTGTTCTGCTTATGTTTTCCTCTAGGAGTTTTCTAGTATCTACTCTTACATTTAGGTCTTTAATCCATTGTGTATTTATTTTTGTATATGGTGTTAGAGAATGTTCTAATTTTATATATAGCAGTCCAGTTTTCCCAGCACTGTATATTGAAGAGACTGTCATTTCTCCATTGTATATTCTTGCCTCCTTTGTTATAGATTAATTGACTATAAGTGGGTGGGTTTATTTCTGGGCTTTGTATGCTGTTCCATTGATCTATATAGTTACCAAAGGGTTAAGGGGCAAGGGAAGGATAAATTAGGAGGTTTGGATTAGCATATACTCACTACTATATATAAAATAGATAACAAACAAGGACCTAATGTATAGCATAGGGAACTATACTCAATATTTTGTAATAACCTGTAAGGGAGAAGAATCTAAAAAAGAATCACTGTGCTGTACACCTGAAACTAACACAACATTGTAAGTCAACTATACTTCAATTAAAACATATATGTATATAAAATTTTAAAAATGAAATTGATAAAAAATTAGCTCAACCGTCACAGCTCATCAAATACTATATTCTAAAAATCAGTTCATAAGGAACTCCAAACAGACTTTATCCCATTCATCAAAGAGCGTATTTGATTAATTCATTCTGTTCTTTCTTCTTAAATTTTAGATTTCATAAATCTTTTGCCAGTAGTTTAAAAAGTAAAGTATATATGGTTCCTGACAATTAAGTTTAATGTCTGGTGGAAGAGACAAATATTTATAAGTAATTATGCAAACAAATGCACAATTGCAACTATGACTATGGCTATGAAGGAATGGTACATGATATATGACAGCCTATAAAAGGATTTGTTCCAGTGATGGGTGCCAAAGTGAAGCAGAGATGTTTGATCTGAGGTCTGAAGGGTGAGTAAGGGATTACTGCAGTCATAAGGGAGATGAGAGATTAAATTACTGCCAGAGGGAAAACCTCTGTACCCTGTGCAGAAACCATGTGTTAGGAGGGAGCATCATTGCAAGTACTGGGGCTAGAAGAGAGAGGTCCTGGCTGAGGCAAGAAGAGTGAGAGTGACAGAGGTGGTTGGGGTTCATATTTTTGCCATGTAGACAAATGATAAGGAATTTTGTTTTTGTAATTTTTATCCTGAAATAATTTTAGGTTTATAGAAGAGTTTTAAAGATAATACAGAGAGTTCCTATATTCCCTTTGTTCAGGCTCCCCTAATATTAACATCTTATATCGCAATGGTATATAAAAACTAAAAAACTAACATTGGTACAATATAATTAACTAAACTACACACTTTATTCAGATTTTACCAATTTTTCCACTACTGCTGTCTATTTCAGGACCCAAATCAGGATGCCATGTTGCTTTAATCATCATGTATTTTTAGTATCTTCCAATCGGTGACAGTTTCTTAGTTTTTTCCTTTGCTTTCATGATTGACACTTAAAAAAAGTATGTCTTAAGTATTTTGTGGAGTGTTCCCTCTATTTAGTTTTGTCTGGTTTTTTTTTTTAATAACTGTAATGAGATTATGGATTTGGGGGAAACATACTACAGAAGTGAAGTGTTCTGATCATTATCACATATTAGGAGGTACATGATATCAATAGGACTTAGTACTGATAGTATTAACTTTGATAATTTTGTCAGTGTAGATCTGTGAGAGTTCTTCTTTGTAAACTTACTGTTTTTTTTTTTTTTCCTTTTCATACTCTATTTATTAGAAGAGAGGCAGTAAGTCCAACCAAAGGGAGAGGTATGAATCTCCACCTCTTGGAGACAGGAATATCAAATAATTTGGGGCCATCTGTTAGAACCACCATAGCAATGAATATATATTTGGGGGAGATACTTTGATGCTGTGCAAATATCCTGTTACTTCTTGAAGTTTCACCCATAAATTTTAGCATGCCTTGGTGGATCATGCCTGGAGCAGTTATTACTGAGGTGAATTTTTATTTCCCTCATTCCTTCTATATTTAACATTTGGAATTCTCCTCTAAGAAAGATTTGTCCCTTCTCCTCCATTTATTTACTTATTCATTCATTTGCTTATATCAATATGGACTCATGGATATTTATTTTGTTTGGGGCAATTATAAGCCAATACTATAATTACTTTGTTCTTCGAACTGTTACAGCTGTAGCCATTGGAGTTCTTTCAGTTTGGTTCCTTTGACTTTTGACATGCACTGGCATTGATTTTTGAGTAATTCCTTGCTGTCTGGCACCAGATATGTTGAGCCAAACTTGCATTTCTGATAGGAACTCCACTTGTTTGTGACATGTTAGCCTTTTTATATATTGCTGGATTTGACTTCCTGATATTTTAAAGTGGAAAGGAAGTGGGTTGAGCTATAAATGGCAACATGAGGTATCCTTGAGTTGATGATCTGTTCTGCGTCTTGACTGTATCAAAGCCAGTGTCCTAATTGGGATATTGTACTACAATTTTCTAAGATATTACCTTTTGGTAATAGATGGATGGTACATAGGGCCTCTCTGTAGTATTTCTTAAAATGGCATGTAAATCTACAGATACCTCAAAATAAAAATTTTTATTTAAAAATATATGACAATTGTACAATGACAGATGGAGGTACAATAGAAATATACTATATTGTAGAATCCTTGCACAATACCTGTGCTGGTATACATTAGAAAAGTATGCTGTAAACCTTAAGGAATCCACTAAGAAAATCAAACAATTATATTTATATATATACATACACACACATACACGCATATGTCTATACATCTCCAATAAAAAATATGAAATGAATTCATAAAATATAATCAAATTAAAAAGAAAATGAGGAACAGTTGAAAAATCAGAAAACAATTATCAAGTTGCTAGAATTTAACCCTGAAAATAAATCATTGATGTAAATAATCTAAACTCATCAATCAAAAGGCAGAGATTTTCAGACTGAAAAATAAGCTAGATTTCACCATAGTCTACAAAAAGTTCACTTAAATATAAATGTAAATAGTATTTTTATATTTGTAAGTATATATATAAAATCGAATTTTAAAATACTATAAAAATTATTAAAAATAAAAAGATGAAAATATATACCATGCTAATATTAATTTCAAAAAAGCTAGTCCAGTTTTGTTAAATTCAAAGTATAACTCAGAACAAGGAATATTACCAGTGATAAGGGGTGTAATTTTATAATAATAAAGCCCTCTATTTATGAGTAGGACATAACAATTCCAATGTTTATGCACCTAATAACAAACCTTCAAAACACATGAAGCAAAATGTATAGACCTGAAAGGAGAAATAGACGTATCTATAATTATATTTGGAGATTTCAACAGCTCGAAAAAATTGACGAATCAAGGAAACAATTAGTAAACATAAAGATATAGGGAACAATACAAAAGTTCAAGAAAATTCACCTGACGGAGACTTGTACAATGTTATACCCATCTTATTTACAAGTACACACAGAAAATTTGCTAAGATAGACCATGATCTTGGCCACAAACAAAGCTAAATAAATATGAAGTGATTGAAATTATACAAGGTGTGTTCTCTGACCACAAAATAATTAAATTATAAATTAATAACAGAAAGCTATCTGGAATATCCCAAATATTTAGAAATGAAACAATGCATTTTTATATAAGTAAAAGAAGAAATTAAAAGTTATAATAAAAAGATTATCAATGCGATAAAATCAACAACATAATATCTCAAAATATGTTGGATATAGCTAAAGCAGTGCTTCTATCCAGTGAAACTTGACAAAAATCCACTTTCACACCAATCTCCACATTAAGCATAAGGTGACATCAAAGGAATTTGAAACCAGTGATGCACTGAAAATAATCATAACAACAACAAAACCCCCAAAGAGTTCAACATTTTCTTAGATTACCTCAAGTCTCCAGTCTGAAGGTCTAGCAGTAGAAGCAGCATGTACACTTCAGGCATAAACAGTCATTATCTCAGTCCTACTATCCTACAAACTATGTCCAGTAATCAGTCAAAAGTTGTGAGACATCCAAAAATTGCAGAGGTAAAACAATGTATAGTCAAGAGACAAAGCAGTCAACACAACCAGACTTAATGATCAATATTTTGAAATTTCAGGCAGGCATTTGAAAATAACTTAATATGTTCAAGTCTCAAGCAGAGGAAGTTGGCAAAATGCCATAATATCGGACATTTCAACAGAGAGATGAAAACCATACGAAAAAAATCAAAAGAAAATGTAGAAATAAACACCACAGTAACACAGGTGAAAAATCACTTTGACAGACTCAGCAGTAGACTCAAAACAACTGAGGGAAGAATCAGTGAAGTTGACGATTTTTCAACATTAATTACCCAAACTAAAACAGGAAGAGAAATAATGAGAGAAAGAACGAAAACAGGACATCCCAAATTGAGACAATGTCAAATGGTTTAACATACATATAATACACCCCCCCAACGAAAAAGAGACAGAATGCATATTTGAAGGGATAATGGCTGAGAATTTTCTAAAAATAGCAAAATACATCAAACTACAGGTACAAGAAATTTTGAGAATTCCAAGTATGATGAACACCTAGGGAAATGAAACACAATACACCTAGATATATTATATTCATCATCTACAGGCAAAGGATATACCTTCAAGACAGAGAACAAAAGTATACATGATGTATACAGGAAAAATGGAAGAATTGCAGCAGACTTATTGTCAGAAATTTTGCAAGCCCAAAGGAAAGTTATCACCGTGTTTAATGTGCTAAAAGTAAAATGCTGTCAACCCCCCAAATTTTATTCCTAGTGAAATATCTTTAATAAGGAAAATAGAAATGAACCTTTTTTTAGTTAAGAATAGAGAATTCATTGCCAGCAGACCTACACTTCAAGGTGTTTTTAAAAATTGTTTTCAGGAAGACCAAATATGATACAAGATTAAAAGCTTAGATTTATACAAAGAAATAAAAATTCCTGGAATGACTATCATAAATATAAATGTAAATATACATATAATTTTTTTTAAGTTTTAATTGCTCTAAAAGGTAATTTATAGCCTCCTGTATAAGTAATAGCAATGTGTTTGAGTTGATAACTGAAGAAATAACACAGATGACAATAACAGCACAAAAATAAGAAGGAGCAATCTATTGTCATTTGTGATTCTTTTGCTAGATTCAAAACCATACAATATTATTTGAAGGTAGGTTGTGATTAATTAAATATGCATATTGTAAACTTTAGAGCAGCTATTAAGATTATAAAGAGGTATAAATAACCCAATAATGGAGATTAAATAGATGCTTATGAATATATAAGTAATCCAAAAGCTGCCAGAAAAAAAAGAGGCATAAAGAACAAGAAACAAATGGAGCAAATAGTATTTTTCTATGTGAATTCAAGGCTGATTCAATATTTGAAAAACCATTCCTTGCAATTCACCGTATCAACACACTTAGGAAAAAAAAGGTATGATCCCTAAAATTTATAAAACACAATGTTATTTTGCTGATGTAAAGATGCCACGAGGATAATTAACCTTCTAGCTTCTTCCCATAAAAGAAAGTTGCCAGAAACCCAGTGCTCTACTGTAGAATTATGAGAAGAAAACATAATGCCATCTTTTGGGTTTTATTTCTTTTACAGTGTAGATCTGTGTGCTTAGAGCAATGGTGTTTAACCCTGGCTGTCTGTCAACATGGACTGTGGAATTTTTAAAAATAAAATTTCAGAGATGCACCTACAGAATTTCTGAATCAATAGGACTGACATCCTGCCCAGATAGCTAGATTTTTAAAATACTCCATTGGAGACGGTATGTCCATTCATGGCTGACAGTCATTGTCACTGAAAGATCAAGGACCAAAAGTCAACTTGGCATGTGTTATTTATCCAGATAGCCATTCCTATTGGAGCCTTCAAGGCACTCTAGAAAATTTTTAACTCTAAGTGAAGAGATACAAGCTACTCAAATCTGGATGGAAATTAATCATTAACATTTAAATATCTGAAAAAGACAATGTGTTTTAGCTTAACATACATATTTATGTCAGTTTTTATATTATTGTTTTTTTACAATGTTTATGTTTTGTTTTTTATTGAAGAGATTTTCAAAATCATAACCAAGTGGAATTTTCTCCTCTCTCTTTCTCTGATTCTATCTTTCTCATCACCCTCTTTACCCCATACTCCAGACTCCTGTCTCTCACTCAGTAAAGCACTATCAGTCATCAATAGGAGTGTCGTCACGCGCACCACCATGAGGGCATTACAAAAGCATCACAGTTTACCCGTTAATATTTAATTCTGATTTCAGACAAGTGAATACGGAAGATGGTGTTCTCTTTTTGAAACGTAGTTTTACTTTTTATTACTACAAATGAAAATATATATTCATTGGAAAAAAATTAAAGCTAATGCAAAACTAAAGCAAATTTCTTTCTGAAAAAATTACTTCTTTTAATTCTTAATGCTTTCTTGAAATTAAGTATAATTGAACAAAGAGAAAATACCCAATCATGCCACCAAAATAGGATAATCAGAGTCACTATTTTGGCATAGTTTTTTAGACACTTTCCCATGCAGTTATGAAAACATGTAAGGAACACTTTATAAAAATAAAATCATATATATTATTCATTTTTACCATTTTACTGTAATATTTTTAATTATCATTTGTACTAACATAGTTTTTAATTCACTTACTTTTACTATTTGCCTTGTTTTTTCCTCAATTATTATCTTTCATCTAATTTTATGATTATTACTAAAAATACTTTTGTTGTATGGTGGAGATACATCCAAAATGATCCATCTCAGATGTCATATATGCCATTAATATATAATGTATTGTCATTTACATAGCTACTTTTACTCAAAATTATATTTGGGTGATTCAACAATGCTGTAATGTGTTTCAGAGTTTATTTCTTCATATTGCTGAGTAGGAGTCCATTGTTGAATATTCCACAATTTTTTATCTTACAGTTAATATTTTGATAAATATTTTTGAAGGATGAAGAGGAAAGTGGGGGAAAAGTCATTGCCACTTACTGGGCGTTTGTTTGCCAAAAATTGTGCTTAGCAACTTTTATGCATTATGCCAGTTAATCCTCCCAAGCAGTCTATAAAGTTGATTTGTATCAGGAGCTCCCTGCTTCTTAAAATTCCAGAGGAAGAATAATCCACAATTAGTTCAATGCTGATATCTAAACGAGGGTTGCCAGAGTTAGAATAAAAATACAAGAATACTCAGTTAAATCAGAATTTCAGATAAACAATGAAGACTTCTAAAAGGTACTTATGAGAGGAAATATATGTCAACATAATAAATGCCATATATGACAAACACACAGCTAACATCATACTCAATGGTGAAAAGCTGAAAGCTTTTCACAAGGATGCCCACTCTCACCACTTTTATTCTACAGTTTTGTAAGTCTAACCACAGAAATCAGAGAAGAAAACAAAATAGGAGGAGTGGAAATCAGAAAAGAAGAAGTAAAACTGTAACTGTTTGCAGATGACATGGTGCTATATGTAGAAAATCCTAAAGACGTTACCAGAAAACTACTAGAGCTCATCCATGAATTTGGTAAAGTTGCTGGCTACAAAATTAATATACAGAAATCTGTTGCATTTCTATATGCTAACAATGAAATATCAGAGAGAAATTAAGGAAACAGTCCCATTTACCATTGCATCAAAAACAGTAAAATACCTAGGAATAAACCTACCTAAGGAGGCAAAAGACCTGTATTCTGAAAACTATAATATGCTGATGCAAGAAATTGAGGACGACACAAACAGATGGAAAGATACACCATGTTCTTGGATTGGAAGGATCAATATTGTTAAAATAACCATACCACACAAGGCAATCTACAGATTCAATCGTTATCAAATTACCAATGGCGTTTTTCACATAACTAGGAAAACAGTTTTTAAAATTTGTATGGAAACACAAAATACTCCGAATAGCCAAAGCAGTCTTGAGACAGAAAAATGGAGCTGGAGGAATCAGGCTCCCTGACTCAGACTATACAGTGCTACAGTAATCAAAACAATATGGTACTGGCACAGAAACAGACATATAGGTTAATGGAACAGAATAGAAAGCCCAGAAATAAACCCATACACTTATGGTCAATTAATCTACAATAAAGGAGGCAAGACTATACAATGGACAAAAGACAAGTCTCTTCATTACACAGTGCTGGGAAAACTGGACAGCTGTATGTAAAAGAATGAAATTAGAATATTCTCTAACACCATATACAAAAATAAGCACAAAATGGATTAAAGACCTAAATGGAAGACCAGATACTATAAAACTCCTAGAGGAAAACATAGGCACTCTTTATGTGTTATGTCAAACATTCTTTGACATAAATCTCAGCAATACCTTTTTGGATCCATCCCCTAGAATAATGGAAATAAAAACAAAAATAAACAAATAGGACCTAATTAAGCTTAAAAGCTTTTGAACAGCAAAGAAAACCATGAGCAAAACAAAAAGACAACCTACAGAAGGGAGAAAATATTTGTAAATGATGCAACTAAAAAAGGATTAATTTCCAAAATATACAAATAGCTCATACAGCTTAATATCAAACAAATAAACAACCCAATCAAAAAATGGGTAGAAGACCTAAACAGACATTTCTCCAAAGAAAACATACAGATGGCCAGTAGGCACATGAAAAGATGGTTAACATCCCTAATTATTAGAGAAATGCAAATTAAAACTACAATTAGGTACCACCTCACACTAGTCAGACTGCCCATCATCAAAAAATCTACAAATAATAAATGCTGGAGAGCGTGTGAAGATAAAGGAACCCTCCTACACTGTTGATGTGAGTGTAAATTGGTACAGCCACTATGGAGAACAGGATAAAGGTTCCTTAAAAACTAAAAATAGTGTTAAATATGATCCTGCAATCCCACTCCTGGGCATTTATCTGGAGAAAACTCTAATACCCTAAGATAAATTCACCCCAATGTTCATAGCAGCACTATTTACAATAGCCAAGACATGGAAGCAACTTTAATGTCCATTGACAGATGAATGGAAAAAGAAGATGTGGTATATACATATATAAATACACAATGGAATATTACTCAGCCATAAAATAGAATGAAATAATGCCATTTGAAGCAACATGGATGGACTTACAGATTATCATATTAAGTGAAGTAAGTCAAAGACAAATATCATATGATATTACTTATATATGGAATCTAAAAAAAGATACAAATGAACTTATTTATGAAACAGAAACAGACTCACAGACATAGAAAACAAACTATGGTTAACAAAGGGGAAAGGGTGGGGGAGGGATAAATTATGAGTTTGGATTAAAAAATACAAGCTACCATATATAAAAAAGATAAACAACAAGGTCCTGCTGTATAGCACAGGAAACTATATTCAGCATCTTATAATAACCTATAATGGAAAAGAATCTGAAAAGGATACATGAATCACCTTGCTGCACACCAGAAACTAACACAACATTGTAAATTAACTATACTTCAGTTTTTAAAAAATAGTTAAAAACTGGACTTAAGACCCCATAAAACTTTGCGGACAATATATACTAAAAATTTATTTGTTGTTCATCTTAAATTCAAATTTAACTAGGTGTTCTGTATTTTATCTGGCAAGTCTAATCTAAACTAAAGCAATATAATTTTTGAAATTTTTCCCTCCCAATGAGAAATAACCCTGTGTATCAAGCAAAAAATAAATACGACATTATCACAAACCTTCCATACTAGGATTGTTGGTAGAAAAAGAACATCTAGGGGGAGACCTTCAAGATGGCAGAGGAGTAAAACGTGGAGATCACCTTCCTCCCCACAGATACATCAGAAATACATCTACATGTGGAACAACTCTTACAGAACACCTACTGAACGCTGGCAGAACACCTCAGACTTCCCAAAGGCAGTGTGGCTGACAGAGGCTTGGTGTTCTGGCCAGGTGTCAGGACTGTGCCTCTGAGGTGGGAGAGCCAAGTTCAGAACATGCGTCCACCAGAGACCTCCCAGCTCAATGTAATATCAAATGGTGAAGGCTCTCCCAGAGATCTACATCTCAATGCTAAGACCCAGCTCCACTCAACGACCAGCAGGCTACAGTGCTGGACACACTATGGCAAACAACTAGCAAGACAGGAACAAAACACCACCCATTAGCAGAGAGGCTGCCTAAAATCATAAGGTCACAGACATCCCAAAACAAACCACCGGACATGGTCCTGCCCACCAGAAAGACAAGATCCAGCCTCATCCACCAGAACACAAGCATCAGTCCCCTCCACCAGGAAGCCTACACAACCCACTGAACCAATCTTACCCACTGGGGGCAGACACCAAAAACAATGGGAACTACGAACCTGCAGCCTGCGAAAAGGAGACCCCACACAGTAAGTTAAGCAAAATAAGATGACAGAGAAACACACAGCACATGAAGGAGAAAGGAAAAAGCCCACCAGACCAAACAAATAAAGAGGAAATAGGCAGCCTACATGAAAAAGAATTCAGAGTAATGATAGTAAAGATGATCCAAAATCTTGGAAATAGAATTGAGAAAATAAAAGAAATGTTTAACAAGGACCCAGAAGAACTAAAGAGCAAACAGACAATGGTGAACAACACAATAAATGAAATTAAAAATTCTCCAGAAGGAATCAATAGCAGAATGACTGAGGCAGAAGAGAGGATAAGTTACCTGGAAGATAAAATGGTGGAAAAAACTACCACAGAGCAGAATAAAGAAAAAAGAATGAAAAGAATTGAGGACACTCTCAGAGACCTCTGGGACAACATTAAACGCACCAACATTCGAATTTTAGGGTTCCCAGAAATAGAAGAGAAAAAGAAAGGGACTAAGAAAATATTTGAAGTGATTGTAGTTGAAAACTTCCGTAACGAGGGAAAGGAAATAGTCAATCAAGTCCAGGAAACACAGAGAGTCCCATACAGGATAAATCCAAGGAGAAACATGCCAAGACATATATTAATCAAACTATCAAAAATTAAATACAAAGAAAATATATTAAAAGCAGCAAGGGAAAAACAACAAATAACATACAAGGGAATCCCTATAAGGTTAACAGCTGATCTTTCAGCAGAAACTCTGCAAGCTAGAATGGAATGGCAGGACATGTTTAAAGTGATGAAAGGGAAAAACCTACAACCAAGTTTACTCTACCCAGCAAGGATCTCATTCAAATTTGATGGAGAAATTAAAACCTTTACAGACAAGCAAAAGCTAAGAGAATTCAGCACCACCAAACCAGCTCTACAACAAATGCTAAAGGAACTTCTCTAAGTGGGAAACCCAAGAGAAGAAAGGACCTACAAAAACAAACCCAAAACAGTTAAGAAAATGGTAATAGGGACATACGTATTGATAACTACCTTAAATATAAATGGATTAAATGTTCCAACCAAAAGTCATAGACTGGCTTAATGGGTACAAATACAAGATCCGTATATATGCTGTCTACAAGAGACCCCCTTCAGACCTAGGGGCACATACAGACTGAAAGTGAGGGGATGGAAAAAGATATTCCATGCAAATGGAAATTGAAAGAAAGCTGGAGGAGCAATTCTCATTTCAGACAAAATAGCCTTTAAAATAAAGGCTGTTACAAGAGACAAAGAAGGACACTACATGATGATCAAGGGATCAATCCAGGAAGAAGATATAACAATTGTAAATATGTATGCACCCAACATAGTAGCACCTCAATACATAAGGCAAATACTAACAGCCATAAAAGGGGAAATCGACAGTAACACAATCATAGTAGGGGACTTTAACACCCCACTTTCACCAATGGACAGGTCATCCAAAGTGAAAATAAATAAGGAAACACAAGCTTTAATGATACATTAAACAAGATGGACTTAATTGATATTTATAGGATATTCCATCCAAAAACAACAGAATACATGTTCTTCTCAAGTGCTCATGGAACATTCTCCAGGATAGATCATATCATGGGTCACAAATGAAGCCTTGGTGAATTTAAGAAAATTGAAATTGTATCAAGTATCTTTTCTGACCACAACTGTATAAGACTAGATATCAATTACAGAAAAAATCTGTAAAAAAATACAAACACATGGAGGTTAAACAGTACACTACTTAATAACCAAGAGATCACTGTAGAAATCAGAGGAAATAAAAAAATACCTAGAAACAAATGACAATGAAAACACCACGACCCAAAACCTATGGGATGCAGCAAAAGCAGTTCCAAGAGGGAAGTTTATAGCAATACAGTCCTACCTCAAGAAACAAGAAAAGTCTCAAATAAACAACCTAATCTTACACCTAAAGCAATTAGAGAAAGAAGAAGAACAACAACAAAAAAACAGAGTTAGCAGAAGGAAAGTAATCATAAAAATCAGAGCATAAATAAATGAAAAAGAAATGAAGGAAACAATAGCAAAGATCAATAAAACTAAAAGCTGGTTCTTTGAGAAGATAAAAATAAATTGATAAACCATTAGGCAGACTCATCAAGAAAAAGGAGAAGACTCAAATCAATAGAATTAGAAATGAAAAAGGAGAAGTAACAACTGACACTGCAGAAATACAAATGATCATGAGAGATTACTACAAGCAACTATATGCCAATAAAATGGACAATCTGGGAGAAATGGACAAATTCTTCGAAAAGCACAACCTTCCGAGATTGAACCAGGAAGAAATAGAAAATATAAACGACCAGTCCCAAGCACTGAAATTGAGGCTGTGATTAAAAATTTTCCAACAAACAAAAGCCCAGGACCAGATGGCTTCACAGACGAATTCTATCAAACATTTAGAGAAGAGCTATCACCTATCCTTCTCAAACTCTTCCATTATATAATAGAGGGAGGAACACTCCCAAACTCATTCTGCGAGGCCACCATCACCCTGATACCAAAACCGGATGAAGATGTCACAAAGAAAGAAAACTACAGGCCAATATCCCTGATGAACATAGATGCAAACATCCTCAACCAGATACTAGCAAATAGAATCCAGCAGCACATTAAAAGGATCACACACCATGATCAAGTGGGGTTCATCCCAGGAATGCAAGGATTCTTCAATATACACAAATCAATCAACGCGATAAACCATATTAACAAATTGAAGGAGAAAAACCAAATGATCATCTGAATAGGTGCAGAAAAAGCTTTCGATACAATTCAACAACCATTTATGATTAAAAACTCTCCAGAAAGTATGAATAGAGGGAACCTACCTCAACATAATAGAGGCCATATGTGACAAACCCATAGCCAACATTGTTCTCAGTGGTGAAAAACTGAAACCATATCCTCTAAGATCAGGAAAAAAAGAAGGTTGTCCACTCTCACCACTATTATTTAACATAGTTTTGGAAGTTTTAGCCAAAAAGTAATAAAAGGAATCCAAATCAGAAAGAAGTAAAGCTGTCACTGTTTGCAGATGACATGATACTATACAGAGAGAATCCTAAAGATGCTACCAGAAAACTACTAGAGCTAATCAGTGAATTGGTAAAGTAGCAGGATACAAAATTAATGCACAGAAATCTCTGGCATTCCTATACACTAATGATGAAAAATCTGAAAGAGGAATTAAGGAAACATTGCCATTTACCATTGCAACAAAAAGAATAAAATACCTAGGAATAAACCTACCTAAGGAGACAAAAGACCTGTATGCAGAAAAGTATAAGACACTGATGAAAGAAATTAAAGATGATACAAACAGATGGAGAAATGTACCATGTTCTTGGATTGGAAGAATCACCATTGTGAAAATTTCTCTACTACCCAAAGCAGTCTACAGGTTCAATGCAATCCCTATCAAACTACCAATGTCATTTTTCACAGAACTAGACTGAAAAATTTCACAATTTGTATGGAAACACAAAAGGCCCCGAATAGCCAAAGCAATCTTGAGAAAGAAAAACAGAGCTGGAGGAATCAGGCTCTTGGACTTCAGGGAGGGAGACACAAGAGGGAGGAGATATGTGGATATAAGTATATGTATAGCTGATTCACTTTTTTATAAAGCAGAAACTAACACACCATTGTAAAGCAATTATACTCCAATAAAGATGTTTAAAAAAAAGAACATCTGGAGTCTACAGTTAAAAATGCTCCCTTCCGTCCCTCAGAATCCCTCCTTATTAAGCCCCTAAATACATAGAGGGAAAACAAAAAGCAAGGCACCAATTATAGTATGCATAAGGTACCTTAAAATAAGTAAGGTCCACTTTCTGTCCAAGGAAGCTTGCACTCATGGATATAAGTACTCATAAGTATGAACCTTCCTGAAATAGATGTTATTATTAGTTGGGGAGGCGCCCTCTTCATCCACTTCTCTCCCACTTCCCCTTCCAATTGTCTTGCAATCTTGAAACATCTGGAGTGAGCAGCTTTGCAAATCCAATGAAAATGCTTGCACGCAGCTCTCACGAACTACCCAGAGTAGCTAGTCGGGTCTCCTTTTTCCAAGCATAAAACTGGTAATGTTATTAAAGGAAGGCAGTTTGAAACTCTGTTGCCTTCTTCTTTGGTTTAGAGTTGGGCAAGGACCCTGAGAGTCATCAGCTCCCTTCTGGTTCTGGCCCCAAGTCCCTGTCTGCCAGAATGATGATGAGCCTCTCCTGGATGGCACGGTTATTCATGGTTAGCATGCCATTCAATGCAGTCTATTTAAAACTATTAGGAGCTTGGATTCTTCCTCCCCTATAATTTAGAAGGCAGAACAGAGAGGCAGTTTGCTCTTAAAACAATGCAATTGTGAGCTCCTGAGCTGCTCTCAGACCAACTTCCCTTCCATGGAAAGTAACTCCCTTGACGTTTGCCAGAGATCTGTGTACCCCTAGATAAATGAGAGAGGGTTCATGTAGCCTGTGTTTGATTCTGGGCCTTGAAAAAGGGTGAAGTGATTGTAATGGAAGAGATAGGGGAAGGAACCTAAGTAAGCAGGAGACTTGGGTGCAGTTACCTTTTCCTCATTCCGCTACCCATTAGTTGTGTGACCTTAGATAAATTACTTATCATCTTTGAGCTGCAGTATCCTCTTATATAAAATACTGAGTCTTGACTAGATTATTGTAAAGAGCCCTTTGAAGCTAGAGGTTTATGGCATTTTACATTAGCTTTTTGTTTCCCTTGAGATTCTGTATTTTGTTCAATTCTTCCAGCTATGCCACTGCTTGAGCAATAGTCATAAATCACAGAGCTCACAGGCTCTCTAACAACTCTTTTAGAAACCATTATGTAACAAACCAGCATAAGAAATATCAAGGGCTGTTGCCTAAAGGGGCTTTCAGAACACCGGTAAGAATGTGTAATTCCTAAAAAACAAAAATTACCAAAGCACTGAAGTATAAGTGAGAAAAGGGAAATGTATCAGAGAGAATATTCAGATAATTAGACCAAAGGATGAGCTGGAGTAAAACACAGAGGAATGATATAGTAGTGCAGGGTTAGGATGAGATGCTACTGTTTCAAGGGGGTGGTAAAGACGTTACACAAGAAGAGTGAGATTGTAACATGAAGGAGCAAGTTCAAGCTACAGGAGTAGAACTGTGTTCACTCTTCTGGTGAGCTGAAAGGCTATAAACTTTCTCTCAATATTCTTGAGAAATAAATAAAGCATGTAGAATCACATACACAACTACCAATTTCTATCCTTGGGTTGTTTGGATATATGACAGAAAAGGGACAACAAAGCAAGGTAATGAGTAGGATGGAGTAATTGGGTAGTGGTTCGCATTATGGAATGGATGAAATTAGTCATGTGGGAGTGGGGATGCAGAGGAAATGGTGGGGAAGAAGAGCAGTGATGTGTGTCTGTACTCCCTGGGAGCACTGAGAAAAGCAGCAACCTACTCAGGAACTCTTGACAGTGTTGGAGAGAGCTCTGGATGTCAAGAAATGATGGAAATTTCTCCAAGTTCTACCTATACTTTTCATTGAAAAGTACATAATTCAGTGAAAGAACAGAAAGAATATTCAGTTTGACAGACATTTGAGTTAGATTTCATGGCTTTTTTTTCTTGGGTAGCTACTTCCTTAAGCTATATAAAGAAGTAGGTTTACCCTGAGCTGCAGAGGCAGCTGGCACCAGGAGACTAAGTCCCTTCTTGAGATAGATGCAAGCTTCAAGGAAAAGGGTACAGATTATGTTTTTCCCTCTCATTCCACCCATTATGCATATTCATTTTATTATTATTTTTTCACTCACCTGGATGTAAAGTGTGGGGCATATTCTCATCTGATCAAGAGAAAGGAAATGGATTTGAGCATATGCCTTTAGCTCTTACCAATTGATGTTAAGTGTAGTTCATGTTTTCTACCAAAAACATGGTATCAGTTTCACACGTGAGAAAACAAAACAGGAAGGAGCCTTAAAATGTGCATGATTATGTAGTAGAGAGGGATATAAGCAGTGGAATAAGTAATGGAGAAGATTATTGCTTTCTAAGTGTCAGTGCCTCCATAGGTCAGTAAAAGAAATGAGCATCTCTAACTCCATGAACTTTTTAAAGCTGACCTCCTTCTACAGCCCACTGTGAGTTTAAACTTAGTATCCAGTCAGTAGGCTCTGCACCCCTGGCTCTGTGGACCCCATGATAAATTAAAGAAAGAATTTGTCATGGACACAGCTAATCCTCTCAAACCCATAAGTCTATCTGTCCTCAATTATCTCTTGTTTCTGTTTAATTTAGCTCTCAAAATTAACAGCTAGACAATCTACCATGAAAAACAAGCTATAAGTACGTACTGAACACCTACTCTGTGCAAGTTCTGTGTTAAAAATCCCTGAAAAAACAAAGGTGAAAAGAAAATCTCTGCCTTAAGTTCTCATTCCAGCTTTAAATAAGGGGAAAAACATTTAACAAAGCTAATTCATAGGAAAATATGTAAAAGAAAGCTCAGAAAACGAATGGAAGAAATGTTGAAAATAAAAAAAAGATAGGAAAATGCACAGAAAAAAGAAACATGGCTTAAAATAGCTAAAAGGATAAACAAACAAATGCAATTCATGTACACAATACATATTATAATAACATGTTAGAATTTTTTGTCAGCTTGGGAAAAACGAGCCATCCAGTTGAGTATGAGGAAAAATAAATCCTCATATGAACTGTTGGTGAGTTTTGGAGGGGAACTTGTAAAACATTATCTACATTTCAAGTATATATACATTTGACCTAATTACTTTTTGCTAAATCTCTCCTATAAATGTTATATAAGTATTCTATATAAGAGCAGAAATAGTCATCATAGCAAAACATTGGAAACAACCTAAAAGTTTGTATATATTATGATCACATTAAAATGTGTGTGCATGGGCCTGTGTGTGTGTGGGTACACGTGTGTATGTGCACTTGGGGGAGACAACAAAAGAGAGAGTGTAAGGGAAGGACTGAATATGAGCTCTGTGAAGCACACACTGGGTTCTTTTTCTAGGTACACTAACTACAGATGCGGAGAAAAGTAAGTGTAAACAATAATAAGTCTAAACGGTAATAAACTCTAGCAGGTGTTACTTTGGTGGCTGACTTGTAGAGAAGTTAGTGGTCTTTCATTTTTCCTTTATACATCTCCAAGCAATTTCAATTTATTATAGCTAGTAGGTAGTACTTTTGTAATTTAAAAATCAATAGGAAAAACTAGGAGATGCCACAAAGTACTACATGGTTATTATTCTGGTGAATTATATAGACAGAGAAAGTGATATAGGGATTCAGAAAAGCTAGAGTGAATTTCCAACTGGCTTAATCATGAAGGATTAATGACAGGGGTCACATTTAAGTTAGCTCTCAGAGAACACTGCTTTAGAATCCATGGGAGCTGGGTATTAGCCTCATTTCAGTTGCCAACTCACTGCAGTGAGTTGCTGGCACAGTGAAAATAGCATAGACGTCAAATTTCTAAGCTGTGTGTCTAGAATGTGGGGCTTTCACCCACTAAAGGAATTAGGTCTGCCTAATCTTTCTGTTTCTCTGTTTAAAATAAAGGACTTCAGACAAGTATCCCTCAAGACAGTTTCAGTTCAATAGTTAAGTGATATTTGAGGAGGAATGAAATTTCTGGGGGAGGAGGAATAAGAAGGTGGAATGGTACATCCTTAGTTCTGAAAGTAGCGAGTAAACCATTTTTCCCCCACGGAAAAATGTTCATACAGAGGATCATGGCAAATATTGCTGGAAAGGGAAGTATGACTCCAATGGTAGATAGCTCTGGATGTCAGTCTAAAGAGGATGAGCTTTATCTAATGGAAAATCATTGATGATTTCGGAGTAGGAGACTTAACCTTGCCAAACTGATGCTTTAGGAAATGTAATGTGGCAGTGATATGAAGGAATAGGGAGTAGAACTAGGGGCAAGGGTTATTTGGAGGTCTTGTCAACGGGCAAAGATGAGGTAGATAACAGAGCCCTGGAGGTTAGAAGATTTTGTTGCTGTTATTTCAGCTTGTGGAATAAAATATATTAAATAGAAATGTGGATGTCACTATAGGATCCTGTTCTGAGAAAAAAAAGAGGGAGCATTCACATTTAAGCTCTGGGTGATATTTATTAGATCGTTATCATTTATTTATAAACTGTATGGGGTACCTCTAAAAATCTATATTCTTGCCTGAAAATGGAAATGGGATGATCTACCCAACATGAGCCAACACAAACCCTTTGCATTAAAAATAGAAAACCACAAAGCATGTGTATAACACACAGAAAAGATCACAAGGAGCTTCCCCCATCCATATTTAAATTGTGAGATTTTTGTTTTAACAAGTGAAATACTGGAAGGGTTAAATTTTTCAAATTTGTTACATAGATTTCTTTTGTAAAGAGAAAAATATTTTTTATTTTTGTACATTTTGCTCATTTACATGGCCCTTATAAACACTTCAACTCAATTGAATATACACAAATCTTTTTTTTATTTAACATCTTTATTGGAGTATAATTGCTTTGCAATGGTATGTTAGTTTCTACTGTATAACAAAGTGAATCAGCTATACATAGACCTCTATCCCCATATCTCCTCCCTCTTGTGTCTCCCTCCCACCCTCCCTATCCCACCCGTCTAGGTGGTCACAAAGCACCGAGCTGATCTCCCTGTGCTGTGCGGCTGCTTCCCACTAGCTATCTATTTTACATTTGGTAGTGTATATATATCCATGCCACTCTCTCACTTTGTCCCAGCTTCCCCTTCCCCTTCCCTGTGTCCTCAAGTCCATTCTCTATGTCTGTGTCTTTATTCCTGTCCTGCCCCTAGGTTCTTCAGAACCTTTTTGTTTTTTTTTTTTTTTAGATTCCATATATATGTGTTAGCATACAGAATATACACAACTCTTTGAAGGAAGGATGCTGGGGATTACAACATTGTTTTGCATGAGGGAACTTTAACTCAGAGAGCCTATGGTAATTTACCCAAAGGTAAATTTACCCAAAGTCTGTTTAGCAGAGTAAACAGAGTAGATGCCCATATTTCTGATAAAAATATGTTCCAAGATGCAATTATTACTAAAGAGTACTTTCTCATACAGTTTCACATAGAACATCTGAGTAAATGTTTTCCAGAAAAAAAAATTGGTTTGTTTATAATTGCATTATAAGGTTTATAATGTAACTAGCTATATATCAGGGAATAAAACTGCTGCATGTGTCCCTCACTGAAGGTGAAGCTTGTCACTCAGGAGATACATTTCTCCCTCCAGCATGCCCAGCAGGACAAGCTGCCTGGTGGTTATGTCATTCTTATAAGCTATCATGATGAGAATGACCTCACCATTTTCCCAAATCTTCTTTCCTTTATCTAGAGCTGAATATCATTTTTTTCCTCCTAAGCTAAAAAAACATTATACTACTTTTCTCCAATCGGATCCATACCATGCAACGATTTCTAGAAATACCAACCACAGTCGTTTTTCATACTGTAACCATGCCAAAAATTAACCATGAAGAATTGCCACATTAGGAAAAATTTCTTTTTTGCACATCCTGAGGATGGATATAGTCTGTGTGATGGTTGAGATAACACTGGAGTGATTTCTAGATGTTTCTTGGCACTTATTGAGGAATAGTCAAAATGTTGGTTATTTTGAAAGTTATGTTGAGGTCTTGTGCTTGAGTATAGGAAGTGGAGAGGTGGAAGTGGAACATTCTGCTGATACACGAATATTTATCATTTGCATTAATATGGATCTGCTGAGGAGCAAATGCCTATATGGGTTTAGATTGCATCTAAGAGATTTATTTACTGGAGGAAGAAGCAGACAAGGCAGGGAGATCCTTTAGATAGCAATACACATCTAACATTTTTGGAAGTTAAGAGGCAAGGAAGGAGGATTGGGTGCGAAGAATCTTGGACTGTTGCACAGTTCCAAGAATGGTTTAGCCAGGTCAACGTGGAGTCGTTGAACCAAAGCCACTAGTTGGAGTAGTCCGACATCTTGCCAGCTTGGCCTGCCTTGGCACCTCTGCCAGGCGTAGTCATTCACTAGAGCAGTCTAAGGGAAGTACAGCCTTCTTGGATCCAGGACAGCAGCTAGGGTCACCAGTCAACTGAGCTCACCCCAGCAGGAGGTCTGAGCGGTCTATGGGACCATATGGCATGGCTGCCACACATTCGTATTACTCATTCCTCAGAAAAATGTTTCTCTAAAACAGCTTTGGTATTTTAATATCATTAGATGTTAGTCTGATTTGCCATGAGATTCAGGTGATCCATTATGAAGTCAAAAATACTGAATGTAACTTAAAAGCTGCTTAACTAGAATTATTATACATGTCTTGGTTAAATTTATTTTTTTGTTTTGTGTATTTATACATGGGTGCATAAAGACATATCTTTATATTAATATAAAATACATCTGTAGTATAATAAATATGTTGTGCATATCTTCTACTTAAATTTAGACTTACGCAAGAAAGTTATAGTGACAAGCCATATTGGCATCTCTATAGTAACAGGACTAATTGGTGGCTCTTAGAAGGAATACGTCTGAAGATCAATGGCATAATGATTACTATTTCCTGCAGTGAGTTTTAAGAACTTCACAAATGAATCTTAAAAGCAATAGATTTAATTAAATAGATTTATTTAATTTTTTACTTGTTTCAACTCTACAGAGTAATTTGTGAGTCTTAGTCAAAGAAGGATACCTGGTCACTTAAGCAAGGACATTGGTTTTTGTGGGGTTTTTTTTGCGGTATGCGCACCTCTCACTGCTGTGGCCTCTCCCGTTGCGGAGCACAGGCTCTGGACGCGCAGGCTTAGCGGCCATGGCTCACGGGCCCAGCTGCTCCATGGCATGTGGGATCCTCCTGGACCGGGGCACAAACCCGTGTCCCCTGTATCAGCAGGCGGACTCTCAACCACTGCGCCACCAGGGAAGCCCCGACATTAAGTTTTATAAAAATTAGGCAAGTCAGATCTGTGTGTGTGCTTATAAATATTTATATTTACATGAAATTAACACAGTCATTAATAACTGGATTTATTGTTAGCAAAAGAATGAAAAAGAACATGGCACAAAAATTCAGAAGACCTGAGTTTGGGTGTTCTGCTATATGATAACAAGTGACCTTAGAGGAATCAATTTAACCTGTTTAATCTTCAGTTTTATCATTTAGAAAATAGAGATAATTGCTCAAATGCCTTCTTCATAGAGTTTGTAGGAAAGTCAAATGAGCTATGAGATCACACTGGAGTGACTCTGGATGTTTCTGGGAAAACACTAAAGACTGGAATTGTGACATGAAGGATAAATCGTCCATAAGGGTTGTTCATAGTGTGGCAGCATTCTTCAACAGAGTTGAATAACCTTCCTGAAAGTTGCTCTGTGTTGTCTCCCAGTGAAAACATATAGAATTCATCCATGTCCATAAATTCTTCTCTGGGAGGAGAGATGACTGTCTTCTCATTCATTTATTTGCTCAACATATATTAACCAAGCTCCTTTCAGGCACTGTTCTAGACACTGAGGGATGCAACAGGAAATAAGAGTGAATCAGATAGAGTCCATGTAAGCTCTGAAATGGAGATTGTGTGCAGGAAGTCTGTTAAGGATCAACACATGTCAGAGTAAGTGAAGCAAGTTCGGGTGGAGGGAAAGGCTAAACTGAGACTTAGTTGCACCAGGGCTTCAGAAAACCCCAGAGGCATTTCTAGAGTTGGGATGGCCTTGGCACTGACCATGTACTTGATGTGGGTTACCCCTAGGAAGGGACAAAACCTTGAGTGAGACAGCTTCCTTCAACCAAGGCCAATTTCCAGTGGAGCAGGTTTATAACCTGTGAGCAGGTAACAGTCTCCACAGCTTGGATAATGAGTATCTGCTTCCTGAAGGGACATCTAAGTGGTGTATCACAGCATTCAGTACAATAAATAAATGTATGCTGTGTCAGGTGGTAACTGGTGCTATGGAGAAAAATAAGACAAAGCATGAAAGTCTCCAAGACAAAGGGGGCTTTTATACAGAAAAGACGATAGATTATTTTGAGAAGAGACCTACGAGAGGTGAAAGCACAAAGCATGAAGATTTCTGTGGTCAGAACTTTCCAAGTAAATGACATGACATATACCTGCAAAGGCTCTGAGGTAGGACATGGTGGCTGATGTGTTTGAAGAAGAACAAGGAAAGTGTTAGGGCTTAAGTGGCATGAATAGTGGGGAGATATGTAAGATGTGAGGTCTGAGAGCTGGTTCGGGAGCGGGGGAGTCATGCAGAGTCATACTCACCAGATACTAATTGAGTTTCTACTCTAGCCAGGGTTGATGAACAAGATATCAGTAAGCAGTAATGACTAGGCATCTGCTGTTGTGAAGTTTATATTCAAGTAGAGGGTTGGGAAACATGAATCAGAAGATAATAGACAAAAGTATAAGATTATATTTAACAGTGGTCAGCACTAAAAAGAAAATTTCTAAAGGATAAAGTGGTAGAAAATGAATGATATGGAGAGGTATCTTTAAATTATGCAATCAGGAAAGTATCTTTGAAAAGGTGGTGTTAGAACTGAAAACTGTATCACTAAAAATGACATCAGAATCGACATGTAAATTAGTGAATATGTAGAAGCTGTATACAACACTTTTTCCTCTCATTTCAGTAGCTTCTGAGAAAATTATATCAGGTATGATTAACTTTAATTGTGCCAGCCTCATTACCCAGGTACAAGATGCTACTGATTGACTCTTGAGGACTGTCAGACCACCAAACCCTTGGGTTCGTTGTTTTAGGCATGAGACTGGATCATCCCAGATCATTAAAATCACTTCTGAAATTCAGGGCCAGTGAATGTCCAAGAAACAAAATAGAATTGGTCTAATTGAACCACCATTTGTCAATTTTTTATTACCTTATTTAATTAGACCTTGGTGAATGAGACTAAGGCAGTCTTCTATGTGAATCAATTAACTTTAAACAGTTCTACAGTCACTTAGAAAACTTATTATTTCAACTAACATTTCAATTCAGTTTACCTCAAAAAATGCTTATTAATGACTTATCATGTACAAAGCACAATGCAACAAGCATACATAAATGATCAATACATAGCCCATGTCCCCAGAAGATTACAAGAGAACTAGAGGAGGGGATATTTATGGAAGAATAGAGCACCAGGCTGACTGTGATAAGTATTATGGAAACACAGTGGCTAATCATTGATTATTAAACACTTCTTTTGATCATGAAACAGATAAGACAAGTGAATTTAAAGCAACCCATCAGCACTACTAAAATAAAAGTTGAAGAGCATGTCTTTGACCAACATTAACAGGTGATAGAAAATATATTAATTTACTTATCCATTTTGCATCTTTATCAAGTGCAATGGATTATATTGTGTCCCTCCAAAATTCATATGTTGAAATCCTCACGCCAGTACCTCAGAGTGTGACCTTTTTGGGAAATAGGGTCTTTACAAGTCAAAATGAAGTCATTAAGGTGAACCCTAAATTTGAATACAAACTTACCAAATTTGGAGAACACCATGTGGACATGAAGCCTTTCCTTACAAGCCAAGGAGAGAAGCCTGGAACAGATCCTTCTCTTGAAGCCCTCAGAAGAAACTAACCCTACCAACACCTTGATTTCAGACTTCTGTCCTCCAGAATTTTGAGACAATATTACTCTGTTGTTTAAGCCGACCAGTTTGTGGTACTTTGTTATGGCTGTCCTAGCAAACTCATTAGGCTTAAATATACTTCTAGCTAATGTCTAAATGCAGGAAATACTAATACTGTTAGCTAATGTATTGATTACAGCATGCTTATATATTTATAGCTCACATGGAAATGAGAGGTTTGGAAAAGATTTATTTTCAAAATAACTGAAGTTTACTTCAAGTGCCATTTTTATTTTTTTTAACAAATTAATTTGCAATGTGTATGAGCTTTTCTGCCCTTCTAAAGAGTAGAGTTAGCATTATTCAACCTCAGGATCACCAGGATGACTCAAAAGTATTTAGCTAACTTGTAATACAGCAAAAGCTTCACAGGCAATTGGGGTAAGAAAGGTTGTGTGTTCTCACTATAGCCCCAGAGAGCTCTGTTTCTTGATATCTCAGGAAGATCTTTTCTTGATTTCTTTTTTGTTCACTCTTTCCAGGTTTCTGATCATGCATTCTTATTAGTATCTGTAAGCCTGTTCTTTAATTTTTATAATTGGATGCAATTAACCTTCTGTTGGTTGGGAAATCAGATAACAGAGTCTATAAAAGTTCTATAAGTGTCTGAGAAATTCCTCCACAAACATATATTATGCTCTTTTCTTAAATATCTTGTTTTGAAAGCAATGGAGATATCTGCTTGTTTGCTTGGAACATATATACATATGTTCCAAATACTGCATCTGGTGGGAGTCTATCTTCTAAGTACGTTATTGCTTTATTCCAGTCCTAAAACATAAGGCTACCTGATCTCCTGTTCCCATAGGTATGTTAATCACCTGCACATCCCTGAGTGTTTCCAGTTTTAGTTAATGGCATTACCATTCAGATTGCAAAGTGTCATCCTCAAAATTCCCTCTTCTTCCATCATATTCACTCTTTACCAAATGTCATAAAATTCACCTCATCGAAACACTTTGGAATTCATCACTTTTCTCTATTCCCGTCACAATGCCCCAATCAAAGTTGTCATCATCTGTTAATTGGTCTTAGGCAACAGCCATGTTGACCTATCCATATTTGCTCTTGCCTTCCTCTAATCCATCTTCCTCAGTGTGACCTGAACATTTTTTTAAAAAACACGTTTGATTATAGTCATTTTTCCTCCTACCCACTTAAATCCTCCAGTGGCTTCCCATAACTTTTATTATAAAGGCCGTGTTCCCAAACACTGCCATGCATCGCTTTCCTCCTCCATGCTTGCCCTACCCATCTCCTCTCATGAAAGACATCCCATACATTTCCTTATTTTATCCATTCTGGATATTTTTTAGTTTTTTTCTATCCTCAGTGCTCTCTCCCACCACAGAAGGTTTGAGCTGAAGTTCCCTTTTCCTAGCAAATATTTTCTTCCACTCTTTACCTGATTAATTCCTCCTCATCTGTGAGATGTAAACTCAAGCTTCACTTTCTAGGCAAGTCTTCTCTGACCTTCCAGGCAGATTCAAATCCCCCTATTAAGTACTCTCAGAACAACATACCTTTATTCCATTACATTTATCATTGTTGTCACTTTCCATTGAATTTGTGTGATTATATTTGTCTTCTCCACTACCCTGCAAGTTCTGTCTTTCTTCACCAGATTCTGTGCACAGAATCTGGCATATTGTAGTTTTTAAACAAATATTTATTTAATAAAGGGATTAAAAATGATGACATTGAAGACAATCAGAGGCTACATGAGCTCCTAAGCATTGCCCCAAAGTTACAAAGAAAATTATGAGAAGAACTTAGGCCAGAGTGTAAAGATAGTGACAAAAAGTGACTGCATCTGGCTAGAATAATTGTATAGGTAAGAAAAAAGGTCCTGAGCTATGTTTCTGGGTTGGAGTTCTAAGAATTAAAAATACTGGTTCAAACATCTACCATGTTTTTCAAAATAAATAGTAACATGTGAAAAAATAAAAATTAGTAGGCAAGAAGAAAAAAAACAAACTGGCATTGTCGAGATATGACCCATGTCCAAGCTCGATTCAGAGCTGTGCCGCACTTTCTTTGAGCCTGGCTTGTGCCTGTCTCTAAGCCCCTTACACTAGCTATTTCCCCTGTCTGAAATATTCTTACTCCAGAACTTAACGTTGCTCAATTATTATCAGTCATGTCTCTGATGAAATTTCAGCTCCTTTGTGTCATGCATTCGCTGAATATCTTTATCAGTCAGAGTAAGATAGATTATACTGTGGAGGGAAAGACAAATATTTGTGGCATAAAACAACAAAGTTTTATTTTACAACTCACTATTTATCCACAGTGGTTAGCAGGAGTCATTCAGGGACCCAGACTGTGGAGCTTCTACCATTTTGAACATTGCAGTTGCCATACCAGAGGGAAGGAGAGTCCTGGTGGTTCTCACATTGGTAATTAAATGCTCAGCTTTGAGTCACATCAGTGCCACTCAGATCTCAAAACTAGATCTAATCACATGACCGTTCCCCAACCACTGCAGTCTGACCTTGTGCCTGTGTGGAGGGAGAACTATAAATATTTGGCAGACAGCATAATATATAATCTAGACTAGTCTTTTCACTTGCTTCTGCATTTTATGGTAATCACCATTGTTCGATATTATAGCTTTAGCTAGCTAGCTAGCTGTTTATTGCTTACGTCCCCTGACAAGATGCCCATGAAAGCAAAATTCTGTCATAGTCAACTTAGCTTATCTCTAGCACATAGAACCATGCATGGCTTATGAATAGGCAATAAATAAATATTGTTTATTAAATGAATGAATGAATGAATAATACACACTGCCTTTTTTTTTTTTAACCCATACCATCTTCTATCCACGCCTTCTAGTAGTGAGCTCAGTTTGCCTTTATTCTAAGCAAGAGGGTTGCTGGACTGTGAAGACAGATTATAAGCAAGGACTATGACATTCAAGTTAGATATTGAGATTAGCACATGGGGAGACCTAGGAAGTCAGTTCAGACTAAGAAAGTTCACAGAAGCTTCGTGTGTTATGCTCTGCTGGCTCAGAGAAAATCTGACATTTTGGCTCCAACTGGCTTTGCCAGGTGAGGGCACTTGATGGTGAGAAAAGTACTGCTTCAGAACGGAGATGACTTTATACTTCCTTCTCAGGTTATGATAGCCCCGTCACTCCCCGAATCTCAGAGATCTCGAGAGAGGCCGGCACCACCGAGTAATTCATCATTTGGGCCTATCTCAATAATCTATTAAGAAAGAATGTGTCCTGTCCTCTCTCCAAGGTACTGATTCAAAACTGGTAAATATGGCCGAACTGTCCTAAGTGATGAACGTTTAGCAGCATTAAACAGCTTCCTCAAACCTTTGCAGCCCTCACCCCACTCCCACTCTGGGAAGGTGACTGTAGCCACTATACTTAGCTGAGACTGGGGGCACAATAGTTGGCACAGTTATATTACCACTAACATAAGCACTCGCCTGGAAATTTGGACAAGCTAAATTCAGGTTAAATCTACAATACTAAGTCATTTTGCACACTAGTGGAAACTTGGTATATAGTTTGCTATGGCTGCTGTAGCAAAATACCATAAACTTGGTGGCTTAAAAAAATGCAAGTTTATTATCTCTATCTCATAATTTAGTAGTTCAGAAGTCCAGTATAGTTCTCACTGGAATATAATCAAGGTGTCAGCATGGCTGGCTGCCTTCTGGAGGCTCTAGGAGTGAATCTGTTTTTGTTTTTTTGTTTTTTTAATTTTCCAGCTTCTACAGACTGCCTGCATCCCTTGGCTCGTGGCTCTTTCCACGTTCAAAGCTAGTAATGGCCAGCCACATTCATTTCACATAACATTACTCTGATACTGAGTCTTCTGTCTTGGTTACCTACTTCTAAGGATGCTTGTATTATATTGGACCCAACAGAATGATGCAGGATAATCTCCCTTTAAGGTCAGCTGATTAGCAGCTTTAATTCCATTCACCATCTGAATTCCCTTTTTTTTTCCATTTATAGTAACATAGTCAGAAGTTCCAGAGATTAGGATGTGGACAGCTCCAGAAGGGGAGGCGTTATTCTACCTAAAAACTTAGTGCATATTAAAACATTGAAGATTATAAAATTAGCCAAAGGAGTATTATAAATAGCTGGTTTCTCAAAATATAATATGATAAATCTTGAGGTATTAAACTATTTTTAAAATAATCTGGAATCACTTAGGGTGAACACACTGCCATTTTGCAGGTGAATGATGGATGAGATAAATTATTTATCTAAGGCCATATAACTTTAAAGAGTTAGGATTAGGATGCAGGGCACTTTCTACTAAGCCATCAATTTTGCATTGCGTTTAGGAAGCCAGGTTATATTGAAATACATTCTAGAACAAATCTATCAAGCAGTTAACATTTGTTTTTAAATTTATGAAGACTAAAATTAAAAATTTACAATACTGGGGTAATTCAACAATATAGAGTGTGTTAATCCTTTGATGTTGACCAAATGATCAGTCCTCTATGTGCATGATACAAGAGGCTTTCCAATGCGTCAAGGGACTTAGTTACAAGAGGCTGATTGATGTTTCCAGATGTGTCCATGTGCAGATTCACCCAATTCATCCCATTGCAATAGGACAATACTGTGTACAAGGTACATTCTTTCTACGAGAATCTGAAGCTTGCCATTTGCTGATCTCATGACACAGAAGTGTGCACATAAATAACTGCTTGAGAAGTTATTTTTAAGTGAATCAGGATGGTCACTATTAAGGAAAAATATAAACATTGGCAACGATGGGAGCAGACTTAGGAGAAGGTGAAGGGAGACTCTAGACTTAACTCCAAAAGAACCATTCATCTACAAATTCAAGTTGTTTGGAATTGTATTATGAAGTATTGTCTATACTAGACAGTCACTTTTATTCTTCAGGGCTAACTGAAAGCTAAATAAATGCTCTGCGTGTTTATACACAGTCACATAGAAATGCTTTAAAAATGCTGTCTCCCTAGCGCTGCTGTGCTTTGTAAAACTGGCAGAGAAGATGCTATTTATATCTTTAATAAAACATTTAGATTAATTTTTCTGGTTCACCATGGATCCATTTTGAGAAATACAATGGCAAGCTGGTTTTGGATATTATATTCTGACGCTTATCCATAGCAGCTTGATTGCTATACATTCCAAGTCTCTCCTCCATCCTGTCAGCACACCTCCAGGCTGTTTTGAGTAAGTTCTCTTTGTCTATGCCACCAGGTTTCTAAAGCGGTTTACAGAGAGAACTGTCACCCCAGAAGGGAGAAAGCAAAAAGCAAACAGAAATAGAAGCTTTTTCAAGACTATTTTTGTTTCTGCTACATATTTACCTAAACAGTTCAATGGAATGGGTTTATAAGACACATTTGAGGAGCTGAGAACTTTCAGCTTAGTATGAGAGCCATGTTGTAGTTTCTAGCAGTTTAGCAAAGGAGCACAAAACAGCAATGGCTCATTGCTTTTCTCTGACAGTGCTTGTTTTAGTCTTCCATCTTCCCATGGATGTATTTTGTGATAGACACCAGGAGTTGATTCTTAGTTGTCTTTTTAGATTATGAGTAATGGCTCCACTAGGACATCTAATTTTATTACCACACTGAACTTGGGGCTGCTCACCTGCCACACAGCAAAGCCAATCTACTGACACTGGGTTGTGGTGAAGGAAATTACAGTGTTTATTTCAGGTTGCCAGGCAAGGAGAATGGGCAGCTCATGCTCAAAAGACCTGAACTCCCTGATGGCTTTCAAGGAAGGGCTTTTAAAGGCAACATTTAGGGTGAGGGTTCCAGCTCATGGACTTTCTTCTGATTGGTTGATGGTGGGGTGACAGGGTGATGTTTCAGGAACCTTAACCATCAACCTTCCGGTTCCAACCAGTCTGGGGTCTGCTGTGCTGGTCAGCATCAGGTCACCTCCTCCACCAGGGTGAAGGTCTTGTTTTCTGCAGAACAAGTCAAAGATATGTGTTAGATTATTATGTATATCCCTTGAGGAGGAACTAAGACACTGTTTTATTACTGACCTATTGTTTAAGCTATCATTACTTTTCTTGCTTGACTCCTTTTCCTTTGTTTCTGTGTTCCCTCACTTCCCTAATTAGTAACTGCTCGAGTCTGCTCTTTGGAATTCAGTGAAGGCCTAGGAGACTAAAGCCTTTTTTCTACAAACAAGAAATGAGGGACACGAAGAGGTTTTATACCTGGGAAGGCCCTGCAGGGTCCTGCTCAGTTTCAATCCCCCCTTTTCTTTGATACTCCTCAATCCTGAGGGTAACAGGGGCAGGACAAGAAAGGAAGTAAAGTTGTAGGTAAAGAGATTAATCATAAATTTGGCAGGGGAACTAGGTTTTAGAGGGGCTTGGTTTCAGTTTCACTTGGTAAGTGCCTTTTTCAAGATGTCTTCTCACATTCCCTCTCCCCACCCTAATCTGTTTCCCTCTACTGCAACCAATTTTAGAACTTATTCCTATTTTTCTGTCTTCATTAGTCTGTTAATTCAGTTATTTTCTTTTAGTTTACAACTTAACTTCACCAGGGATATGTCCAGGTTTGAAGTAAATATAACAACCAGAAGTTCTGGAGAGAAACTTTACCAATTCTAACATTGCAGAATAAGTCATTGTCACTAAGTAGTCATAGTAAAAAACTGTTTAATGTGTTGGGATTATTTTTAATGGTATATAAATAATGTATTTATGTTAATAGCATATTAATATTCTGGCCAAAGGTAATAAGCCAGTGCCAAAGATAGCTCATATTTTAATAAAAGTTTTTAAATTCCTCTATGAGAATTATCATCATATTCATATAATTGTAGCCTGAGAAATATTCCCTTTAGGTGTTCAAGTTCTGAGCAATTAACCACTTCAAAATAACTTTGAGATTGAATATACTTAAAGAAAACTGATTTGGTGATTGGGGGAAGGGTCTGCCATGATTACAGCCCAAGTGCAGTAACCACACCCTGATTTATAAGAAATGTTGTTATGTTTAAAAGAGACAGGAGAAACATGGTTCACACCAGATTTTTTATTTTTAACTTTAAGAAGGAGGAGTCCAAGTCTAAACTTACGCGGAATCACTAGGAAGTAGAGAGTTGTGGTTAAAATTATCTGGTGAATCTCAAACCAATCAGTAGGACACATAAGAGCAGGGTAGCAACTGAGAAAATGTTTAAGGGCAAAAAGGTTTGGAATGAGAGAACGTTTGTGAATTTAGGTGGTCAGAAAAAAAAATCCTTGTATGAAAGCTTAGATTCATAAGGAGTTAGTCTATTTCTTTTTACTATCAGAATGTACTTATAGTCTAGAGGATTAGAAACTAGTTTCTGTAGCTAACAGATGTGACTATTCATGGTTTTGGAAGCCAGAGCAAAGCAACTGTGGGGAGTTCTGTGCTTGACACAGGGCAGGACAGGTGTCTTTGTTTTGGAGCGGAAATTTCATTTCTTCATTAAGAGCCATATAAGGACAAGGGGTACCTTGCATTGACATTCCATACCAGGAGCTGATAAGACTAAATAAGTAAAGGAAAGGAGACACCAGTGATTGCTTCATCTTTCTAGTAAGGTTACACATATATTCTTTCCTCATATAACTTGAGTGAACCAGAATAACACCCTGCCCCAAACTTTCCCTGTCCCCCAGCCACATATTGGCTAATATTCTCTTAAGTAGACATTATTTTTCATTAAGAAGGAAACACCTGCCTGGGGGAAGTGGGAATGGGCAAGGAGAAAAGAAATCATTCATTCACATCACAGTTTAGTTACATATCCACCGTCAATAATAATTCACATCTTACAAAATACTTTTGGCAAATACAATTTCATTTAATCAACATGACGACTCTGGGGCAGATTCTACACATTAGTTACATGTGAGGGAACTGAGGTGTGTCAGACAATAATCAGTATCAAGACTACAAGGGACAAAGAGCTTTATTTGGGGTATTAAAAACCGCAATTCAGGAAACACAGATTTGGGTATGATAAGGGAAGAGAAAGAGTCAGGGTCTTACAAAGACAAAAGCCATTAGGTTGATAAGTTGTCTGGAGAGAGTTGTGATTGACTCTGATCCAGGAAAGGAAATATTTGTCTTTAAAGAATAGGCTGTCACAGGTTATTTTAGGGTAAGGGTTTGATGAGTAGATAGACTGTCACAAGTTATTTTAGGGTAAGTGTCCGATAAGTATCTTGAGTTTCTGGCAGATGTTCTAGATGCCTGCTGAAACAATAAGAGATCAAAAGGTCAGGTTTCATCCGGGTTAAGATGTACACAAGTCACACTTCCTCATTGGCCTTCTGGGTCCATTTTAGAGAGCTCTCTTAGTGATACCAACTCCATGTTGACTTTCCTTTTACAGGTGTAAGGGGATTAAGCATTTTGTCCAAGGTCACATCTAATAAATGGTGAAGTTTGAACCTGAACCTTGCTTTACTCTGTGAAGAGTTTTGGATCCCATCTTTCCCATGTTTTGGCCCTAAAAGCAAGTCTACTATTTATAACTTAGCAATTTTTTGTCTTCTTCACTTTCCTAGTATTGTCCAGGTAACCCCTACTTCTTATATGATGATAAAAAGTCTTTCTATATACCACTGCTCTTCTTGGATACTGGGTGGCACATTCCCACTTTCACCTTGAAAATTTCCATTCTTGCCCCATTTTCATTCTCCCTCTCATCACTCTGGACCAGCTCTATGGCAAGACATATAGAAACCTAAGAGAACATTCCTAGGGATAAGCCTGGTATTATTCTGCAAACTGAAAGTATAAACTATGGCTCAAAAATGTTTCCATTGCTTTAAGTGCATTCCATAAACAGGGACTGCATTCCAGTTCTTAGTAACATTACTGTCATCCCCAATGCCATTATATAATTAGAATAAGTTGTAATGGCCGTGCCCAAGAGTTTTCTTCTCAAATTATAGAAATGTCCATGTGCCAGAGATACTCGCTGCTAAGTAACTTCACTGTCACCTAATTACTTCCAAAACACAAAACAAGACAAAATTAGTATAATAAAAGCTACAGTGAAATTGGAAGTACATCCTAGAGCATAAGTGCCCTGGACAAAAAGTATGTAGTGATGCTCCTGTCCTACTCTAGTCTTCTCCATTAACTAACTCTGGAAATTAGATATTAGTTACATTTGTCTACCCTGGGTACTACAAAATCATGTGCCCAAGTTTTGGTAGATGGTGTGGGGGAGGAAAAATAATTTTCACTCTACCCTTCTAGGTTCTTAGCTGAGACTCCTCTATAATAAAATATTAATATGAAAAAACAAACAAAATTTTAATAACATGTATACCTCCAGTATACATGAGAGACCTAGGAAAACTGAGTAACTCTCTGAAATGGCCGAAGCCATCATCTTAAATAACATCTCCAACTAAAGGCAAAAGAAGGTGTTGGGTGGGGTGGCGGAAGAGGCCAGTTCTGGGAGGTTACCAGGAAAACCACAGTAAGGTTGTTATATAGATTTAAGCTTTCACCTTCACCTTTGATAAAACTTGTTTCTAGAGCTTTAGAGTCATCCTTCTCTTCTTAGTACAGAGAGGGAGATACCCTTACAAATGGAGATTTCCCTTACAAATGTAAAAAGGTCTCTTACAAAAGGGTAACTGCTACTCAGTTTTCAGAACTTTTCCTAAGTCTGCCTTTTCTCAAAAATAACCAGCTCAAAATAATCAATATGCCGAAGAGGTATGTTTTGGAGTGGGATATTCTGTTCATTAGTATATGGTCACTAATATATGTCTTCAGTTTTAACAGTATCTTCCTGCTAATTGCTTTAAATATTTTAAGTATTGTTTCATCATCCAGAGTCTCTCACTCCCAAGATCTAACTTGTCATAGCTTCCAAATCCCAGGGAGAGTACCTTATGTACAATCCACCTATGGAATCAGCTCTCTGATAGAGAAGTGTCAGGTCCTTTCCTGAATCCCTCATGGATTATGGCATCAAAAGTTTTATCACAAGTGCCTAAGAACAGCATTTCTGTTTCTGTTGTTCTTTCCAACTGGGTTAGCTTTCTGAAGGGCAGGAGTCTTTCTTAGTTACTTATTTTTGTTGCCCTAGTATCTAAGAGAATATTGCATGATATACTAATTTTGTTGAGCCAATTTCCATACTTCACATTTAGTTTATAATAGACTTCTGAGAAACACTCTACTCTCAGAAGTGTCTCGTGCAATTCACAATGCTGCAGAAGGAAGCAAAGCAATGGCAGCTTGTTTACATGAGACTTGCTCAAGAAAGAAACATTTCCATGGGATTACAGTCAAGCAGGGAAATCTGTCTGCTCCATATCCTGGCCTCAATAAAAGGAGAGCACATTGTGTCAGCTGTGGACTTTAAGGGTAGATTTTGAGTGGTTGTTCTTGAAAATGTTCAGTGATTACCAGTGCATGTTTATTGGGCATCCTTTTAAAATGAACTCCCTTTCTAAGAAAGCGTTTGTCAATAAAAGCCTTGTAGAAATGTAGCACATACATTGACTTCGCGCCGCTCCGCGGCATGTGGGATCCTTCCGGTCCGGGGCACGAACCCGTGTCCCCCGCATCGGCAGGCGGACTCCCAACCACTGAGCCACCAGGGAAGCCCGCCTCATTCCTTTTTGCAGGTTTGTATAGAATACAGCTCATGAGATTTTGTAAATGAGGCCCTTAAACCCAAATCCCAGTCACCTTGCTGAGTAAATGAGGAAGAAAGGACAAAGTGTCCAGGATCTGTCTTATTAGGCACGGTAAATCAGGGAATGCTTCTTTGGGAGCACTAGTAGGAGAAAGAGTGTCTTTATAAAGTGAAAAAGTCTATATGGGGTGACATTATCAGCTACATTCAGTTGAGTCTTGCTTGGCAAAAGGCTGCTTTGTGCGTCACAATTATCTCAGTCACTCTTAAGAAACAGAGTAGATCAGATTTAGTGAGGACGCTGTCCTCTGTGATGGTACCTGCCAAGATATCTTTGAAATGTTTTAAAATTTCCACCTGTCCCTTGAAGGACAATATTAGTTAGCTTAAGAACCAGGTAACTATATGATCTGAGAAATTACGTGAATTCCCATGAGTATGTGACTAGTTGACTCTAAATTCTAAGAAATTAAGTTTCCCTACAGACTGAAAAGATTTTGAGATTTCGTAGCCTACTCTTTACCGCACAGTCATTGATTCAAATAATTTGGGCCCCACTTAGAAGAGTCTGATAAGACTTTCACTTTGAACTTTCTGGAATCTTATCTCCATCTGAGATTCCAGCATCTCACTTAGGCTGTGAAAAGGGGAAATTTAAGCTGTTTGTCCAAATCTGCCCTGAGGTTGATGTGGTTGAAATGTTTGTTCTCCCTGTGTTAGAGGTTCACCTCTAAAGAGGAACTGGGCACTACATCCTGGAAGGAGGAATGCCCAGACGCTAAATGCTTTTCTAGGAAACACATGTCCCCATGTGGCCTTTTCTCCTGCATTCTTAACACTGATTTATCACCATTGCAGCTGCTTAACATCTTAGAGGGGAGTGTTTCGTTTTGTCCCCCTTCTTTGTGTTCCCTGTTCGAAAATGAGCTCTGTATTTTAAATATTTTAGACCCAGCAGCAGTAAATGTTTTCAGGCTTTGGATAACACCATCATCACTGCTTGGAGAGGAAGAGTTTAAAACAGCTGTGACGCCAAGCTTCAAGAAAAGAGGAGAAGGAAAAAAATAGCAAAGCATTGTTTGTTAAAGTGTCACCAAGCATTGTCACTCAGGATCAGTCTCATTTGTATATGGAAACTCCTATTGCAGGGACTGAAAAAGAAAGCTTAGGATTTTCTAGGAGAGAAAGAGATAATCTTTTTTAGCTAAAGAATAGAAGCATTTAAAATTACTCTCCAGAAAGGTTTGCAGGGAAAATAAATAACTCTAAGAAGAATAGTGTGTCTATTATGGGACTGTTATTAAGATTTCAAAACAGTGAGGGCAACGGTAGCACCCATTTTAAGCAGTGATTGTCATCTAGTGGAGGTTCACTTTTAACCCAGGATTGTTATATTTCAAACTGAGGTCAAGGAAAAGATAGGTTCCTTTGGCATACATCAGAAAAATCAGCGCGCCTTTCCCAGACCTCCTGCTGACAAATGCTGTGCTTTCCTAGTTCAAATCTTGAACAGTTTGTGTGAGTGGGAGATGAAGACGAGACAAAATCTCCTTGCTCTTGGCTCATTTTCCCCATATAGGCAAGGCTCGCACATTCATTTTCTTGGTTCTTTGAAAGCAGAAAATTAAGAAAATATGGACGCCATACCTGGTGGGAAATCACTTGAGTTGAACTCGTCACCCTCTTAATGTGCTTATGATGACAGAGTGCTGATTTGTGCATCTAATTACTGAAGTCTAATTATTGCTACAACATTGAAATCAACATGGCACAATAAAATATGCACCACCTTCCCAGAAATGAGACTTGTTATTCACCTTCTCCTCATGTTGGTGGTCATCTTATTTACAGTCTTATTCAAAATGGAACTTTGTCAAAGATTCAGTCATCCCTTTCGAGCATCTGAGCTCCTTAGCACATGCCTAAAAGTAACTTTCTGAGGTTGCAGGTAATGAAGTTTGGCTTCACAAGTGGAAATTACTAATTAGTGTTCTTTGAGGTGGAAAATAGGCATGTAGATAAAAGGAAACCCATAGATGCATTCTATAAAGTCTTTAGAAAGCCCTTTTGAAAATGTTCCACACCGTGGGTTACTAATAAATGTAAAAGCTATATTCCTGGGATGGGGGAGTACTCTTTTATCTTCAGAAAGTGAACTGTCTTAAGAAATAAAAATAAAATGCTCAGAATACACATGATCTTTTCTTTTCTTGTATAGAAAGAGAAACTAGAAGGGGGAAAAATGGGATTTCTTTGGGTCGGTATTTTGATGTATGTTTATCATGCTTGTTGCATGAAATTGAGGAGCAGCATGGTTTCCATTGGCAAGATTCACTCCTAAATATTCCGATTCAGTAGGTCAGGGGCATGACCCAAGAATCTGTTTTCAAATCCTGACTGACAGTCTTATCATTATAGCTAATTTGCTATATGTCAGGCCTTCTTCTGAAAACTTTACATGAATGAACTCTATTATTCCTTATAAAAACCCCAGGGGAGTGTTACTATTACTGTATCCCTTTTGCAGATTAAAAATGTGAGGCATAGAGCAGTTAAATAATTCTCCAAAAACACACAATGAGTGGCACAGATGCAAGTATGTGTTTAAAAAAAAGTGTTCTCATTGATGACCTAGAAGAAGAAAATGGACATTATTGCTGATTGCTCGCTAAAAATGCTGTTTCCTTTTGCAGCTCCTCTCCAAAAGGCCACAAGTACATGACTTCTGTTGAACATGGTAGTTAGTTTATCCATGGACTCTGTTTTATTCAGGTTTGAGAAAATATTCGTTAGATTTCATTGGTGTTTTGCTTTATTACTCTTTTTTGAATGTGTAGCCCTGTTAATGATATGAAAGAATATTATGATATGAAAGGCATTAATGATATGAAAGAACAAAATAACAACAGATCACTGGGTTTTCTTCTTCTCTATTGCTGGCCAGGAAATTCCTTCCCCTTTATTTCTCTGCTTTGGGATGTCTATGTGGTTTTGTTTTGTTTTGATTTAAAGATCCAAGCAACTCCCTGGGCTTATGGAGGCTTAATAGTCAGAAGTAATGGAGAAAGAAAAGAAAATGTGAATTCATTTTCAAAAGATCACCTAAGAGAGAAGAAATGACAAAATCAGATATTTAATGTAAACAACCAATGCTGGGGGAGGCTGAGGTCAAGACTGGACAGAGCTGTCTTGATTTTCTCATATGTATCTTACAATCTCCCAGTGGTGGTGGGATGTGAGGGTGTGGAGGCTGAAGGTAGAGCCACAGGATATAATGCGTTATTTCAGGGTGACTTCAATCAAGCCAAAAAAGTTTGTGCCACATCCTGCTTGGTGATAGCTATGAGTTAACAGGAAGGGCAGACCCTTTCATCTACATAATTTTCATTTATCAATGAAGTTATATTGCTGCATAATTTTTCATCTTGATTGTCATCTGATTGTCTTTCCCCGCCAATAAGATGGGGAGCTTATGAAGCACAGGGACAGTGACTTTTGCTATTCTGTATTCCCTTTGACAGCTAGCAGTGGCCTGGGCCTCAAGATTTGAACTCAACTTAATTGGACATATCAATTAAGATTTCAGCTTTTTTCATTTGATTGCCGAAGGTGGATGAAAGAAAATGTAGCCTTATAACGTATCGTACACTGATGTTATCTTTATATACACATACTTTCACAAAAGCAAGTCTTGTTCTCAACTATACTTTAGAATCATATCACTGTATGTTTATCAGTTGGGACTAGTACCTAAAAATAATGAGTATTCTTCTTGGAATGGATTTCGCATTAAAATGAAAAAATAAAAACCTAAGACTGATTTAACACAAAAAGTTTGTATCCTAAGTTTTTTCATGGAGATCCCAAATTCCATAAAGCACCATAAATACTTTGTAATCTAATGCCTATTAGTCAAAGCAACATGGGAATTGGCCCTTGTATAAAATAAGAAAGAAAAAAATTACCTTTTCCTCTTATACATTTGCCAGTGTCCCAGAGAAAGAAATAATCCGTGAATAGTTCAGCACGATTATATGTTTACAAAGCACAGAGGATTTATTCTAATATTTTCCCACCTGGAAAAACTGGGCTTAAGCACCTTCAGCAATCAAAAAGCAACACCGCGTCCTTCCCCATATGTCATGTCACCTTTACAGCAGTCACACTTGCAGGAATGGGACTGGGTGGTGGTAGTAACTGTAAACGTTCTGATGTAGAAATTGCAGATGGAGAGCTCGGCTCTGGGGATGGACGTGGAAAGGAGCAGAAAGGAGCCTGGAGAAAAGGCTGTCATATTTGCTCAGAAGAACCGCCAAATCAGAGAGCAGAAAAGATTTCATTGGAGGAACAACTAATCCTGTCATATTGAAAGAAAATTGTAAATGTTCTCTCCAGAAATTGTTCGCCCATTGCAGCTAATCGAACACACACTCACGAACACACGCACGCTCTCTTGTTATACCAAAGGTGCCCGGGCGCAGAGACCCGCTCCAGCGAGTGCGCGCATGCACACACACACACACACGGACACGCACACACAAACACGAACGCACACACGCGCCAGCCTGAGGGTTGGCCAGAGCCTTGAAACTGCAGATTCCACTAGGAGATCGCCAGAGGAACCGAACTAATTAGTAATTAGTTGCCCCTACACTAATTACTACTCCCCTTACTTCCCCAAGCACTTTGGTGAAGAAATGAATCCCGCCCAGCTCGCCAGTCCAGCCAGGTCTCTGTTCGGTTTTGCTCTCCAGACTCAGCTTCTTTGTGAAAGCCAGGTTTGAAACTCCTTTTTTGCTTCTCCTTTGGTGTTCTGGTGTGGAGGGCGGGGGCGGTGTCACTTTAACTCCAGTCTACACCGCAAAGGGATTTCAGGCTCGTCAAGCGACTGGGACGGGTGTGGGGTGCGCGACTCAGCTAGCGCGCGCCCGAGCCTCGCAGCTCTGGCCTGAGCCTTCGGGTCCGCTCTCCCCCCGCCTCCTCCGCCCCACCCCTCCGGGTGTCGCGGCACCAGCTAATCTTTTCCTTTTCGCTTGCAAGATCAAGGGAGAAAGCAAGCCGGCGCCTGGCCTCGGACTCTGAGCGCAGCGCAGCTCGCTCCCCGGCCGGTGAGCCCCGAACCCGCGAAGGGCTCCTCCACGCTCCCGCCAGCCCGCACCAGGGATATTGCAGCCCGGGGAGGCACCTGGAGCTAATCCGGCGGCAGGTAAGGACAGCAGCGCTGCTCAGCTCTCTGCTTGCCAGCTCCAGGGACCCTGGTGCCGCGGGGTCCCTCCCAATTGCCAGGAGCGGGCGCGGAGGGGTCAGGTGTTAAGGAATTGGAGAATTCCTCCACAAGTGCAGATCCTCGAAAGGAAACTTTGGCTTCTGGGGCTTGGAGAACTGAGGGCAGCGATGGCGGGTCTGGAAAGAAGGGGCAAGAGAGGCAGAGCGCGGGACAAGGATGCGATTTCGCGGGTCACTGAGTCCGGAGGAAGGTGGCAAAGGTAGCCTGGGGGCCGCGCCGGCCGTGACATCGCTCCCTCTCCCAGCTCGCCATTCCCTCCACTGTCACCCGACTCCCTCCTCCTCCCCAACAGGCCATCAAGGAAAAGACGGGAGAGCTTCGCCCTCTCCTACCCCTCACGTTCCTTCCAGCCTGGGGTCTGGCCACGTCTCCCAGGCGTTTGGGGTGGAGGCCCAGCTCCTCTGGCTCCATATGGCCCCCTGGTTCCGCCTTCTGAACTGCCCTTTGGGCGCCCGCGCCAAGTCGCTGGAGAGAGGCTTGGTACTGCGGTCCAAGGAGCGTGGCTAAAGGGCAGGGGAATAAGAATGAGGAGAGGGTCCCAGGACAGAGGAGGAGGCAGCTTTCTGCAACCCCATCCCATTTCGGCCCGCACACGAGGTCAGCTGTCTGCCTCGACTTGAGGACAGGGTCTCAGCCCGGAGCCCGCGAGGTCCCAGACCGTGCCTGGGCTTCGCCGACAGCCACCTCACAGTGGGCTCTGGGCCACCCCGGCGGGGTTCGGGGTCACAGATTGCGAACAGGTGCACCCACAGTGTCCCTCGCAGTCCACACCTGAGGACCCGGGTGATCGCAGATAACTTGTAGCTCTTGGAACCTGCGAGGTGCGGTCCAAGCCCGCGCAGGGGAGATCGAGCAGAAATTCCACCTGTGCGCTCTGCCCCCGCACCCCTGGGGCGCCCCCCCGCGGGGCAGGAGGCTGCATGCCTAGGAGAGCTCTTAAGAGGTCAAGATTCAAGATTCCCCGAAATCACTGACTCAGAAAGCAGCACACACCCACTGCCTCAGCCTCCTTCCAGCGCCCCCATCACTTTCTCTACCCTCCTGCCCGTCACCGTCTTCGAGGCTGCTTTGTGCCACAAAATCGTCCACAGGAGCGTCTGCCGAGCTCACCAGACCCAAGCCTTGAGACCGATGTTGCCTGTATGGAAATATCTCTGGGGAGTCACTCGGGACGGAGAGGCGGGAGGAGAGCAGAGAAATGGAGGTAAACCCTTAAGGCAAGCAGAGCTGTCCTCTGACATCTCACCCGAGCTGCCCGACCCTGTCCTTAGTTCACGGCCACAGCATGTCTGTGACAGAGGCCACCAAGGGCTCCAAGTCGGCCAGCCAGGCGCGGCGAGCCCATCCAGAGCACGGTGCCTCCACGTCCTCAAGCTCCGGAATCCCTTGCATTGACTTTCTAGTTCCCTTTCATCTTTTCTTTTTTTGGTTTGTTTTGCTTTTCGTGCTCTTTTTCTTAGCGCTGGGTGGCAGTGGGTTCGTGTAGTTTGCCTGTCCCCTAGTACACGCAGCCAGTGACACAAACACGCATCTACATGCTGTATGGCACACCCGCCCGCGCTCTGTCATGCAGCCCCCAGCTCAACTGCCCCGAGTGCCGGCAGCAGTGGCCACCTACATAGCACGATCCCGGCCGGTGGCCTTGGTTCCTCCGAGGCCTGGGCCAGAGGCGCGGGGAGCCAGCCAGACTGCAGAGAGAAACAGTGGGGCAATCGGAAAAGCCTGGGAAAAACTTGCATTTGGGTTGAGGGTGGGGTGGGGCGAGACACTGAGGGAAAAGGCCCCCAGCGCTCGAGCTCGCTGCGGCTGCGCAGAGCATTAAGGGACCCGATGCTGCAGCGCCCTAGACCCTCAGCACCTGCCTCGGGCAGAGCCCACCCTTGGGGGGCAGCCTTTTTCTGGGCAAGTTGAGATGGACAGGTGCTGGAGTGGACCAGCACCTCACTTCGCTGCAGGCCATTCGGGTTTACCAGTCTTGAGAGGGCTCTGAAAGTGAGGCAGCTCATAAACTCCAGCTATTCAACCCGGCCTTGTGCCCCAAAGGCCCCGCATTGTATTTTGTTGGCAGCCTGTATATATGTATGCATTTTTGGCAATCTGTATAGCAAGGAGATATACAGAGTACATTTTCCTTGATAAGCAAATAATAAGGATGATGACACACTTAAGAAACTGCAATTAGGGGTGTGTGTGTGTGATCTTCAGGGTGATAACAACAAGGTCATAATCATTGAAGTAAACCAGTTGATCACAGTAAGAATATTAGGCTGCAGTTCAGAAAGTGGACTTTTGAGACTCTTGGCAAATGGATGGAAGAATTTTGTGCCAACAACGTTGCAGCTTTGCAGGATTTGGCAGCTAAGGATTCAAGGAGTAATAAGTTACTGCCATGTGATTTTTATTGTTATTACTGTTATTAGTAATGTGTCCAGTTGTGGCAGTAGGATAAGCAACTTCTGTTGATTCTATATGCTTTACTAGGCTAAACAATTATGCCAATTAAAACTGAAAAGTAAAACTTGACCCTACAAAGGCATGGAAATTCCAACCACCTCAGCTTACTGTTTTAAAACTCTGTGAATGAAATGGGGTGGGAGTGGGGTAAAGTCCGTGGACCCAAAACTTAAGGGTGAGCTTCCTGACAGATGCTTGGTCTTCCTACAAAAGAAAGGTGTGTTTGTTTATGTGTCTGAGAGTGTCTGGGGGTGGGGGGGATGGAGTGAGAAAATAGGTCGATTTGAATATCCCTACCCTAGTTTAAGTTCAAGAGAACCACAGAATGTGTTTTTAGCTCTCAGCTGACTTCAGGGATGAATGTACAAGAGACTAGCAGTCAAACATTGGTAAAAGTCCCTTTGGAAGGAGTTCCCCCGGTCTGTCAGCATAGGGGGCAGAGATTGCTATCTTCACATTTAAAAACCACATTGCTCCAAACATGATCCTATCCCCTTCTTTGCCCAGATAACCCCCAACATCAGGCACTTGGATGTACATTCAGTGGCAGTTTTACAATTCTAATTTCGGGGTAGCCAGCCCCCAGGGCCCAGGGCACAGGAAGAGGGAGGGCAGCGTCAGAGTTTTGAAGAGAACAGCAGACCACAGCCTGCTGGCTCACAGGGAAGGCAGGGAAGGCATGGCACCCACTTTAATGGAGGAGGACAGGCAGGCTGATCAGGAGACACATGGCTCTCTGACCCACAGCAGTGAACAAAGTTAAAGCAAGTGCAAAAGAGGAAGAAGAGGGGGCAATAGAATAAAGGAATTGAAGAGGGAATGGGTGAAAAAAATGAGGGCGAGAATCTGTGGGCATGCCATTAACAGCCACTGTAATAACCTCCATCACCGATGTCCGTTTTTGCGGTATGCCTGTGAGAGAATGCCCATGAGTAATTGTCTAAATATGACCACTCAAACTCCACTCTTACTCTTATCTTAATCTTACTTCAGTTTACTCAGTAGGAGTAATGTCAGTCTCCAGGAGACTGACAGAAACATTTTGTCACACAGTTCCCTTGAGGGACCTGGTTTTCTTCATTTAACCTTATATTTGAGTTGGGTTGGCATTTTATGATGCGGACCTGTGTTGTTTTCCTCAGTGGACTCCTCTATATCAAACACTGTCAGTATATCCTCCTCATGACTGTTACCACCTGGCTTTCATTCCCTGTCACCTGTCCCCATTTTGTCTACCTTTGGTTCATTGAGCAGATGTTGGGACTGCTTTCCTAAGAAGGTGTCAGAGCAAGTGTACTGACTGCATACCCCAAAGCTAAGCTTGGTCACATGGCAGTAGTGGTGGTGATAGTGTGTGTTTTGTGTGGGACAAAGGAAGCAGGTCGTTTTCCTTGGAAATGCGTTTTCGTAGAGTGTGTTCTAAGTCCCTGAAAGTGTCCTAAGCACCTCACATATGTTATATCATCTATTCTGTCAGGGCTTTATCCCCACTGTTTAAGATAGTGTCTGGCACATCCTAGGAGTTTATTAAATATTTGTTGAATGAGTGAATAGATGAATCGGTTTTCTCATTGCAGCAATCCTATGAAGTAGATGTTATTGTCCCCATTTTACAGATCAGGAAACCAGCTTTCAGAGGGGTCAGGTAATGGCCCGAGATTACACAGCTAGTAAGTCGTAGCCCCTGGATTCAAACAAGCGTGTTGGACTCCAGTCTTTGTCTTACACTGTGCTGATGAATAGTTGCAGTGCACATTTTCCGCTATGTTTGGGGAAATCACAACTGTGGTATTCAGAGTCCAACAGTGTTCTCCCCGTTCTTTTAGTTCAACTGTGCATATTCTTGTGTCCTCTAAACCCTAAGCAAGAAAGATTCGTCACCAACTAGATTCTTAGTTGGCACAAACTGCTTGTTCTGATTAATCAGTGACTGCTCTGTAGAGGGAAACAGGGGCAATGAAGTCGCCTGATGCTATTTTCACCTATAGCAACACTGAGATTTTTTTTGTCTGGTGCTAAAGGATGAAAGAGAGTTTTGATATTATCCAGTTTAACTCATGTTAAGCGTTGAAGTGGATGAAGAGGTTTTCCCATTGTGATGCAGCTAACCAAGGACTGCCTCAGAATACACACATCCTAACTTTCCATCTAGTTGTCTCTCCAGACGAGTTCCTCTTTCTTTGTATTAAGGTTGCTGGTGCTTAAGGTTCTGAGTTTGAATGGCAACTTCTGACTTTAGTTAGAGTTGGTCATCCACCTTTGCTTTGAAAGGCATGATGTGACTTTGTGAGCCTGCAATGAGCAAAGTGTGAGGCACTTTCTGGCTGGTTTGCCTCCTTCTACGCTTGATATATTCTTGTCTTACTTTATTTCATTTCCCTTTTTCTGCACACATGTTCAAGCTCCTTCTGTTATACTGTGACCTAAATATACAATCATCTTAACTGGTGCTGTTACCATGGTAATATTTCATGGTAGATAAGAGTACACCCTAAAAAATCAGTCTCTTTCATTAGCAGTGGCATTCCTTCTTTGTGTTTCCCCCCTCCCAAATCCAGGCATTCACTGAATGGCACCCTCTGGTGTTTGGTAACAAGAAGCACACTACTGTGGAGAGGGCAAGAGCATCATTTTTTTAAACTTTGAATTTCAATTTCAATGATAATTTGAGATAGACAAAAGCAAGAAAGACTCTGAATTAGTATGTTTTTAAGAAAAGAGATTAGTAGGAAACAGTCATTGCCTGTGCATATTAAGTGCTGTTTGCTGTGTAGAATTCTAGAAAATTATGGGAAATGGGGGATATTTATACCCTTCTGTGTTTAACATTATTGTGAAAATATTTCTGTGGGAAACAAAGAGGTTTGTTGTGGGAGACGTTGAGATATCTCTGGAAGAAGAAGCTAATGGAATGTTTTCTATGTTTAAGTCTTTAAATTTCAAAATGGAAGGGTTCTATCTTTAGAATGGGAACATTGGGGTTTTTTTTTTAACTTTTTATTTTATATTGCAGTATAGCCAATTAACAATGTAGTGATAGTTTCAGGTGCCCAGCAAAGCAACTCAGCCATACCTATACATGTATCCATTCTCCACATTTGTTCTTGCTGGATAAGATATATAATAGTGATAATGATGATGATGATAATAATTTGTATGTATAATTTGTTGTTATGTGAGAAACTTAGAAGTTTTGCTCTGTATTATTGTGTGAATACCAATCTGCATATTATTATTACTCACAAATTAGAAGTGAGGTTGATATGCTCTAAACATGTCTTCTTTCTTCCTCACTCCAGTTCTACTGTCACCATCTAATGGTGTCATCAAGTGAAACCTATCTCTGAGACTTGTCTGGAATTCATCCTCTCCTCTCCATCCACACATCTTTTTTAGATCTTTAGCATCTCTCACTTGAACTACCACCAGAGCCTTGTGTTTATACGGTCTCCCACCTCCAGTCTTTCCCTAGTACAATCTATGCCTCACACTGCCAGAATAACCTTTCTAAAATGCAAATCTGAACATGTTATTCTCCTTTTAAAAATTCTTTATTGTTTCTCAGCTGTCTAGGATAAATTCTAAAGTCAAACCCACATGAGATCTTCCGTAACTGATCAAAGCCTTTATGTCAAGCCCTGTATGTTAGCCATTTCTCCATTCCCCCTACACAAGGAGATAATACATATAAACAGCTTAGCATAATGGCTGTCCCAGAGTAAATGCAAAATAAATATTGGTCAGTATGCTTTTTTCTCTTTATTCTTCTCCTCTTCTTCTTCTTCCTTCTCTTCATCTAATTTATTATTAGTATAATACTAATAAGCAATGATAAATATCACACTTATACTAGTCATCCCCCAAACAAATAATAATCGGTAAGAAAAGCTATGGTGTGGCAGATATTTCGCTAAATATTTAAAATCCTATAATCTCATTTAATTTCCCACAGTCAGGTACATTGCATGACACAGTCTGTGTATTCATTATGTGTTTGTTATGTTGATATGTATAGGCAGTATAATAATAATGACATCTGGGGCATTTAATAGTCCCAGCCAAGTTCCTTGGAAGGTGAAAACTAGGGTTTTTCACTTTAAAGAGCTCTCTGGGATTGGCAGAATTGTTTTCTTGGATATTAAGATGAACTATTTACAAAAAGGTCGACCTGTAAGACTGCTGGGCAAGTCGAATGATTTTTACCTGGTGCTGGTAATGGGGCACCAGCTGGAACTTGTTAGGGATGCTGATGATATTTAAGATGAGGACAGAGGCCATATTCGTATAAATGACAGCAATACACATTTCAAATGTGTTAGAAACAGAGCTTTATTAATATGGAGCTTTATTTTTCCCCAATGTTTTGTATAGATAATAGGTAACCCTAAAAATATGCATAGTTCCCCATTCCGTTTTATTGTATCAAGGAAGCTATAGGCATCTCCATAGGTCAAATACTAAAGTCAAATTTTCAGACCATGGCTAATGTGCAAGAAAAACAAAACTAAAGATCAGTGTTTTTTTTTTTGTTTTTTTTTTTTTTTTGAGGTACGTGGGCCTCTCACTGTTGTGGCCTCTCCCGCTGCGGAGCACAGGCTCCGGACGCGCAGGCTCAGCGGCCATGGCTCACGGGCCCAGCCGCTCCGCGGCATGTGGGATCTTCCCGGACCGGGGCACGAACCCCTGTCCACTGCATTGGCAGGCGGACTCCCAACCACCGCGCCACCAGGGAAGCCCAAGATCAGTGTTTTTAAGATCAGTGAAAATAAACAGGAAATCATGTGGTAGCAGGGCGGTATTTTGACGTTATCTGTGTTTACTGGGTTCAGTAAAGCAGAACTTCTTTTTTCTGAAGCTGAGGACCCTATACACCCTTGAATGTTGATCTCATGGCAGGACTGGATCTACATTTTCAGCAGTCAACATTCATAGTCATCAGGTATAGTGTTTTAAATTACCAGATTCTGAATTATTTGAATCACTATTTAAAAGTATTCTAAGAAGTCTTTTAAAAGAGGTTTATTCACAGGTTGAGGCCTTGAAATGCTCTCTTCTTGCAAAGATTTTGAGTCAGCAGGTTTGGGCTTAGACACAGGAATCTGGATGTTCAGCACTTCATGTGATACTGAGGTGGATAATCACAGGACCACATTTTAAATAATACCAAATTGAAGAATTGGCATCTAAAGGGCATTGGAGAGGAGTGAAGATTAGATGTTCAACCCATGTTGCTGCCAGTATCATCAAACGAGCTTTACACCTTGTGTGGGCCATCGAGACTGAGGGCTTAGTTGTGGCCAGAGACTATCTGATTTTTCAGTTACATTTGATGAGTAACAATTCGGGAGAACATCCATAGATAAATATACTTCTCTTCCATGTCATGTGACACTGATACCTATTTGTTTAGATGGGGTACAGTCCCATATGCATACATTATGTCCTTAGAGTTAAATCAGTCCTGGCTATTTAAGAAATAAGCCCTTGATTTCTTTTCTATGCCTTGTTTCATTTTCCCTGTCCATAATTCCTCTTTCTCTCTGATACCTTCTTGGGAAGATATCTTCATGGTTCCAAAGCTCCTCTGTGTACTCTCCTATCTGGTGTTCTGTCTAGGTTTTCGTTACTAATCTAGCTGGACCAAGCACCTGGCCCTCTTCCTCTTCCTCTTCCTCTCTCCCAGCTCTAGTGGAGGAGTTCTAGTGGAGGAGAGTGGGGGAATTGTCATAAATGTTAATGAGGATACATTTCACTGTTACTATTGCAAAATGCTGGTTCGCTGTGATGATCCCCAGTAACAGGCTGATATAATACCTCCTGTAGGAAGAGGAAAGATGATGATTTTTCCTGATGTTATTGCTCGCCCTTGGTCACGAAAATGTCTTCCACTTTAGTAAAACAAAGAAGCTTTCCCTTACCTCACCAACTATGCCAAGCCAGTAAACAAGATGAAATAATATAGGAAGACAAGCCTATTATTTCTTGATTATTTAATTAACTACTAAGGAGCTCTTAAAAGGAGTGAAATGGGGAGCTAAAGAATTACCTAAAGGCTAATTTTTCCTACTCTTTATAAAAGCTAAGCATGGAATAACTTGATTGGTAAGGGAGGAACATAAATTTCATACAATTTCATATTGTTGAACATGATAAAGATTTTCTAACACTCTGTGCCCCCCCTGCCCTGCTACCATATAACCAGCATGAAAATAGGAAATGATAGGAAAACTCTACTTAACTGTGTTCTTTGGAGAGCATCAGGACATTTGGTTTCATTTTAGGGAGAAGATAAAAGAGCAGCCCCAAGGCCACAGTGTTTCCCAGATCTGCCTGCTGTTTTCTTGCTTCATCGTCGAAATTACTTTGCTATCAGGTTTTATCAGTGGTGTGGGCAGTTATGTCTTCACATGTAAGCCTAAATATCACAGACTTATTTTCTCCCTTTATACTGTGTGCTGGGAGTACTGAAGGCAGGGAGAGCCGTGGATGATGTAGGTTTAACTTCTGTTGTCTCTAGCTGATGGGTGTCATTCAAGGAGTCACAGTTTTGCGTTTGTTTTGAAGTGAGCATGACAGGATATTTTTCATGACTGGAGGTTTCCATGTTAGGGAAAATTTCAGAATTTTGGATGAGATACTCTTCTTTGACAATACCAATGACAATTAAAAACAGTGAAATCATTGCCATTCTTTCTTGCGTGTCTACCAAATTTTAGGCCCTGTGCCATTTCTTTACATATACTATTCCTATACCTCATGCCAATCCAATGTGGTAGATGGTTGTTTTTTCTTTCTAAGTGCAGAAGTTGTTGCCTGTGGACACTAAATAGCTTGTTTAGGTCTAAGAGTGAGTTCATTGCTTTGGGCATCAGTCTCACATCTAAAGTCAAAGATAAATTTTAAAATTTTGTTTTTTGGGGATTTTCTGTTTTGTTTTACTACCATAGGCAGTTTCTTCAAAAGAATATCCCGTTATGTTATTTGGCATCTAATTTTGATAAAGCCAAGGAAAAAGAGAGAGGGAAGAAAAATAGAGGCATATCACACTTTGAGTTCAGCAAATGGAATCATGAAAACAGAGTTTATATTGGAGGAATCAGTCTCAGGTAGATTTAGAGTCTGTCTTGGCCACTCACCTCCTGGCCTAGTCTCATAATAGGCTTCAAGTTTGAAGGTGCTTTTTCCTTCATAGTCCCCTGGGAGCTCTTTCTAGGCCCAGAGGGGAAAAGAGTCTCAATAAGGCTTCCAGCTATGGAATTGCTAAGGCATAAAATATGATTTCATGAGTATAAAATGTATATACGTTGTAACATTTTTGTTGAATATGAAAGCACTATGTGTTGTTAAAATATTATTTGATCTTCTTCTATTTCCTGTTGTGCTATCTATTCCCTTCCTCTACAAAACAATTGCTATGACTTAACATTAACCTCTGCATTGGGGACATAAAAGGCCAAAGGAGCTAGTTGTTCTGAGGGATGAACCATCAGTGGATTCATTCTGTTCCTGTTTACGTGTCCACTGTCAATTCTAACTATTTGTTTGTATGTCCCAAGTCTCCGAGAATCATTAGTGTCTATTGGTAAATGATAGTACAAGCTAATTTTTTACAATTAATTGAAATTTCACACTCTTACATTTCAATATCAGTCAATATTTTTACATACTGACACTTTAATCAAGGATTATCTTTCACAAGGGAGCAACAGCCGAGCCCTAATTAATTAAAGTGATAATTGTTCTTCTCCCGCTCAGTTACATAACACATTCTTCAAGAAATTCACATCCTTAGCATTCCTCTTTAAACTTCTCCTATTTAAAAGGAGATTCCTTGGCTTTTGTGTCTGTAAGAATTTACTAAAAATTTACATTACTTTTATTTTCAAGGAGTGATATAGAAAAGAGGTCATATTTATTCACCAGCAAGTTTCCATGTTCAAACAAAATAAAATGACATCTTTCTATCACTTAAGTGTTCAGATTGAATCCCAGGAGTCATTTTCCTGGAAGAAACAGGTTGGCAAACGTCTCCCCTTTGATGTTCACTAGCTTATTTTAGCTTCTTTATCGCAATGCGAGTTCCCATGATCCGTTCCTCTTGGATCTTTCTGCGGTTTCTCAATCCTCAGCTACATAATTGCTCCTGCCTCTCTGCAGCTTTTTCAGTGCACGGGGTTTGTTATGTTTTTCCCTCTGATTTAGTCCCATTATTTTAGTAGATATTGAATCTAGAGTGCAGGCTATAATTGGCAGCCCTGGTCTCTTCTCCTTTAATAGGTACTGCTCCAATTCCTGTATTTTGGCACCTCTTGGCGTGAGATGCACTTTTAGAAAAAATTGATGGTGACTGTAGATCCGTCAGCTGATTTCCCTGATACTTAGGAATTGCAGATCATTGAAATCACTGTGCCATATACCGGTCAGATTGTCTAAAGGTCGTTATCCCTGTTTGCTTCATTTAATTAAATTAGTGTGACTTATTCATTCCACTTGCAGCAAATATTTGACTACTTTTAACAATTATTTTTTTCTCCCCAATTCCCATGTGCTCTTATTTTAATTTTTCAGTATAATTGAATATGAAATGATAACAATAGATCAGTTATCTAAAATTCAAACTGATTTTTTATTACTCTGTATAATTATTGAAAGATTACTTGCTGCTCTAGGTTTTTTTGTTTGTTTTTTGGTTTTGTTTTTTAAGAACAGTTTTAGGTTCACAGCAAAACTGAGTAGAAAGTATGGTGAATTCCCATATACCCCCTGCCCCCATACACTGACAGTTTCCCTCACAATCAACATCAAGCACTAGAGAGGTACATTTGTTATAATGAATGCACTGACATTGACACATCATAGTTACCTGAAGTTCCTGGTTTACAGTAGGGTTCACTCTTGCTGTTGTATGTTCTGAGGGTTTTGACAAATGTATAATAACATGTATCTACCATTATAGTGTCATAAAGACTAGTTTCATTGCCCTAAAAAATCCTCTCTGTTCCCCCTATTGATACCTCTCTCCCTCCTAATCTTTGGCAACCACTGATCCTTTTACTGTCTCCATAGTTTTGCCTTTTCCAGAGTGTCATTTACTTGGAGTCATACAGTGTGTAGCATCTACAGATTGGCTTCTTTAACTTAGTAGTATGCATCTAAGTTTCCTTCATGTCTTTTCTTACCTTGATGGCTCATTTCTTTTTAGGGCTGAATAACATTCCATTGCATTAGCTTTGCTTTGGTATTTTCATTAAATCAGTAAATGTTTTCTCTTGTTCCTTCAGATAAATTTTAGCTATGCATTAGAGAAAATTTTTTTTTCATTTCATTATATATATTATATTATTTTACTCTTGTATTGGATTTTTCCTAATCTTACATTTCCATGTTTTAAAATTCTTGGATTTTTCAATAATAGCCACAGAACTCATGCTCTGAATATCTTAATTCTATCTTCTTCTTCCTTTAACCCATCCAATCCCTATTTCAGAACTTAGGGAGAAAAGAGCATCATTACTTGCCATCTTGTGGTTTTTATTTAACTATTTTTATTTCCCACTGTTATATTTTTCACAAGGATTGTTTTTGTAATTGAGGCAACAAAAATCTTTCACCTCTCTGTTGAAAGACGTGAATGGTTTGTTTATCCAGTGTGGGCAACTCTTTGGCTCCTTTGAGTCTGTAAATATGCGAAGAGGGAAGAAAGGACATCACAGAGCTGTTTCTTTTCCATTTCCCTTTCCCAGTTGATCTTCTAAGCCTCAGCAGTCTCACTCATGAAGAAGCTAAGAAAAAAACCCGAGAACTTACCCAAGATACTTTTACTGACCCTTAATGGAGCATAAACTTGATTTGTTTTACCAGTAGCAGTCAGCGCATTCTTAATTTATTTGAAAAGTAAGACAAGTCCTAAGAGGCCTTTTAAATTTGACTTTTAATATCTTTGCTTGGGAACGCTCTTTGACTTGAACATGTACCTTTTATTCAACTCCTTTACACAATGAATGAAGTTGTCATTGATATTCTCAGGTTTCATTAGAAGAGACAGCCTCCATAAAGGCAGGATTTGTATTTTGTTGTTTTTAAAGTTCTTCTTCTCATGACTGAATCTTATGACTGGCTCTGTGCTTGGCACATAGCAGAACTTAATATTTTTATTGTTTTTTGCGGTATGCGGGCCTCTCAACTGTTGTGGCCTCTGCCGTTGCGGAGCACAGGCTCCAGACGCGTAGGCTCAGCGGCCATGGCTCACGGGCCCAACCGCTCCGTGGCATGTGGGATCTTCCCAGACCGGGGCACGAACCCGTGTCCCCTGCATCGGCAGGCGGACTCTCAACCACTGCGCCACCAGGGAAGCCCAATCAATATTTTTAGTGATGATTTTATGCCATTAGTCTACTAAACATCCAAAATTTCTTACTACCCTAATCTGCTTCTTCTGTTCATTTAATAACAGCAAGTCATCATTTTCCAAAATAAAGAAACTCTCTTTCCAGGTAAAATTTTCCTTTCAAAATAAATCTTCTCTTATGACAAATTTTCCCACTTTTGAAACCAACACTTCACCTAACCATGAGCAAAATTTTCCATGGACTACCTTTGTAGGTATATAGTAGTAGTATTACTTTATTTAAGCTGAATCTGATTAATAACTAGCACATGAACTTGTTTTTTTTAACAGATTTATTGGAGTATAATTGCTTTACAATGGTGTGTTAGTTTCTGCTGTATAAAAAAGTGAATCAGCTATACATATACATATATCCCCATATCTCCTCCCTCTTGTGTCTCCCTCCCACCCTCCCTATCCCATCCCTCTAGGTGGTCACAAAGCACTGAGCTGATCTCCCTGTGCTATGTGGCTGCTTCCCACTAGCTATCTATTTTACATTTGGTAGTATATATAAGTCCATGTCACTCTCTCGCTTCGTCCCAGCTTACCCTTCCCCCTCCCCATGTCCTCAACTCCATTCTCTATGTCTACATCTTTATTCCTGTCCTGCCCCTAGGTTCTTAAGAACTTTTTTTTTTTTTAGATTCCATATATATGTGTTAGCATACGGTATTTGTTTTTCTCTTTCTGACTTACCTCACTGTGTATGACAGACTCTAGGTCCATCCACCTCACTACAAATAACTCAGTTTCATTTCTTTCTATGGCTGAGTAATATTCCATTGTATATATTTTCCACATCTTCTTTATCCATTCATCTGTCTAAGGACACTTAGGTTGCTTCCATGTCCGGGCTATTGTAAATAGAGCTGCAATGAACATTTTGGTACATGCCTCTTTTTGAATTATGGTTTTCTCAGGGTATATGCCCAGTACTGGGATTGTTGGGTCGTATGGTAGTTCTATTTTTAGTTGTTTGAGGAACCTCCATACTCTTCTCCATAGTGGTGGTATCAATATATATTCCAACCAACAGTGCAAGAGTGTCCCCTTTTCTCCATACCCTCTTCAGCATTTATTGTTTCTAGATTTTTTGATGAGGCCATTCTGACTGCTGTGAGGTGATACCTCATTGTAGTTTTGATTTTCATTTCTCTAATGATTAGTGATGTTGAGCATTCTTTCATGTGTTTGTTGGCAATCTGTATATCTTCTTTGGAGAAATATCTGTTTAGGTCTTCTGCCCATTTTTGGATTGGGTTGTTAGTTTTTTTGATATTGAGCTGCATGAGCTGCTTGTAAATTTTGGAGATTAATCCTTTGTCAGTTGCAAATATTATCTCCCATTCTGAGGGTTGTGTTTTCATCTTGCTTACAGTTTCCTTTGCTGTGCAAAAGCTTTTAGGTTTCATTAGGTCCCATTTGTTTATTTTTGTTTTTATTTCCATTTCTCTAGGAGGTGGGTCAAAAAGGATCTTGCCGTGATTTATGTCATAGAGTGTTCTGCCTATGTTTTCCTCTAAGGGTTTTATAGTGTCTGCCCTTACATTTAGGTCTTTAATCCATTTTGAGTTTATTTTTGTGTATGGTGTTAGGGAGTGTTCTAATTTATTCTTTTACATGTAGCTGTCCAGTTTTCCCAGCACCACTTATTGAAGAGGCTGTCTTTCCTCCATTGTATACTCTTGCCTGCTTTATCAAAAATAAGGGGACCATATGTGAGTGGGTTTATCTCTGGGCTTTCAATATCCTGTTCCATTGATCTATATTTCTGTTTCTGTGCCAGTACCATACTGTCTTGATTACTGTAGCTTTGTAGTATAGTCTGAAGTCACGGAACTTGATTCCTCCTGCTCCGTTATTTTTTCTCAAGATAGCTTTGGCTATTCGGGGCCTTTTGTGTTTCCATACATAGTGTGAAATTTTTTGTTTTAGTTCTGTGAAAAATGCCATTGGTAGTTTGATAGGGATTGCATTGAATCTGTAGATTGCTTTAGGTAGTATTGTCATTTTCACAATATTGATTCTTCCAATCCAAGGGCATGGTATATATCTCCATCTGTTTGTATCATCTTTAATTTCTTTCATCAGTGTCTTATAGTTTTCTGCATATAGGTCTTTTGTCTCCTTAGGTAGATTTATTCCTAGGTATTTTATTCTTTTGATTGTAATGGTAAATGGGAGTGTTTCCTTAATTTCTCTTTCATATATTTCATCATTAGTGTATAGGAATGCAAGAGATTTCTGTGCATTAATTTTGTATCCTGAAACTTTACCAAATTCATTGATTAGCTCTAGTAGTTTTCTGGTAGTATCTTTATGATTCTCTATGTATAGTATCATGTCGTCTGCAGACAGTGACAGCTTTAACTCCTCTTTTCCGATTTGGATTCCTTTTCTTCTCTGACTGCTGTGGCTAAAACTTCCAAAGCTATGTTGAATAATAGTGGTGCGAGTGGGCAACCTTGTCTTGTTCCTGATCTTAGTGGAAATGATTTCAGTTTTTCACCATTGAGAATGATGTTGGCTGTGGGTTTGTCATATATGGCCTTTATTATGTTGAGGTAAGTTCCCTCTATGCCTACTTTCTGGAGGATTTTTATCATAAAAGGTTTTTGCTTTTGTTTGTTGGAAGATTTTTAATCACAATTTCAATTTCAGTGCTTGTGATTGGTCTGTTTATATTTTCTATGTCTTCCTGGTTCAGTCTCAGAAGGTTGTGCTTTCTTAAGAATTTGTCTATTTCATGCAGGTTGTCCATTTTATTGTCATATAGTTGATTGTAGTAATCTCTCATGATCCTTTGTATTTCTGTGGTGTCAGTTGTTACTCCTCTTTTTTCTCTTCTAATTCTATTGATTTGAGTCTTCTCCCTTCTTTTCTGGATGAGTCTGGCTAATGGTTTATCAATTCTGTTTATCTTCTCAAAGAACCAACTTTTTGTTTTATTGATCTTTGCTATCATTTCCTTCATTTCTTTTTCACTTATTTCTGATCTGACCTTTATGATTTCTTTCCTTCTGCCAACTTTGAGGGTTTTTTTAATTCTTCTTTAATTGCTTTAGGTTTAAGGTTAGGTTGTATATTTTAGATGTTTCTTCTTTCTTGAGGTAAGATTGTATTGCAATAAAGTTCCCCCTTAGAACTGTTTTTGCTGCATCCTATAGGTTTTGGGTCATCATGTTTTCACTGTCACTTGTTTCTAGGTATTTTTTGATTTCCTCTTTGATTTCTTCAGTGATCTCTTGGTTTTCAAGTACTGTATTGTTTAGCCTCCATGTGTTTGTATTTTTTACAGATTTTTTTCCTGTAATTGATATCTGGTCTTATCTCTAGTCTTTTTCTGTAATTGATACCTAGTCCTATATCTACTCTTTTTCTTATTATCCTGGGGAATGTTCCATTGGCACTTGAGAAGAAAGTGTATTCTGTTCTTTTTGGATGGAATGTCCTACAGATATCAATTAAGTACATCTCGTTTAATGTATCATTGAAAGCTTGTGTTTTCTTATTTATTTTCATTTTGGATTATCTGTCCATTGGTGAAAGTGGGGTGTTAAAATCCCCTACTATGATTGTGTTACTATCCATTTCCCCTTTTATACCTGCTAGCAGTTGCCTTATGTATTGAGGTGCTCCTATATTGGGGGCATAAATATTTACAATTGTTATATCTTCTTCTTGGATTGATCCCTTGAATATTATGTAGTGTCCTTCTCTGTCTCCTGTAATAGTCTTTATTTTAAAGTCTATTTTGTCTGATATGAGAATTGCTACTCCAGCTTTCTTTTGACTTCCATTTGCATAGAATATCTTTTTCCATCCCCTCACTTTCAGTCTGTATGTGTCCCTAGGTCTGAAGGGGGTCTCTTGTAGACAGCATATATACAGATCTTGTTTTTGTATCCATTCAGCCAGTCTGTGTCTTTTGGCTGGAGCATTTAATCCATTTACATTTAAGGTAATTATCGATATGTATGTTCCTATTACCATTTTCTTAATTGTTTTGGGTTTGGTATTGTAGGTCTTTTCCTTCTCTGTGTTTCCTGCCTAGAGAAGTTCCTTTAGCATTTGTTTTAGAGCTGGTTTTGTGGTGCTGTATTCTCTTAGATTTTGTTTGTCCATAAAGGTTTTAATTTCTCTGTGGAATCTGAATGAGATCCTTGCTGGGTAGAGTAAACTTGGTTGTAGGTGTTTCCTTTTCATCACTTTAAATTTGTCCTGCCACTCCCTTCTGGCTTGCAGAGTTTCTGCTGAAAGATTAGCTGTTAACCTTATGGGGATTCTCTTGTATGTTATTTGTTGTTTTTCCCTTGCTGCTTTTAATATATTTCTTCGTATTTAAGTTTTGATAGTTTCATTAATATGTGTCTTGGCGTGTTTCTCCTTGGATTTATCCTGTATGGGACTCTCTGTGCTTCCTGGACTTGAGTGACTATATCCTTTCCTATATTAGGGAAGTTTTCAACTATAATCTTTTCTCAGTCCCTTTCTTTTTCTCTTCTTCTTCTGGGACCCCTATAATTTGAATATTGGTACATTTAATGTTGTCCCAGAGGTCTCTGAGACTGTCCTCAATTCTTTTCATTCTTTTTTCTTTATTCTGCTCTGCAGTAGTTATTTCCACTATTTTATCTTACAGGTCAGTCATCCATTCTTCTGCCTCAGTTATTTTGGTCTTGTTTACTGCTAAAGAATTTTTAATTTGATTTATTGTTCATCATTGTTTGTTTGCTCTTTAGTTCTTCTAGGTCCTTGTTAAATGTTTCTTGTATTTTCTGCATTCTGTTTCCAAGATTTTGGATCATCTTTACTATCATTACTCTGAATTCTTTTTCAGGTAGACAGTCTATTTCCTCTTCTGGTTGGTTTTTACCTTGCTCTTTCATCTGCTGTGTGTTTCTCTGTTTTCTCATTTTGCTTAACTTACTGTGTTTTGGGTTTCCTTTTTGCAGGCTGCAGGTTCATAGTTCCTGTTGTTTTTGGTGTCTCTCCCCAGTAGCTAAAGTTGGTTCAGTGGGTTCTGTAGGCTTCCTGGTGGAGGGGACTAGTGCCTGTGTTCTGGTGGATGAGGCTGGATCTTGTCTTTCTGGTGGGCAGGTCCACGTCTGGTGGTGTGTTTTGGGGTGTCTGTGGCCTTATTATGATTTTAGGCAGCCTCTCTGCTAATGGGTGGGGTTGTATTCCTGTCCTGCTAGTTGTTTGGCATACAGTGTCCAAGACTGCAGCTTGCTGGTCGTTGAGTGGAGCTGGGTCTCAGCGTTGAGATGGAGATCTCTGGAGAGCTTTCACTGTTTGATATTACATGGAGCTGGGAGGTCTCTGGTGGACCAATGTCCTGAACTTGGCTCTCCCACCTCAGAGGCACAGGCCTGACACCCGGCCGGAGCACCAAGAATCTGTCAGCCACATGGCTCAGAAGAAAATGGAGAAAAAAAGAAAGAAAGGAAGAAAAAAATAAGGTAAAATAAAATAACATAACAAAGTTATTAAAATAAAAAAATTATTAAAAATAGAAAACATTAAAAAGTAATTAAAAAATGAAAGAGAGAAGAGAGCAGCCAAACCAAAAAACAAATCCACCAATTGTAACAAGTGCTAAAAACTATACTAAAAACAAACAAACAAACAAAAAAACGGATAGACAGAACCCTAAGACAAATGGTAAAAGCTAAGCTATACAGGTAAAATCACACAAAGAAGCATACACATACATATTCACAAATGAGAAAAAGGAAAAAAAAATATATATCCAGGTATGTAGGGAGTTTCTTGCCTTTTGGAAAGTCTGAGGTGTTCTGCCAGCATTCAGTAGGTGTTCTGTAGTAGTTGTTCCACATGTGGATGTATTTCTGATATATATGTGGGGAGGAAGGTGATCTCTACGTCTTACTCCTCCACCATCTTGAAGGTCTCCTTTTGCCTTACATGCCAAGCACCCTGCTGAGTATTAAACATGTCTTGTGTCTTCTTTCATATAATCAGCCCAACTGCCAGAATCTTCCTTTACACTCTGTCATCTGTCCCTCCAAGTATGGCACAGCGTGGCAACTCTCTGCCCCATTGGGAGGACGAGTCAACAGCGGGTGGATGGGAAAAGTGACACGATTGGGCCGACGCCCTCCCCGCCAGCCACCCACGCAGCCCAGGGATGGCTGGGCCCTCTCATTGGTGCAGGCTGGGGCTGGGGCCAGGGCCGCAGTCTCCCTGGCACGTGCACACGCACACGGCAGTCACGCCTATGGCCGGGTGGCCCACAGACAGGGCATGAGCACTTTTCAGCAGCGCGGTGGCTGCGTGGTTGCTGGGCCACCTCCTGAGGCTGCTGCTGCCATCGCCACCCCACTCCACCCCGCCCCCCAAGCTGGATGATGGAGTCTTGAAAAAAGCTCCATGAACTTTTAAAGGGACCCATCTTGATTGTTATTATGTGTAGAGTATGTTGAAACAAATTTTAGCTAGCACAGATCACATATGATTTAAATACACCATTTTTTTTTCACATTAGGATGGACTTACAGTACCACTGACTCTTTTTGCTTGACTCCATGTACGAGATATATGACCAAAGATGGAGAATGATTTACATCATGAAATGGAGTACCATTCTGCATACCTTGCCATACTGTATAGCCTTGGTCTTATGCATAGAATTGGAGTATGCATTTATTTGTTCTTTTATTCATTTATTCAACAAATATTTACTTAACATGTACTTTGTGCAAATCACATTGCTTATACCCCCACTATCGCTCCTACCCGACCCCTCTCTATCATCACACATCTGCTATGGAAAGGTACTACACTCACACACCCACTTTTACCCCGTGCCTTACTCAAGCTTCGCATTCTCCCCTAGCAACACTGCTGCAGCCTCAGCAGTTACAGTGGAACTGTCATCCCTGGCAGCCGGAAACTTCCACTGGCCTTCACCACCAACTAGAGAGCTTAGTAAGAAAAGGCTTGGACGTCTTTCCCTGACTTGATGTTCCAGTGTCCCCCAAAAGGCATACTCCATTGTCAGGCAGTGTAAAGTAGTGGTTAAGAATATGCATTTGGGAGACCATTGTACTGTTGCTAGTTTGCCTTTAGTTCCTTCAGATTCACAGAGTCAAGAGTTTAGTGAAGTGTTCAACATTATCTGGTCTTTTACCTTTATTTTACAGTTAAGGAGACTGTGAGCAAGAAACAGTAGTGGGTTGTCCTGTGGGTGACAATGATTTAAGGTGAAAGAGCCAGGATTTGGGGCCTGAACATCTTGATACCCAATCCATTTTCAATTTCATTACCCCATCATGACTACCCCTGTGAAATGTTCCATGTGATTATTTTTAATCCTTGAGTAATTCTTTCTAAGAAAGATCTGAGCTGTATAATCCCCTTGACAGTCTTTCTCATTTGTGTGGGACTTCTGATTCTTTTTCCATCTCCCCTCTTCTGCTTCCCTGATGTTTTACAAAGGAGGGGTCTCATGATTTAGTGGTAAGATTTTGTTGGAAATGCTGAGGTTTAAACAAGAGTCAATGTCAAAACTTTAATGACAGGTATGATATGGGGGCCAACCTATCATAATAAGGACTGACCATTATGTCATTCTTCTGGGTTCTTGCTGAGGATCAACCCTGGTTCGGTGAGCTATTTCAATCTTGAAAGTATCTACTTTCTTGCTTTCCAGAGGCTTTGGAGATCTCATGTAATTTGTGCTACTGAGCTGCATGTAAATAGAGTTTTCATTACTCCTTGCAGTTATCTCTTTGGACCAATATTTTTTAAAATAATGTTGATGCTCATCAAAAGATATCAACTCAATCTTTTAACTTTACATAATAAAACATACTTGAAAACAAATTACACAATGCATTTTTTCCCTGGAGAGGTATGACAAAATTTTAAAAGCAGAGGGAAATACGATAGATGAAGCCTTTTAGAAATGACATCGAAATCCACCTCTTTATTCTGTTTCTCCATTTTGTGAGGTCATTAGGAAACTCAGTTGTCACTGTACTGCCAAATTGGCAAAAATTGTTCATGCAGTATCTTTAGTGCAAGAAAAAGAGACAAATTGGAAAGCTGTAGTTTGATGTCATCTCTCCTAATTCTGTCCATGTACTTTTTTTCCCAAATAGCAGATTACTTCATCCTGAAGTCTTGATAACCATAAATGTAATCAGCTTTGCCACAAATATTTTCAAAATGAAATGCCCGTTGTTTTGGTTGTCTTTTTGCTTTGTTTTATATCAGAGGAAAATGGAGAGGAGAAGCAGTTGGAGATGAGTTAAGAATTGGTGTTGTCTGGGGCACCAGGTATTTCATGGTCCAGAGAAATTCACAATGACGTGACAGAATGCTCTCTCAGACCACTGTCACTTACACTGGAATGTGATGTGCTCCTGGGGAATGTTGGGAAGGCACTTGCGAAGCTATTTTAAGAGGCGTTTGAAACTGAGAGGACAAGAAAGTTATAGGAGAACATGTCAGAGCCTTGTTTGTAAATACTGTATTCTCTTCAGGGGATACTGAGTGACAAAATCAAAAGGGTTTTTTGCCAAGAAATAAAGCTGCTTGTCTTGCCTCACTAGAAGAGAATTCCACACAAATGAAGACCTGAAATTTAAACGAAACATTTCAACAAAAATCTCAGGAAATCATTTTGTTTCTTTGTTTTAGTTTTCTCCAGTGTGAGCTCCCAAGCTTATCAACAAGCTGGTGCCATTAGCTGGTACCAGTAAGTAATCCATCAGAAGGCAAATGAGACTTTGTTTCAGTGAAACTGTGTTTGAGGAGACTGAAAGCTAATTTGCCTCCACCTTTTTAGAAAATGTTTCATTCATCTTCATGTAAGTTCGGAGAGAAAAGATTTGGATAGGGATGGCAATCCTTCTTTGGCACATTGCACCTCCTTAACGATGGAGGAAAGGGAGAATCAATCAGACCCCAACATTTTCTACCTTCTCTGTCTGTGGAACACCTGTGGATTTCAGAGAGGGCTGGACGGAGTACAGCTTTGCTCAAAAAGATGAGCCGATGAGCAGGACTGGGAATTCCCTTCGACTCCACTCCCCCCAGAAAAAAGCTCAAATTCCAGAGATTTTATATATATACATATGTATGTGTGTATGCATATAAAGAGGATATTATCCATATTTAAAACTGAGAAAAACAATCCATCACTCATGTCAGTATCATTCTCGTTCTGTATTTAAAGCTTACTTTTCTGTCTCCCTTCAATATATTATCAGTTATTGTATAGAAAGCACGTGTAAGTGCTTTGTAAGGGACAGGTATTGATACAGAGGAAATACTTGTTTATTCATTTATTGTTCAGCATTTACTGCAAAATTAGGTACATCCAGGTACTCTGTTGGACATCTAGGATACAAAGATGAATAACCAGCCCTTACAAACTATCCTTGGAGATGAGGTGAGGAATAAACAGTCGTACACAATATATGGGTACTATAATAGAGATATTAGGACTTCTGCAATAGTAGAGGAGAAAGGTGAGACTAACCCAACTGAAGCTTCATTTAATAGGGCATTTAAAGAGTGAGATGCTTTTACTGGATTAATGGGGAATGCCTTAGTCAGCTTGGGCTCCTGTAACAAATATATATCATAGAGTAGATGGCTTCAACAACGAACATTATAATTGAGTACTTATTGTATATAAGGTATTTGGAAGGTATATATTTATATAAAATGATTATAAATATGTATACGTAAGGTATGAAGAGAATAGCTGTACTTTACTATAATTTATCAAGCAGTGGCTATCACAACAGAGTAAAGAAAATGTATCAAAATATGTAAAGTACACATTGGGAGGTCAGAAAAAGAATAGTGTAGATTTGAGCAAATAACCCCTTATATTTGCATGTCTTTAGAGTTCCCAAAGCTCATCATTGCATTGTTTTAGAGCAGCCTCTAGCCAAGAATGGTCTCTGCATTGTTAAAGAGTTGTTAAAAAAAAAAAAAAAAAAAAAAAAAAAAAAAAAAAAAAAAAAAAAAAAAAAAAAAAAAAAAAAAAAAAAAAAAAAAGAAGAAGAAACACGAGCAACAGAAACCAAATGCAGCTTTCCATGTCTATAATACTTACTGTCTGGCACTTTACAAAAAAGTTTTCTGCCCCTTCTTTTAGAAGAAGCTTCACAGATACTTGTATTGCTTCTCAAAGTGTAACTGCTTCTGCTTAGTTGGAACTAAGGCAAAATGGGTGAAGCATAATAGCCTAACATCATGTAGTTTGGGTTATAAGGAAACTTGATTTGTTGTAGTAGTTCTAATTGATAAATTCTGTATTCTGTTGTCCCATGTATATACACCTAGTAGATCAGGTGTCTCAGTTTGGGTTTCGGAACACATGTCCATCTCTTCATCTTTGTGTTTGATTCCTACTCTCTTGAAGTCATATTTGTGGGTTATTACATGATAATTTAAAATAAACAATACTATGTTTTAAAAAACACTTTTCAATTTTACAATGAATTATTAGATCCATTGCCTCATTTCATTTTCATAAAAACTTTAAAAGGGGGATAATAACTAATTGAGGAAATTCAAAATCAGCAATCCCAGGTGATTTGTCCAGGGCGATACTGCTTGGATGAGAATTCAGAAAGTCCAACTCTTATCCGGTTGTGTTTTCCTTCCTTCCTCACAGAAAACCCACTATGTCATTGCCTGAAATGCCCTTGAGTGTGCAACAAAAGTCAACTGGGAACTCGTTGGTGATAAATCTTCTAGATAGGTTACAGAAATGTAAATTAAGAATGATGGATCCAAACTTTTCTCTTGAATTAACTCACCCTCAAAAAACAGGGAATTCATTATGGAACTCAAAACCCCACTAGGAATAGTGCCTCATAGGAATAATTCTGTCCACCTCCTCAGGAAACCAAGGGTCCACTCGGGGAAGATGAGGAAGAAGTCTCTGATGCTTGATCTCTGTGAAGCGGCTCCTCTTTTTGAGATACTCTGGATATATACGTTTTACATTTTACCTGGAAATATCTCAGTATCTGACTGTGGCTCCATGCTACATTTGAGGAAATAGATATAGAGAGGAAAAATTCTTTGTCCTGGGAGGTGCTTTGATGGCCTCCCTTGATTCACAGAGACAACACCAGCTGGAGAATCTTTGGAAAGGCAGATTTGAAGTAAAACTACCTATAGGATTTTTTAATCCTCTGGGTGAAACATAAGGCTTCCCCCTGGAAGCCCTAAGGAGTACTCTCTGGGACTCACTGATATACTGCAATTACCTCAGCGACAGATTAACAATTCTAGCCCTCTTTTTCTTCCTTACCCTGGCTCTGCTGGATGTGTTGCTTTGCCCTGCTGTATTTAAACAATTGAATGTTACCTGTGTGCTGTCATTACCCACAAGACTAGAGTATCAAATCACAGCTTTGTCCATGGGCTCCTAATGGTGAAACTTAAGGAAGGCCTTACTGTCTTAAAATGGATAGGAGGAAAATCCCCCCTTCCCGTGACATCTGATAAATTTATACATTCATGCCCATGTTTGCACTGGGGAGAGGAGAGGTGTGAGAACCTCTGAGAACCTTCCTGGTTTAATCCTTGTTTCAGCCTAAAGTGAACAGTTGACCTATGCTGTTGGAAGCTATGGGAATTCAGTGAGAAATATTTTAGCAGGTTTTCAAAAGAAATTACATAGACGACTAAGAGTAACATTTTTCAAGTCACACCAATTATCAGCCCTCAGTCCTCAGGGCAAAAGTTCTCTCTGCTAGGGAATGAATTTTGAGAAATGAGGGATTAGCATTTCCTGCTCAGACTGTCTGTTGATGAGCCCCTTGCCTCACACTTTTCCTTAGTTGAACTTGGGGCTAGGATCTGTTTTATTTCCCCCAATGGGAAAATCATAAGAATAATTATTCTTGTTAATAAAGTGACTTGGGAGCTTCAAAGAAATGATAGTGTGATTATTTCAGTTAAAACTGATCACCTATTCAAAAAGAACTTTTCTGTCTCATGGCCCTATTTGTCCTCATTTCCTAGAGAAGTATTTACCTTGAATATTGTTACAGTGTTCAGTGCTGATGGGTAGATGTGTTCTGAGAAGACTAGCTGGTGGTGTGAGATTGAATGCCCAGCCATAATCGAATGCTAGCCCTTTGCAGGTAGCTTTGCGTGCCCAGGGGAGCCCCTCCTTCTTATGCAGAGGTGATTTGACTTTGGAGCATGCCTAGCTCTTCTTGAGTTAAGGAAGAGAATAACCGTTACATGCCTGTTAAACATTTACTGCCTTCACATTTTTTTTTGCTTCTATTGCTACATTTATAATCCTGTGAGGTAGTGCTAATTATTGATTTCCAGGTGAGGAACATGACTATTTAAGAGTTTGCCCAATCTCTACTTTTAAGTATATGGCAGAACCAGGAAACAAATCAGTTTTTCCAACCCAAGTACAATGTATCTTTTTCCAAAAACGTGACTCTCAGGACATCATGCAGTTCTGCAGCCCCTTCATTTCTATAACGGACGTTACCAATAACCATACTTCTGACTTCGTAAGGTTATTCAAGAATCAAATACATTTGGAAGCGTTTTATAACCACTTAAACTGCTATACAAATGAAGTATACTAAAATTATTATTGTCATTTACAGTGCTTTGAGATTCAGATAAAACCTCCAACTGTATTTATTGAGTTTATCTGTATAGTACTGGTACTGGGATGCTATTTTTCCTATATTGAACATACTTTTAAATTGTTTCTTGTATTGTTAGACCGACTTAACTTATTCCTTTTGGACCCAGAGATATTTCACAAACATAACGCAGACATGAGACCTTGGATATTGTCTCAATTGACTAGGATTACCCAGTGAAGAATATAAAGAATTCTCCCTGCCCTAGCATACCAGCTGTTCCTCATTGTTTTCCATCAAAGTTCAGCATGAACCTCACAATTCATTGTCTTGTAGGTCTTTTTCTTTTTAACCTGGAAGTCATGGGTTAAAGTTAGTGCCAGATTTTCAAAGAAATTGCTTCAAAACTGAAATAATATATTCCTAACCTTGGAGAGAGTTAAGAAATGTCTAGTTTGCAATTAAATATGATTTCTGGAAGTGCTGACTTGTATCCTGCTGAGGTAGATTGGGAAGGAGGTGACTGACATGTAATGTAAGGAAAGGTGTGGTCACGTGGAATCAGAACCGTGATATCAGCGCAGCAGTCTTCCATGTAGTATAAGGCAGTGTAGGCCTGTGACTGCATAGCTAAGAATAACCGATGATATTGATCATATATTCTGAGAAAAAAAAGGAGGTTCTGAACAGAGTATTTTTTATGATCATTGGCTATGTTTCAAATTAAGTAGATTTCTTTTGCAGAATCCCAAGAGGGTGTCAGTACTCAATAGGAAATTGCCATGTTCTGCAGTAGTGCGAACTTGTGACTCAGAAGCAGAAAGATCATGAATAGAAACAGTCTGTTTATCAGGGTTGTTCTAGGGAGAAGCCCCAGAGGACTGCCTTCATCCTGATAGCCAGAAACCATGGGTTCTGCTCTAGTGAAGTATAGATCCTTCCAGCCTGAAGAGAGTGCAGGGTTTGCCACTCTGGCGGTGCCCACTTGAAGTAGACTCTGACAGATGTATCTCTTCAAATATACTGTCTATATTAAAGCTGCCCTTTATTGAGTATATATATAAATCTTTACTCAGTCTGCACCAAACTTCAAGATAAATTTTATCTCCATTTTACAGGTAAGGAAAAAGAGGTTTAGAAAGGTTGAATAACACAAACAAGGCCATAATGCGGGTAGGAGCTGGAGCTAAGATTCAAATGCAAGCCAGTGTCTTTGTCTCTACGCCACATTATCATCCTTAGAAGTGATCCTAAAGGGGCCAACAGTGTTTAAAGAAAAGAGGTTCTGGGAAGGACACATATAAAAAGATGAAGCAACTGAAAGTTAGCATCTCAGAGACACTCTCCTTGACCTTCCACCTAGAATAGACTTCCCTCTCAAACTTCATCATTCTTTACAGCACTTTTAGTGTGTACTTTATTACATTTGTAATACAGAAAGGGGTAATGAAATAAGCACTTGTGTTCCTGCACCCAGAGTAATTTTACTTTTTTTTAATTGCAGCAAAATATACATAATATAAAACTTAACATTTTAAAGTGCACAGTTCAGTGACATAAAGTATATTGTCATTGTTATGCAACCATTACCATTATCCATCTCCAGAAATTTTTCACCATCCCAGACTGAAACTCTGTATCCATTATTCTTACCCTCAACCAGCTCCTGGGAACCACTATTCTACTTTCTCATTTACTCTTCAGGTGTCATCTAGATATCCATTCCCACTTGCCTGGCGTCTCTCTTTGCATGTTTCACTAACATCTCCAAATCAAGGTGCTTCAAAATAAAAATGTTGCTACCTCCTAAACCGTGTTTTCTCTTCCCCTTACATTTATCGACTCTGTCTCCTTATCATTCTCATTTCAGGAAATGGCACTACTATCAACTAATTTGCTAAGTCTAGAAACTCAGGACTCGTTGTTTTTAAAATAAAATTTTAGCATAGTTTCAGAGGAGCTGATAGAGAAGTTACAAAAATGGTACACGGAGTCCTCTTACACCCCTCACCTAGTTTTCCCTGTTAAGATTTTACATAGTATGATACATTTGACACAAGTGAACCAATATTGATACATTATTACTAACTAAAGTCCATACTTTGATACTATTTCCCTAATTTTACACAATATCCTTTTTATGTTATGAGATCCCTTCCAGATAACAGTATATTTAGTTGTCATGTCTATCACCTTAGACTCCTTGACTCTGTAACAATTTCAGGTTTTCCTTGTTTTTGATGACTGTGAAAGCTTTGAAGAGTCCTGGTTATGCATTATGTAGAATGGCCTTCAATTTTGGTTTGTCTTGTGTTTTTCTTATGGTTAGATTAAGGCTATGGTTTTCTGGGGAGGAAGATCACAGAAGACCAAGGGTATCTGCTATCAACATGACTTATTATTGATGATGTTAAGCCTGATTACCTGGCTGAGGGAGTGTTTGTGATGCTTTATTTTTGATTCTTCCCTCCCTCCCCTCATTACACTCCTCATCATGATCTTCAGTGCATGATCTAGAGCTTCGCACCTCTCCGGCCTCATCTTGAGCTGCTGTCTGTTTCCATGAGGTTTTAGCCACACTGGTTTGTCTTTCAGTTTCTTGAACATGATATGCCCGTTTCTGCTTGAAGGTTTCTGCTTAGAGTTTACTCCATTTACTGTTCCCTTCATATGAACCTTTTCATGCTTAGCATGGAAAGCATCTTCTCATTTTTCAGTCTGATTGTCTGCCACTCCTCAGAAAGCCTTTCCCTGTGAATCAGTCTGAAATAATGGCTTGGTTTATAAGCAATCTTAGCACCTCGTCTATTTCCTTCCTAGAATTTAATGCAGTTGTTTATGTAACTTTTAGTTTATGTCTTTAATATCCCACTAGAAGGTAGGGGCGAGAACTCTAATGTACCACTGAATCATCAGGGCCTAAAATAGTATCTGGTATATAGTAGATATTAATGCTGGTTGAATGAATGATATCATCTTAGATAAATGCCAAGTTTGACTTTGAAAGATGAGGGGGAAGGCACATGCATTGGGTAATTCTAATGATAATTTATATTCAAAGAAATCCTTTTTTCTTAAATTATTGATAGTTGGTGAATTGTGTTTCATTTAATTTATTTAATGTCAATTATAGTCCTTGCTTTGACACATGAATTGAGAATATACTTTAAGAAGATTGGAAGAACAAGATTTACTTTCTATGACAAATAAAGGAAAATTGTTGTCTTGCTCTTCAGTGAGATGGTATTGGTCTCGTGAGACCCTAGCTGTGTTATCATGCTTGATGGTCCCTGAATACCAAGAATGTGCAAACCAATAAACAAAGACCAAGGGCAGGGGAAAGATCCATGGCATGAGCAGAATGGAGAATTAAGGCCTAAGCTTAAAAACAAATAAGCAAACAGACAAATCAGTGTCAATGAGTTCATTTGGGTGTAAATATGTTAAGGCTTAAGCACCAAGATGGAGAAAATTTGTATGTATTTGAAGATGTCCAAGAGTGATACCAAGGAAGGAATAATAGTAAGGAATTCTAACCAAAGTTTTTTACAATGAAATTAGATTAAGGATTCCTACCTCTTCTATCCTCCCTCCTATGAAACAGACAAAAGTCCCTCTATTTTGCCCTTCTCTCTTCTCAAAGCTGCCATTCCATTGGCTTCCTTGAAATTATCATCAGACTTCTGGGAATGATCCTCTTCTCTGCTCGTCACCCTCTTACAATCTGCCCTCTGTCCTCGCCCACTTCACTGACAGTGGCACCCACATCTTCCTTAATCCTGTTGTCTTTCTAGGGCTGATCCTTGTAGACTGGGGACGGTGTTGCAAAGACTGCCCCAAAGACTTTTCTGGGAAGGCAGAAAGCAAATGCCATCCTTCCATTATGCCCCAGGGCTTCTGAAACAATCACTTACCTCAATTAAAATAATACTATTGGTTGATCATAATGACATAGAGTCAAGATAATGGTGCAAATCTTTCTCTCCTTCTACCAGTGGGTCATCATTTAGGCCATGGACTTACCAGTTGGGACAAGGTTACCAGGGCTAACTTCCCCCTTCCTCGGTTGCTCCCTGATAAGGTTTAACTTCATCAAGAGGTTGTGCCTCACAGTCAAGCTTGTTGGGACCACTGAATATTATGGTTCCTGGATCCAACCTTGAAGCCAAGTGGGTGGATCTCTCCTATCCTGCAGTCTTTCATAGGATGAGTTATGGACATTTCAAAGAAGCCTTTTACTTGATAGTAGAACCACCTCAGCTTAATTTCCAAACTGTGCTTCTGCTGATGACTGCCTTTCTACCCAAGGCAGATAGGGAATGGGCTGAGGGGTTGCATTGACCTGGAAGCTCCATCCTTCCTAAAAAGAAGGAAGATGGTAGATAAGGAGGAAAGGAACTCTTGGTAGTTGAAGTGATTGTAATTGATTGCTGGTCTGGAACACTCTTCTCCATAAATACTCCTATTTTATTCTGTACTTCTTTTTTATTTCTATTCCTCAATTTGTCTTTTTTTTCTGGCTCTACACTCCCTCTGCTCTTGACTCTTGAGTAATTCATTCTATCTTTTTTTCTCACCCTAAAGCCATAGTCTTCCCCATCAAAAAGCCCTCTTGGCTCTTCTTGGTTCTGTCATCATCGAACTATGCTTAGCTTGGAGGTGACACCCCTTCATGTGACTCATTATGCAAAACCATAGGAGATTACAAAGTATTTATATCATAAAACAAAAGTGTCTGATTTCAAAATATCCTCTCCGACCACTCTGTATATCGGATGGTACCAGTGATAGCATCATGATTATCATAACAGATACATAAAGGGTAACATATAAATGAAAACAATCCCAAAAGACATTCAGAAAACATAACATTGGTTATCTCTCAGAAAAAAACATAGTGGACTTTCACTTTATATTTTTTGGAGTTCAGTTTTAACTTGTACAATGTGTATACATTTATTTTTCAATTGGAAGAATGTTCTTAATATTCTTAAACTATAAACCATATGTGAGCTAATACGTTCTAGAATCATCCAACACGTAGCTGTGGCCATCCATCAGTCCCCAAGAATTCTTCAGAAAGGACAAGTATTTCTTCACCTGATGGTCATTGTTGTCAAGTAGGGACATGATGAAATTAACAAACTGAAGGCTGTGGTTGAATGGGCTTTACATTTGTACTGCAGCTTATTTTAAATTTTTTTCCCCCCTAAGTCAGTATTCCGTAACTCACAGAGCTTTGGAATATCTAGGCATCTCTTCTTATCCTAGACTGGGAAATTTTTTCTAGGGTAAGCAAAAGTAATTAGGGCAGAATATTTTATCTTTATGGATTCAAATATTCCTGGAAATAATATTTTCAAAATGTTATAAAATTATACAAAATATTTTCACAATATTGTTCTCATTTGATTTTCACAGCAGGCCTGTGGGTAGAAATATAAAACTGTGTGCTTAAAATAGGTCTCATTTTTCCAGTTTGATATAATTTATATGTGTCCTATAATACATACTTTTGAACATGTATAATGAGAATCTAAGCCCTGAAAACACTGTAGAACCCTCTTAAAATAAAATGTAGTTTGAAATCCTCTAGTTTTTAGCAATTCAATCCCCCAATTTTTCTTCCTGGTGTACACTTGTAACTACAGCCTTTTTTCCCTCATTCCATTCCCATATCTCCATTAGTCCAGAGTTGTATTTAAAATGCAGAATTGATAGGCAGGTTCTATGAACATTTTCTGATGTTTCTGCTCTTCTGGCCATACTGTTTCTATCTATGATTCAGTTTACACTTCTTAGTATGGATTCTCTGAAATTAAATATAACTCTGTTAGTAAACAATTGGAGTTTCTGTCTTAATTTGCCAATTCCCCTCTGTCTCTCTTGGTTGCACTAGCAAGATTCACTCAGTTGAAACTTCCCTACTACTATACCCTCCTCACCCTGCCCATAGCCCCTAAAATGATAATTCCTTTGGTAAATCACTTTTTCCTTTTTTATGGCAAAGGGCTCAGATGCCAAATTGTGTTTGGGATTAATATGCCCTTTCACTGATGCATACTGTTATTGCGGTGATTCTGTCTTGACACAGCTTTGCTTGGTTTAATGAAACACACTTGTAAACCTCTTTCACACTTTTAAAAAGTAAAGAATCCAGTGAGATGTTCAAGCACCTGTAAACAATTTTTTCAATATATTTGATGTCCAAATAAAGAATTTAATGAGGAAAAACAGCATAGTCACTATCATATAAACATGGATTCGATTCTAGTAGTTTTAGGAATATAAACTCTGCTTCTGGCCATGCAAGTCATGAAGCTATAGACCATCAGTGAAATCAGTTAATTTGATACAGCTGTCAGGGAGCTGGGGGAATGTGTGATTTGTGACAGGTTGGGAGGACTTCTCGGGTGGATTGTCTTGAATATAAAATTTTGGTTACCTGTTTCTTGCTTCATATAGTCTAGGGTGTCAATGGTATAATAAAGACTTATCTTTCTGCTTCTTCACAGATAATGCAAGAGGGAAATGAAAACATATGAGCAGTGGGAAAATTACCTCTAAATCTTTCTAAAGGAAAAAAAAAATCAACAGTAGTAGTAGAACTATTGAGAGAGAGGGTCACATTCATTTGTGCTTCAGTCTCCTCATTTGAAAGTGAAAGCGCTGAACTAGGTGACCTCTGGAAGATCTAAGATGATATTCATCAGAGACATTTGGTTTTTTGTTTTTTTTTTTTGCGGTACGCGGGCCTCTCACTGTTGTGGCCTCTCCCATTGCGGAGCACAGGCTCCGGACGCGCAGGCTCAGCGGCCACGGCTCACGGGCCCAGCCGCTCCACGGCATGTGGGATCTTCCCGGACCGGGGCACGAACCCGTGTCCCCTGCATCGGCAGGCGGACTCTCAACCACTGCACCACCAGGGAAGCCCCATCAGAGACATTTGGAAAGTCAGTCTCAGTTTTCTATTACAAAGAGAAACCCTGCCCCACAGTTCTCTGAGAGATGGGACATGATTTCTCAGTGGTTATAAGAGGTTAAAGCAAGTCTTGCTTTTCTCAAGTCTCATGACTTCTCTGAATTCCCTAGTCTAGTCCAACATTATGATGAAATCTTCCAGTGTATCTAAAGGCAACATTAATTTTCTCACTAGGAAGGATTATTTTTCTAGGTAGAACATGGGACTCTCCAGTCTGGAAGATTATTCACTAAGTTGTAAGCAGGTACAACCCAGAGAGTTATAAGGCCCCAGTGCTTTTAGAGTTGGTAATTCTGCCTTCGTGTGTGTGTGTGTGTGTGTGTGTGTGTTCATATGTGCACTCACATCCATGTATCCAGAGTGGTTCTAGCTAAAAATGAAAAGTACACAAGAACATCTTTAGGGTTATGGAACCTCAGATGAAGTTGAAGAATCACCAGAGGACAGAAAATGATGTGTTTATTAAAGTAGTCCAGAACGACTAGACTAAAGAGTGATGGGGGGGTGAGTGGTGGAAATGTGGCTGCATAGGTTGGCAATGACCCACTGTCAAGAGTCTTTAATATTTGCCTTACCGAGGCTGAGTTTAGAGAAGTGAGGCATCATTAAAGGGTTAATCAAGGGAGAGAAATGATTGATTGGTATCTAAGAAAAATGACTGTGATCGAAGAATGCAAAGTGATTTAGAAAGAAGAAAGACTGAAAAGAGGGAGGACAAATAAGTCACCATGGTAAGAAAGGGCCATGGCCCCCAAACCAAGTCAATACAAAGGGGGGGTTGATTGGAAAAATACTAAAAAGAAAGGATAGGTTGGCCTGGATGATTGGGTGAGTGGTGGTGGTGATAGTGGTAGGTTGGACAAAATAATGAGGCCTGAAGAGCAGTTAGGTTTCTAGGCTAGGCGATGGGGCTGATAGAGCTGGGGCCAGACTCAATAAGAAGGATGATTATTTTAGTTTGAACATTTGTGTTTGAGAAAAGCAATACATACTTAGAGGAGTGTTAGGATAAGCTAATGGATATACAAGTCTTAGTAGAGAGATCTGAACTGAAGGTATACATTTAGTTATTTACTGGCATATTCATGGCAAACTGCTATTGCATATGTATATTCATATATACAGTTTATTTTCAACTCACATTTGTTCCCAAACTCAAAAACTCTCACACTATATCCCTTTAAGAAGTAAAATTGCCAAGTGGTGACAAACAAAGGCAGATTTATAATAAATGAGCTCCTGAACTGGAAAGCATTTTTAGGTCATTTTTCTTAATTGAAAGCAGTTTATCTTTTATTCATATCTCTGCTTTTTGTTTTCTGTGTTTGCCTTCTGAATACCTAGGTGTAACTCAGAGTATAATTAAAGGGTCATGGCTGCACCACTGGTAGAGCCATTTATAGGAAGCATTAAATGTAGTCATAAGAAGTGAAAACAGACATGGCTTTTGTGGTATTTCACAGGAGAGAGCTCATATTTGCGTATCTGCATGTTTTCATTTTTACTTTCGTATAAACCTAATCACTATTTCTCCCCACTTTTATCCTTCATTTATTTCTCCCCTCAATGTGTTTTTTATCAGGATTTTTTAGAAATAAGAATGCTGGCCAAAAGAAAATAAATTCTAAATGTCATCTCTGTCTAAAATCAACATCCTTTCTAATTTTGCGGCCCATTTCTGTAGTGGAATCACAAAAGCTGGCTTATGCTAGGGTATACATTCCTCTCTTAAGTACTTAGGAATTGCTACTGATGTCAGCAGTGGCCACATAGCAAAGGCAATAAATAAATTCTAAGTGATCTTATTTTTGGTCATTAGATATTTTACCTAAAGAGTTGATAATGAATTTAACAGAATGTTAGAATTAACATTGAAGATTATGAAATCTTCTTCTCAAGGTTTATGTATTTCTCTTAGTCCATAGAGATGGTTTTTCGGAATGCTTGTCTGATAAGCTCATGTTAGCCTCATGTGCTTGTAGAAATGAAAACAAAAATTTATCAGTTGTTAAATGTTTTCAGTGCAATGTTAAATCTAGAAAATACTCTTAATCTGATGACAAGCTATCTCCAGTGACAAGCATTAAATACAACTAGTAGAAGAGGTTGTTAGGTCATATCAATAACCAATTTTTGGATACATTGATTTATCATTAATGCAGTTAATTCTCTCACATTGTTAAATCTATAAGACAGTTAAATTGAATATTCAGTTGTGTGTGTGTGTGTGTGTGTGTGTGTGTGTGTGTGTGTGTGTGTGTTAATTAATAGATTATGTGGAGACCTTCCTGTGACCCTGTTGGAGAAAGGATGAGACTGTTCCAGTGACTAATTCACTTTCAAGGTTAGAGAAAGAAGTAGCTGATCAGAAAGGATGAGACATATTTTGATACATAGTAAATAGAAAGGACGTTAAGGATTTATTCAATATATATTGAGTGAAGTAGATTCGAAGGTAGAGAAAGTGATGCTATGATATGTCTATACAAAGCAGTAAATTAAAAGGCTAAAATGAACACTATTTATTTTTATTTGTTAAAGAACCCTAACACTGTTAATTATAAAGATGGACACAATAGTAAAAGGTTTCAAAGAGCTTCAAATCTGGTTGCTAACATAAGAACAGACATAAAACAGTTACAAAAGGGTAGAAAATTCTTTTAATTTATATGTTGAGCAACCTTTATGTGCTGAAGTTTCAATTGGCCGATTTATGGTTCATGGTGAGTTTGTTGTGCTATATCAAAATATCACAGTTTTTATTCTCAGGAAGCTTACCACTAAGGAATAGTATGCAATTCTGAATTTCCATATCTTGAATATATATTTAGTAATCTCTCAAACTTTACAATCTGTATAATTTTAACACTAGGCTAGTGGGCATAGACTATTGCTCTCAAAAATGAACACTTTATTTTAGGAGGTTCTTATACACATGACGCTCTTATTCCTTAGTTTAAAAGAAAAGCCGATTCTGTACTGAAATTCCATCATTTGGCAAACTGAAAATGACCCCACAATTGGATACCTGAGATAACTTTTTCTTGCAGCATAGACCACAAATGACTACTTATTAACTCTTTTATGCCATTAATTGGCTGCACCCCGAGAAGAACCTAAGCTACTGATTCTAGACTCAGTGGATTTCTGTAGTGAGGATGTCAGTTATTAACCTGCCTGATCTCCATCTACTACCCAAGTGAGATCAACAATGTGAACATTTTTCTAAGATATGTCACATCTTTGCATATTTGTTGATTAAAAAATGTGACTTTTTTTAACATCTTTTTTTGGAGTATAATTGCTTTACGAGGGTGTGTTAGTTTCTGTTGTACAACAAAGTGAATCAGCTATATGTATACATATATCCCATATCCCCTCCCTCTTGCGTCTCCCTCCCACCCTCCCTATCCCACCCCTCTAGGGGGACACAAAGCACCCAGCTGATCTCCCTGAGCTATGCGGCTGCTTCCCACTAGCTATCTGTTTTACATTCGGTAGTGTATATATGTCCATGCCACTCTCCCACTTTGTCCCAGCTTACCCTTCCCCCTCCCTGTGTCCTCAAGTCCTTTCTCTACATCTGCATCTTTATGGCTGACCTGCCCCTAGGTTCCTCAGAACCTCTTTTTTTGATTCCATATATATGTGTTAGCATACAGTATTTCTTTTTCTCTTTCTGACTTACTTTACTCTATATGACAGACTCTGGGTCCATTCACCTCACTACAGATAACTCAATTTCGTTTCTTTTTATGGCTGAGTAATATTCCATCGTATATATGTGCCACATCTTCTTTATCCATTCATCTGTCAATGGACACTTAGGTTGCTTCCATGTCCTGGCTATTGTAAATAGTGCTGCAGTGAACATTGTGGTACATGTCTCTTCTTCAATTATGGTTTTCTCAGGGTATATGCCCAGTAGTGGGATTGCTGGGTCATATGGTAGTTCTATTTTTAGTTTTTTTAATGAACCTTCATACTGTCCTCCATAGTGGCTGTATCAGTTTACCTTCCCACCAACAGTACAAGAGGGGTCCATTTTCTCCACACCCTCTCCAGCATTTACTGTTTGTAGATTTCTTGATGATGGCCATTCTGACTGCTGTGAGGTAATACCTCATTGTAGTTTTGATTTGCATTTCTCTACTGATTTTGAGCATCCTTTCATGTGTTTCTTGGCAATCTGTATATCTTCTTTGGAGAAATGTCTATTTAGGTCTTCTGCCCATTTTTGGATTGGGTTCCTTGTTTTTTGATACTGAGCTGCATGAGCTGCTTGTAAATTTTAGAGATTAATCCTTTGTCATTTGCTTCATTTGCAAATATTTTCTCCCATTCTGAGGGTTGTCTTTTCATCTTGTTTATGGTTTCCTTTGCTGTGCAAAAGCTTTGAAGTTTCATAAAGTGTTTTGCCTATGTTTTCCTCTAAGTGTTTTATAGTGTCTGGCCTTACATTTAGGTCTTTAATCCGTTTTGAGTTTACTTTTGTGTATGGTGTTAGGGAGTGTCCTAATTTCATTCTTTTACATGTAGCTGTCCAGTTTTCCCATCACCACTTATTGAAGAGGCTGTCTTCTCTCCATTGTATACTCTTGCCTCCTTTATCGAAGATACAGTGACCATATGTGCGTGGGTTTATCGCTGGGCTTTCTATCCTGTTCCACTGATCTGTATTTCTGTTTTTGTGCCAGTACCATACTGTCTTGATTACTGTAGCTTTGTAGTATATATAGTCTGAAGTCTGGGAGCCTGATTCCTCCTGCTCCGTTTTTCTTTCTCAAGATAAGTTTGGCTATTCGGGGTCTTTTATGTTTCCATAGAAATTATGAAATTTTTTGCTCTAGTTCTGTGAAAAATGCCATTGGTAGTTTGATAGGGTTACATTGAATCTGTAGATTGCTTTGGGTAGTATTGTCATTTTCACAATGTTGATTCTTCCAATCCAAGAACATGGTATATTTCTCCATCTCTTTGTATCATCTTTAATTTCTTTCTTCAGTATCTTATAGCTTTCTGCATACAGGTCTTTTGTCCCCTTAGGTAGGTTTATTTCTAGGTATTTTATTCCTTTTGTTGCATTGGTAAAAGAGAGTGTTTCCTTAATTTCTCTTTCAGGTTTTTCAGCATTAGTGTATAGGAATGCAAGAGATTTCTGTGTATTAATTTTTTATTGTGCTACTTTACCAAATGCATTGATTAGCTGTAGTAGTTCTCTGGTAGCATCTTTAGAATTCTTTATGTATAGTAACATGTCATCTGTGAACAGTGACAGCTTTACTTCTTCTTTTCCGATTTGGATTCCTTTTATTTCTTTTTCTTCTCTGATTGCTGTGGCTAAAACTTCCAAAACTATGTTGAATAATAGTGGTGAGAGTTGGCAACCTTGTCTTGTTCCTGATCTTAGAGGAAGTGGTTTCAGTTTTTCACCATTGAGAATGATGTTGGCTGTGGGTTTGTCATATATGACCTTTATTATGTTGAGGTAAGTTCCCTCTATGCCTACTTTCTGCAGGGTTTTTATCATAAATGGCTGTTGAATTTTGTTGAAAGCTTTTTCTGCCCCTATTGAGATGATCATATGGTTTTTCTCCTTCAGTTTGTTAATGTGGTTTGTCACATTGATTGATTTGCATATATTGAAGAATCCTTGCATTCCTGGGATAAACCCCACTTGATCATGGTGTATGATCCTTTCAATGTGATGTTAGATTCTGTTTGCTAGTATTTTGTTGAGGATTTTTGCATCTATGTTCATCAGTGATTTGGCCTGTAGTTTTCTTTTTTTGTGACATCTTTGTCTGGTTTTGGGATCAGGGTGCTGGTGGCCTCGTAGAATGAGTTTGGGAGTGTTCCTTTCTCTGCTATATTTTGGAAGAGTTTGAGAAGGATAGGTCTTAGCTCTTCTCTAAATGTTTGATAGAATTTGCCTGTGAAACCATCTAGTCCTGGGCTTTTGTTTGTTGGAAGACTTTTAATCACTGTCTCAATTTCAGTGCTTGTGATTGGTCTGTTTATATTTTCTATTTCTTCCTGGTTCAGTCTTGGAAGGTTGTGCTTTTTTAAGAATTTGTCCATAAGAAATGTGACATTTAAGCATCTAATTCATCACTGAAAGTCAGAATACATGTCACTCACTCAAATTAGGAAATTAAGGAGGCATTAATTTTAGTTGCTTGAGAAGTATCCCACTACTCTCTTTAGAAACAATGCAGCAGACATATATGCAGAATATTGAATTCTGCATACTCCTCTCCAATGTGCTTATGTACATTGTAAAATAAAAAATGTAGTAATCCACTCTTGTTTTACAGTTCCTTGAACTCAAAGAACTGTTCATGAAAACTTCAAAATCTTCAGAGTTAAAATTTAGAAGGAAAGTTACATAGAGAGTATTATGGATTAGGTGAGAAACAGTAGATATGGGTACAATTCATAGCTTAATACATGTTTTTATGCAAACATCTAGCAAATTACCAAGGGAAGATAAGTACTAAAAAGTATCTGATCAAGAAGAATAATCTCCTCTAAACAGGAGTGCTTAGTTTTTATTGTTGTCATCATGTTTCCTTTTGTTTTTGAGGAGGTATTAAAATCTGTTTAAATAAATAAAAACAAACACAGAAACCCAGTTATCCATGATTTTGTTTGCATGAATTAGTAAGAGAAAAGTAATTACCCAAAAATAAAAGCAGGGTTATTTCTGACACTATCATAGCCCAAGTGTGGTATCTCTTCTGTCTCTATCTCACTGAGAATCTGGGAGCGGCCCAGTGTGGACACTGGAGATACTAGTGAACAGAAAGAGGGACCCTTAAACAAATTTTAAGACTACCTAAATGTTTTGAAGTCCCCACCCCCAACTTTTTTTGGTATTATACCACTTTTCAACTGTATTGAGCCATAGAGAGAAGTAAAACAGGACAGATTTTCCTCTGTCAGTGATTGTGAGCAGATTGCCTTGAACAATCAATGAGATGGTGTCATGGTTTGGAGCACTAGCATCTGAATGATTTCGAACAAACACTTGCTTTGGATTTGGTTCTCCCAGAAATAAGACCCTACTTCTGGTTGGGAAGTAAGTGCAAGGGAAGAGGGAATGTGAAACAGGGAAAGAGAAGCAGCCAATAAAAAGTTTTCCATTAAGCTGGGCACCCAAGAGGGTGACTGGAGCTTGCACACATGGGAAATTACACGAAATGGTGCAAAATCACCAGCCTCATACTTATCTTGCCTGAGGATTGAGGGAGCTAGGATATTTATATACCAATGGCTGAAGTAATCATTAGTTGAAGGCTACAACTAGGATCTAAAAATTCCTGGGGCATTGCCAGCTTACCACAAGGGGTGGGTAGAGCAGACATCCTAGGCTCCTGAAGAAGCTCTTGGACACAGAGAAGCAGATACAGGTATTCGGAAGTCAGCAGGAGTACACTGAAAGATGTGAGTGATACCAGTGGGGACTGAGCATATCAGCTACATACATGTAATCGCAGCAATATTTTGAGCCCTGATCAATATATAAGTATTTATTTATTTATAAATTATATAGAAATATGGGTTATCACTCTCTTATGGATATTATTGTATATATGCACAATTTTTTAAAAGTCTGGGATAAAAATAAATTTTTCCTGCAAGCCAGTGGATTGTCTTTCACAGCTCCTGGAGTGTAGGCACTCCTATATGGAGACCACTGTGCTGGGAGAGAGAAAACATCCTTTCAGGATCCCAACAATTATGAATTGTACAAAATTAAGGACACTGAGTGGTGACCCCTGGTTTTGGAAAAATAGGAAGGTACAGTGGGTTTGCATCTGTGTTCAAGATGGAAATGGACTGAGGCAATTCAGATGCACAGGTTTTGCCATCTAGGTAGATTTGAAAACAGACACACTAAATACTGACCAAAAGGGAAGAAAGCATGTATTTCTTCATCCAGCAGATATTTATGTAGCATCTGTTTTCGGCTGGGCCCAGTGGTAGAGTGAATCAAACAGATTAGTATCTGCTCACAGGAGCCTCTAATATACTAACAGGAATTTCAGTGATCTTTGGATCTTGATGGCCATTCTCTTCTATCATTTTTCCTCCTTACCATTACTATTATTAGAAACGTACAGGTGATGTTTGATTCCATTTGTTGTACGGGCCAAGCCTTTTACCATCTTGATCTGTTGCATTTACTAAAATAACAATATTAAAAATTTCTTAAATGTGTGAGCTTTACAACTTACAGAGAACTTGCACACATATTATCTTATTCATATCTCACGCAAACTCCTGTTATTATTTCCAAATAATACATGGAGAAGCATGGAATCAGGAGTAAGTGGCTTGCTAAGATGCTGCTGGTTATAAATTGTTAGAGCCCTGAGTTGAGACTGAAATCCAGGTTTTATGACACAGAAGTGTGTACATATGTCTGATTTTATTAATCCATTACATAGCCAGATGATAGGAAGAATTGTCGGTAAGTTCGATCGTTCTCTCCTCCTGTAATGAAATGATATTCTTTGTTAAACTTGATTAGATAAATGAAGAGCTGTCTATAGTACTTCATCCTCCCCTTCCCAGATCATTGCTCTTGTCATGGCTTTCAACAGGCTCCAGAGTCCTCTCTGTACCATCCAAGCCTACGCTTAGATCAAAATATGAAAATAATCTTTTACCATTAACATTCATACTATGATCTTTCTTTTAAACTCATCTTCCTCTCTATCTTTCTATCTATCTATCTATCTATCCACCTATCTTTCTATCCATCTATTTTGTAGCCAGTTGCCAGTAATTAAGATAATTAGAATCATTTTTAGAAATAATAATTGCTATAAATTTCAGAAGAGATTGGATTTAGATACTACTTCATAAGAAGTGAGAGGTTAACCTACAGTGTCTTCAAAGGGTATGTGCATTTTAATTTTTATCTCTCTAATGGCATATAATAGACATAACCTCAGTTAAATGCCTCTAAATATTGGAAGCAGATGGCATACATATATTTAAACACAGTCCTTCCCTGGTCCTATGAACTCATGTCATACATGCAAGCACTTTCTTTTCCTACACCTTAGTCCAGCCTAGGGACAATGGCTATGTTTGGAGAAGATGTAACTGCAGGGCTCTGGAACAGCTGGTATGCCCATCTGTGAGGAGCTGAGGAGCACAGCACAAGTAAGCAGGGCAGAAGAGGACTTCAAGGATCCTATGAAATGCAGCCCCAGGGGCACTAGAAGCAGATTACAGGGAGAATGGTGCATCGTAGATTGAGGGGGACTTAAGACAACACTGAATGTGAAAGGACAAATCATAAACAACTAGGCCTTTAAAAGCCAGTTGCAGTTCCAACTCCATGTCAGACTTTACACATGACTATTAACTGGACATCCTTTCTCTGCCATGTTAAGTATAGATGACAGTCACACTCAGAAACATAGTTGAACTTTGAAATTCCACAGCAAGATGTATGTATATATATTTGGCCACCAAGTACACTGTAATATGTGTTTGTTATACAGCAACCAAAATTTTGTACTCTCTGGACCCTTTTGATAAGATAGACACAACCTGCAATCTTTTGCTAGTTTCCTTGTTCATTTTTATTTATCAAAAGCAAATGTCCAAGCCCAGGATTAATCTGGAGTCATCATGGGCAGGAGCTTAAAAATGGGCCAGAAATGGAAAATGGATGGAGTAAATTCTGACATAGAAGACAAAGGAAGGAAACTAATTTGGGCTAGTGTAGATGTAGGTTGTGTGTTCTCCAACCAACGATGGTGAAGAAGAGCTCCCTTCACTTTTTGGAGACCTTGCTGGTTTGGAAAGTTCATTGTTCGACACCATGGATCTCCAGGTGGGTCATGTTTAGAGATACACCAACCTGGAGGACTCCATGCTGTTGAGCTGTTCACAAGCAGCGGACACTTCTAACCCCATCTTCTCAGGAATTAAATTGGTGTCTTCCATAATGTACATGCAAATCTGCTTTAAAAAGACATCTTACTCCTCCCTTTTTCATCAATGGGAATAAACTTCCCACCTCTGCATCGAAATATATGTTATTTTTGTGGATATTATTAAAGCTGTGGTGTCACAATGTACTCTATTAGGATGGAAATAAGCATAAAAGATACATTTTTATTAAAGCTAATTAAAAATAACAGGGGTATAAGTCAAATATTTATTTGTGGATTTTAATTATGTATATAAGGAATTTTAGTAATAGGTCAATCTAGCATATAGAACAATGCATTTTTTCTAAAATTTGAATTTATTGGACTTAATGGGTATTCAAGTATATTATTCATAAATAATGAAAAAATGTTCCTCACTTTGCAATAAATATATATATTGTATTTATTTTGAATTGGGTAGATGTTTTATATTAATGTTATAAAACTGCCAACATAACTATATTATTATAACACAATAACAGTGTTGAAATATTCATTCTTATTTTATTTTAATAAGAATTCTATAAGTCTTTTACCACTAATATGATATTGGGTTTTGATTTAAGGAAGGTGTTACATATAAAAACTTAAGGAATTACGTTTATCAAATATTTTGTTTTTAATGCATTGGTATTTATATGTATATATAAATATAGTCTTATTGGGACTACTATGTGATGTATCAAATTTTAGTTTTCCTAATATTAATATATTTCCAAATTCAGTGGCTTTAATTGTCATGATATGTTACTCTTTTAATGTACTATTGAATTACATTTGCTACTATTTTACTAAAGATTTGTGCATTTACACTTATAACTGAGATTGATTTAAAGTTTTAAAAACTCTTTTTTAGTTGTATTTGGCTCATATTTATATTAGAGTCACACTGATTATATAAAATTAATTAGTAGCTTCCCCTTTTCTCTTATGCCAGTGAAGAATTTATAGAGCATGAAGATTATCAATTCTTCATATGTTCAAATGGCCCACTTGTAAAACTTTTAGTATAAAGTTCAAATTATTTTTTACAAAAATTAAAAATATTAATTATAACATTTTTCAAAGGTGTTTGCCTATTTATATTTTATATATCTTCATTAATTAATTTTGGTAAATTATGGATTCCCTATTGATTACCTATTTAATGAAAATACATACAATTTTTATCAAATAATTCTGCATATGATTCTGGCTTGTAAACTTGACTGTTTTAAAGATCTATTATGAATTTTCTTTTTCTTTTTAGAACTTCAGTTTTATTTTTCTCAGGTTTTTTGTTAAGGTTTTCTAGAGTTTTGTGAATTTCAGTTTTCTTAATTCTATTGGTTTTGATTTTACAATTTATTTCTTATATTATTTTGTTCTAATACCATGAGGATTTTTGTTTCCCTTCTTTTTATAACTTTTTGACTTTGAACACTTAGTTTCCTTCTTTTAAAAAATCCTTCTTGTTTAGTATTGAGATCATTTATAACTATGGATTTGTCTCTAATAATTGCTTTGGTCTCATCTAAAAGTTTAAAATATACTCTAGCTAATAAGAACATGAGCCTAGAAGGAGGCAGGCTTAGGTTTGATTTCTGCACATATTGTGAAAGGAACTTTAACTCCTAAGTGTCTTCAGTTGTAATTTATAGTGAAAATACTTACCTTATAGTGCTTAGCAAGATTAAATAAGATAATATATTTGTAAGTGCATAGTAGAATGACAGCAAAATCAAATGTTCAACACAAATAGTAGTATTTGTTGAAAATTGTGCTTTGGCTTTTTTTTTTTTTAACTCAATAATCGCTTTAATTTTTAATATCTAAAGTGTTGATTATTTGTTGCTTTTGTTCTTATTTAAAATTTTCTTTACCCACTTCTAATTTTAATGAATTTTGGTCAGAAATGTGGCCTTATAATATCTATTTTCTGAAATTTTCTCAGTTTTTCCGTTTTGAACTACTTGAATAATTGAAAAGGAAATTTTATTCTTTATTGAAGAGGGCCAGTTATACACACACACATATAAACACATGTTTTATTAATATCCATTCCCCATATTCATTATATTATTCATTTCTTTCTGTTCTTGCTTTAAAAATTTTTTACCTGATTTGTATTTATATTTGCATTTCTTACACCTATTTATTTTGGTTAGATTCTAATAGGTTTTTCTATACATATTTGAACTTTATATATAATTATTACTACTTTGTTCTGTTTAAAACATTTTACTTGTAATTCTAATTTACATGAAACTAATATTGCTACCCATTTCTTATACTTTGAGAAACATTTGTCATACTTTTTAAATTATCTGTACCATTTTGCTCAGGTCAGTTTTTAAAATAGCATATAATTAGATTTTATTTATTTTTTGGTCCTTGAATATTTGCCTTTAAATTGGTAGTTTAATCATTTCATATTTTTTCTTCTCTCATTTTTTTTTCTGCTTTCATTTTATACCTCCTTTATGTTTCATTCCTTCTCTGTCTTTTGCTTTCTGAAATCTCTCACTCAACATAGTGATTTAAAGAGTATTTATCTGTTTTCAAAATTTAATTTGTTCTTAGTTTTACTTTGAAAAACTATATTTTATCATTATTTTTATGGTAATTATCAAAGCCAAGGATAAAACATAATGTATTTTGAATTAACATGCTTATTTCACACTCAGTTTCAGATCTTTTGTGATATAATGTGAAGATTTAGAGTGAAATTATTGCTATTAAACTTTTGAATTTTTATTATTTATGTATATACATCTATACATATTTTATTCCAGTATTTTCAATCAGTTGCCTTGTACTGTATAATCACTACTTTACTACTCCTTGTTTCACTGGTTTCTATTGATTATAAGTCCTTGTATAGCAAGATCTCTCTATTTCTAAATTGTTCTGATTCAATCTCTTGAAAAATGTAGTTTTGTTTTAATGAACTTACTATTTTATGTATATACATCTATACATATTTTATTCCAGTATTTTCAATCAGTTGCCTTGTACTGTATAATCACTACTTTACTACTCCTTGTTTCACTGGTTTCTATTGATTATAAGTCCTTGTATAGCAAGATCTCTCTATTTCTAAATTGTTTGTTCTGATTCAATCTCTTGAAAAATGTAGTTTTGTTGTAATGAACTTACTGTTTCTTGAGCCAATACATATCTATGTATATATCTTTCTGCTGCCTTCACACATGAATATCTTAGATACCTATAACAATCTCAAATCCAAAACTTCCTATCCCTCAAGATTGAAAGTGCTTCTTAACCAGTCCATAATGTGAAGGCAGAACCAACAGCTGCGTCACTTCTCTGGGAGAGAAATGGGATGCTTTGCCTTCGTAGAACCTGAGAACCTATCACTGTCACTTCACTGGATGGATGTTTGTGTGAAATATTCTAAGTTCCTCTCTTTGTTTGATATTCCAGTTATTAAGAAACACAAAATCAGGGATGTTCTAGCACATTCTAGTTATATTTAGAGTCCTACTTTTCATCCTAAATCCTGAATTTTTTCATATCCAGGAAAGAGTACTTTTTTTCATATTCTTTTCCATTATGATTTGTTACAGGATATTGAATATAGTTCTGTGCTATACAATAGGACCTTGTTGTTTATCTATTTTATATATAGTAATCTGTATCTACTAATCCCAAACTCTTAATTTATCCCTCCCCACCCCCTTTCCCCTTTGGTAACCATAAGTTTGTTTTCTATGTCTGTGAGTCTGTTTCTGTTTTGTAAATAAGTTCATTTGTATCAGTTTTTAGATTCCACATATGTGATAGCATATGGTATTTGTCTTTCTCTTTCTGACTTCCTTCACTTAGTATGATAATCTCTAGGTCTATCCATGTTGCTGCAAATGGCATTATTTCATTCTTTTTTATGGTTGAGTAGTGTTCCATTGTATATATGTACCACATCTTTTTTATCCATTCATTTATCGATGGACATTTAGGTTGCTTCCATGTCTTGGCTATTGTAAATAGTGCTGCTATGAACATGGTGTACATGTATCTTTTGGAATTAGAATTTTCTCCAGATATATGCCAAGGAGTGGAATTGCTGGATCATAAGGCAAAGGAGTACATTTTAAAAATAAAATGAAAAGTGCCCTGTTGTGCCTCTTCCTTGAGCCTCAAACCAGCCTTGTCACGCGCTTGTGTTTTGTACTCCGTCTCAGCCAAAAGTACCTACAGAATAGGCATTACCAAGAAAAGAATAAGAGAGGGGAAGATCCAAAATTTCCAAGGAAAATATCTTTGTCCTACACTTTTTCAAGTTTTGTAAACCCCTTGTTTTCCATTCCAAAAGTTTCATCTCCTCAGACTATGAAGGTAACCATCAGACATTCAGGAAAGACAAAAAAGAGCTCACTAGGCAGGATAGAATCCCTCCCTTACCCAGTTTTTCTTGTTTCTTCTACCAGTATCATTCTGCCTTTCCATAGTGTTGCTTTCCTATTTCTCCACAAGGAAAAATCTGCTTGACTTCCTTGGAGATGTCACAAAGGATTTACAAAGGAATCACTTGGGTTTACCTTTGAAGTATGAATAACAGTTTCCTACTTGGGAAATAGGAAAAGAGCATTTTAGGCATAGAGAATAGGAAAAATTATAGCTACTAAATGCCTGAGGACTTAATATATGCCTGAAATTCTAAGTTCTTTCTACTCATTATCTCATTTAATTCTCAGAACAATGGTATGAGATTCCAGTTTTAATCATCATCCTTCTTTTAGGGGACAGGATAACTGATGTTGGTCTTTTTTTTTTTTTTTTTTTTTTTTTTTTTTGCGGTACACGGGCCTCTCACTGTTGTGGCCTCTCCCGTTGCGGAGCACAGGCTCCCTATGCACAGGCTCAGCAGCCACAGCTCAAGGGCCCAGCCGCTCCACGGCATGTGGGATCTTCCCGGACCGGGGCACGAACCTGCGTCCCCTGCATTGGCAGGCGGACTCTCAACCACTGCGCCACCATGGAAGCCCGAGATTCCAGTTTTAATCATCATCCTTCTTTTAGGGGACAGGATAACTGAGCCTTTAGTAATCTGCTCATGATCAAACATCTAGGAGATGAAAGGGCACCATTACATGGTGCTTATTCTGCAGTATGGTGCAACACCACTTCAAAGCTTTAGCACTTTTGAACTAAAGGCAAAGTAAGATAGGGCATAAAAATTGTGTTTATTTATCTGAAAATAAATGTATTTTCAAATTGTATTATGATAGCCTTTATAAATTGTTTTTTTAATTTTTCTTCGGGAATAGGATTTAATTTTCTCAGTTTTAATTATGAAGATAAAAGATACCTTAGAACAAGAGCATCATGTGCTTAGAGCTTGGGGCGGGGGGTCATCAGTTCAAAAAGCAGCTACTTCCGGCCATCTTTAAGCTGTAAGGCCACACTTCTATTTTAATCTTCCTTCTTTTTTTTTTTTATCTAGAAAATTGCCAAATTTTATTTATTTTTAACATCTTTATTGGAGTATAATTGCTTTACAATGTTGTGTTAGTTTCTGCTGTATAACAAAGTGAATCAGCTAAACATATACACATATCCCCATATCCCCTCCCTCTTGAGTGTCCCTCCCACCCTCCCTATCCCACCCCTCTAGGTGGTCACAAAGCACCGAGCTGATCTCCCTGAGCTATGCGGCTGCTTCCTACTAGCTATCTATTTGACATTTGGTAGTGTATATATGTCCATGCCACTCTCCCACTTCGTCCCAGCTTACCCTTCCCCCTCCGCGTGTCCTCAAGTCCATTCTCTACGTCTGCGTCTTTATTCCTGTCCTGCGCCTGGTTTCTTCAGAACCATTCTTTTATTACTCAGCCATAAAAAGAAACGAAATTGAGTTATTTGCAGTGAGGTGAATGGACCTAGAGTCTGTCATACAGAGTGAAGTAAGTCAGAAAGAGAAAAATACCGTATGCTAACACATGTATATGGAATCTATAAATTGTTTTTTTAAAACAATTGGTGGTAAAGATTTTACAGACCTGTAAATTGGAAAACTGAAGCAGTTGACTAGCAGAGGTGAGGCCCTTTACCCTGATACATTAGGTAGAATAGAGCATTCTGACTAATTAACAGTAAATGAAGGATTTTCATCTCTTTTCTTCTCTTTGACCATAGCTATTATACTTACGTGTATTGACTAAATTTTGAATGATCAGTTTTTTTTTTCAAAATGAACAAGCCCATCCTGATCTTCAACGTGGAATTTTTGACAGAATCAATGTTTATCTGCAAATCTAAGTTGTTTTGTTGATATATATCCTGTGAAAACACAAGCAGAGAATCTATTTTCACTATCTACAAATCTTCATATGTCAGTGAAAGGAAGAGGCAAAACAGATATGAGAGTAGACCGGGAGGATAAAAGATAAGTCTGCACCTCTAATACGTAGGTGAGATTGCCTTAAAATACATAGAATTTGAAATGCTAGAGCCACTTATACTGGCATTGAACAACAGGGAAGTTTTTAAATTATTTTGAATTACGGGTTTTCAAGTTTGCTTTCTCAAAGAGTTGACAAAGTCTTTGCCTAGATTTTCCACTTTATTTCTGTGTGTGCTCATTGTGCTAATACATTTAATATGCTGATCAGCCAGGGACACATATGATCCTCACTTAACTTTCATCTCATTGACTCAGGGATTACCCTGGGTTCAATAATTGCTTCCAACTATTCTTACCACTATTACTTTATTCTAATGATGGGGAAGGTGTCAACACTTATGAGGGTAGGGTAAAGGAGAAAATAATAAATGCACACAAGGCGTAGACAGTGTTATTCTCTGACACATACATGGCAAGCACATTTATATTTATCAGAGTATGTGTTCTTTGGGGAGGGGAGGAGATAATAAAAGATAATTTTTACTGATTACAATGTGCCAGGGCTAAGACTTTTAAAAGATTACTTAATCCTCATTACAACTTCAGGAGGTAGGTAAAATTTTATGCCCACTTTGTAGATGAGGAAACCAAGGCAAAGAGAGTTCAAATAACTTACTCGAGGTTACACAGCTTACAAGTCTTGGTCCTGGGATTTGAATGCAAAAAAATTCATCTGCAGAGTTCAGGTTGATAAGTAATGCTAAATTGTATCCCAGGATCTTCTCCATGTATATCTATGCAAACCCAACACATATGTACACATATACATACACATGCAGAACAAACACATTCTTGAAACTCACACTCTTCAAGCACGTCTACCAAGAGTCTCATATACAAACTTACTCGAGTGTATACTTTTAGAGGCACTTTCTTCTTTAATTCACACACACATTTATACCTATTTCTCATGTAACTGACACAAATCTATACAAATATGCATGGATAAACAACCATTTTTGTTAGAGAAATGCTGACTTTAAGGTACTGAAATCACCTTGTACTAGATCATTTGCAGAGTATAACCAACAATAGGCGAAAGAAATGTTATTTGATGAATAAATTTCCCCTTCAACATAAAATGACACACACACACACACACACACACACACACACACACACACACACACACACTCCAAGAGTACTTGGGTGAGTAATGGTGTGTGCCAAATTGAGGGGTTGGGTTGGGGTTAGGGCTAGGGGAGCATGTAAGTAGGAAAGAGCAAAGACAGCATATTCAGAATATCTAGGTAATTCAAGCAAAGAGCTCCCCCTCTAATCATTTTGTTCTTCATATTTAAAGTATTGTCCAGTTCTGCATATAGTGTCATGGCTCAATAAATACTCAGTAAATATTAATTAGTTATGATTTTGATTAGCATAATAAACATATACATATTGATTCTTTTAGTACATTTTAGGTCCACATGACCTTAATGCTTCCTTATTTTCTGAGAGTTTGAATTGAAGCGAAGTAGTTATTTCAAAATCAGACAGGATTTTGAATCATCTTTCAGAACTTTAAGGTCCTTATATGAAAGCACCAAATGCCTTATTGGCTCAGTTTATTACACCTGTCACCTTTGTAAGAAACGAAGACTGCGAATCTCTTTTCATCACTGAGATTCCCAGAATAAAGCCTTTCGTGTTAACTAAAGAAGGACAAAGAAAGGAACATGATTGGAGGTGTGTGGGTACTTACGCACCACTAAACCTACCTGCTGTCACTCTCTCCTCTCACCTTTCAACGGCATGTTCCCATCTTTGAAAACCTGAACCTGGCTCTTTTATTATTGTTACTATTTTTCTGTGCTGCTGATGTTTGGTAGTGTTGAGTAGTTCCTAACTCCTGACTGACTTAGGTTTTGGTGTGGTTAATTAAAGTTAAGTGGTGTGTGTGTGTGTGTGTGTGTGTGTGTGTGTGTGTGTGTGTGTATGGGAATGAGAGAGAGGATGCCAAATGAAATCATTCAAATTATTGTCACTCAGTTGTCATTTGGATTGATGTGTTTTTAATTTAGTTTTTTCTTAATAATTTAGTTGTTCCAATATACAAATTCTATTCCTGAGTAGTAGAGCTGACGTTTCAAGATTTCTGTCACTTTCAGAGAAAACATTAGTTATTTCTGATCAATCCCATCCAAATAGCCTTAGTTTAAGTGTAAGTAACAGAACCAACAACCTTACTGCACAATGATGCTAAATTATTCATTTGGGAAGTGAGTTGTTTTTATTCGGCAAATGAAATGTTGGGTTTTAGCAATGGTATGGATTAAAAATTAACGTTTTTTCACATAACTAACATCATACTTGAACATGTAATACCTAATGATACGTCTAATATATCTTAGATTGATAATTTCTTAAACACAATAGCAGCAAAATCAACAACAAAAATGCAGAGCTAACATTTAGTACATAAAAAGTATGTAGTGTTATGATTCAATTTAATTTGTTTTTGTTTTTCTCCTCTATACAGATTGTGGTATTCTAATCAATACAGATTAGGAAAAGTCTTAAGGCAGCTTTTTATATATTCTGTGGACAAAAGGGTCTGCTCTTTCAATAGAGCCCCCTGAATTTTCAATGGCTACCCGTTAAATTCTTCCATTTCATTCTTACATATGAAATATCTATCCCTATAGACAGTGTTTTCAAAAAATAAAATAATAGACTAATGGTGATTTTTCATTTTCTTTGGAATAATTTCTTTGTTACAATTTGCACTAAAAATGTGATTAAAACATAGATTCTAATTTTTATTCTTTTCTATGAGATGCTCTTTATAGGCAAAAACATTTTTTAATATCAGAAAAAGATAATTAAATGATTCTGAGCCTCTTCTCCCTTAGTAACATCGTGGTTTTCTTTATGGTTTAAACATTTACTTCTTTAATGTTGGATGCTGTCAAAGAATTAAATAGTTATTGCTTGACTTATTCCCTCCTTCTAAATATATTCAATTCAACAAATATTTATTGAGCACATACCACAAGTAGCTTAGATTCTCTATTGTGTTTCCATCAATTTTTGACATGTTGTACCAGTAATTTATGGACAATAATATTTAAAGAACAAAAATCTGAAGGGTTTCCTTCTTTAATAAATGACAGTAGATCTGTCTTTAACCTTAGTCACTTGCAATGTTGTGTACTCGAGTGAGAAAAAGAAGTAGAATTATATTTATTGCTTGTTATTTTCCAAGTATGCTCAAGGAAATGGCCCTTTACTGACCCATGTGTACCACAGCAGCGAACAAATATTGCTCTTAGAGATACACAGAAAATAAATCCTGCTCCCTCTCCTGAAGGAACTCACCCCCATGCCCTCTTCCCGTCGTCCTTTCAGTGTACTCTCTTCACCACACTCAACAGTACTGTCACTCTACATTGGTGGGAACAACTACCAAATACATGTAGGTCTCCTCTTTCTCATTAAGAGTTGGCGAAGCTAAAACCTGAACCCAGGACATCTGACTCTTGACATAGCTTATTGGTTGGTAAAACCTTTACCAACTAAAGTATTGTTATTTTTAATGAGAAATAAGACCAGAGTCTAAGTTATCCCATGGAAATACCATATTAATTTTGAGAAGATAACTGAAACAGATAAATATTTGCCATTACCACCACAAAGCTGCTAATGGACTTTAAATAAATTTAATACCAACATACATAACATTAATTTATCTTTGCCTTAGTTTCATCCTTTGTGAAATGGGATAATAGAAGGATACCTATCTCACAGGGTTGCTGTGGAGGATAAGTGAGATGATCTGCCAAAGAGCTTGCTGTGATGCTTGGCACATGATAAGCCTCAATAAGTTATTATATTATTGTTACTATAATTTTATTTAGTTCATTACTCTTAGGTAGAAATAAAAGAGGAAGGAAACAGAAAGCAATTGGAAATTGATTTTTATATTTATAATAAATAATTTGTTAATTAATATATTTTAATACATTAAACTCCTTACAAAATGTCTAACTTAACGAGTATTCAATATCTATCTGAGTACTTTCATAAAAGACTTAATTTATATGAAAAAATTTTTTAAGAACCTTCTTTGTGGCTGGCATCTTTCTGAATGAAAGATTTAGGATAAAAGTAAGTTATGTTTTAGCCCACTTATTATTCACGTGGCAGAATATCAGTTTTCTGTTTCTGCAAGAAGTTGTTTAAAGGAATAATTTTCCAAAGCAAAAAAAAAAGGTCTTTGGAAATCTTGCTGAAGTCATCTCTCAGTTTCTGGAGGAGGTCTCTAGAGCACATTTGTCTATTTTTGAGGAGATATTCCTTCTCAGCTGATGCCCACAGCAAATAGAGCTGAACTGTCTCTGCCTTCCAAGACTGGAAACCTGTAACATAATGTAACTTTGCTGAAGACTAATAACCAACTACCATTTCTGTGTGTTTATTAAGTGCTTATAACTTTAGTGACATTTAATTTTCAAAACAGTGCTATGAAGTGGGTGTTATTTTTTAAAGATAATGAAGCTGAAGAGAAATGACAAAATGTGTGGATATCAGATCTGGGAATCTGACTGCAAATGCTTTTCTTTTTCCAATATAGTCTACTGCCCACTTTAGGCTTATTTCCCAAAACTCATGTCAAAATGCAGAAACTATTTCTATCTGGATTGGTAGCACAGCGAGCCAAGAACAAGGCCTGCTGTTCATTCATTATCTGGTCCTTCATTAAATGCCATTTGACATTTTGAATGAAAAGTGTCGACATTATGGCAAAAGATCACACAAACAATGCAAGTGAAACGTGACTTGAACTTCTTTCCTCTCATGCCTAAATTTCTTATCTTGCATCAGGATTCCAAAAATACACTTGCAATTGCTTACCTCTACTTCCTTTTATCTCATTTCATTATTGTTCCAATTGTTAGTCTCGTTCCTGGTTCATGCACTTTTTCTCAACTGATTATGCAATCACTGAAGTGGCAACCTCAGACTCATCTACCTTCCAGTTGATTGCAAAGGAGCCATAAAACACATCTAAGGAAGGGTTATATATGGAGGAAAAACAATTACAGCTTTCATTTGTTACTGCATATTATAGTGGTTAGTAAAAGAATAAACACTGTCAGTCTGCTTATTTCAGAAAGGCAGAGCAGGGATCTTTGGAGGGTGCTAGAAGGCTTTCACATTGGGTCCCCACCTGGGAATGACTTCACCTCTTCCTTGTCTGAAAGTAGGATCATGTAGGATCGTCATGACCTGCACCTGGAGCAGCTCCTGAAAGGAATCAGAACAGACTCCAGTAAAATACAGAAAGAAAAAGAGGCAGAATTATACAGAAGGAACATGGTGCTTGCTGATTCAAGCACTCCCTTCATGGTGTGTTGGATGGCTTTAATAAGCAGTGGGTTCTTGAGCCTCAGTTTCCTCATTTGTGAAATAGAAATATTAAGCAAAGCTACCTTATCTCCCATACAGAACTATTATAGGGGAACAAAAGAGATAATGCAAATGACAGGTTTTGGTAAACTATAAGTTACTGCCAAACATTTGTTATTATAATGAAGTAGACTCTGCTGAGTGAATGGCAAATTAAGTCCTTGGGTACATTCAGTTCTTTTTTTTTTTTTTTGGGATACGCGGGCCTCGCTTTGTGGCCTCTCCTGTGGCGGAGCACAGGCTCCGGACGTGCAGGCTCTGCGGCCATGGCTCACGGGACAGGCTGCTCCGCGGCGTGTAGGATCTTCCTGGACCGGGGCATGAACTCGTGTCCCCTGAATCGGCAGGTGGACTCTCAACCACTGCGCCACCAGGGAAGCCCCCCATTCAGTTCTTTTTAGATAATTGGCCGATTTCTTTTCAGAACAGAATTAAGCTCCTATGTGATACCCTAGTGGACTAGAGGGAGGGGTTGGTTAATACACCCACCAAAACGTCCATAGTAAATCCAGAGCATGACTTACAGACCTTTTAAGAGTTAGCATCAGCCTTTCTCACCTTCTGAGATGGCCCACACTCTGTCTGAGGAGTGTGTTTCTTCCAAGGCCTTTGTCACCTTCTGAGATGGCCCACACTCTGTGGAGTGTTTCTAAATAAATCCACTTCTTATCTATCACTTTGTCTCTCACTGAATTCTTTCTGTGATGAGACACTAAGAACCTGAGCTTCACTAAGTCCTGAAACCAGGTGTGTGATCTCAGTTGGAAAACTGGGTTTTTGCTGGGTTTGAGTCCCAGCCATGTGGGTTCATATCCCAGTCTGAGGTGCACGGTTTCAGCTGACTACCATGTCGGGACAGTGATAAGGTAAGAAAATGTTGAGAGTTAGTTCTTGGTCCTAAGAAGGCCCGTGGGACGCCGCGAGCCAGGCATACTGGGGTGGACGTTCTGCTGATGTCTGCTCATTTTTGACTGGCGGGTCAACCCTGTATGCTTATGCACATCCAACAACAGATACAGGAGAGAATTGTTAGTCTCTATACTCTTCTCCTTGACTCTGAGGTTTTCCTCCTACACTCTTGCATTCTTGTTCACTCCTGCTCCCTTTCTTTCTTTCTATTTCTCTTTCTCTTTCTCCCATTCTTTCTTTCTCTCGCTCTTCCTTTCTTTCTTTTCTCCCCAGAAAAAAATAAAAATAAAAATGAAAATAAAAATAAAATAAAATAAGAGTTAGCATCATTAGTGAACTCACAGACTTCTACTACAATGCTCACATCATTCCTCTAAGAAATGCACTTGGGGAGAAAAGAGTTATATTTGGGAAGAGAGATGTATAGCTATTGCAAGGCTCCTTTTTATAGTTTAGGGAAAGTAGAATACAAGGAGAAATGCCTTAGTAAAGTTATATTACTTGAGTAAAGTCACAAAGTACATTCATGCATTATCAATCTTAGGTTCAATGGGATTAATTAATAAAGGCTATGCATGCACACCATAAGATTAGTTTACTGAATAATTCACTGAGAAAAGTCTGTTCAATTTTCAGGCGCTGAGACTATAATGAATCATTGACGTGACTAATTTACCGTCTCTGAATTGACTGATAGGTTTTAAATTGAAGTGATCAGTAATTTGGGCATATTGATCACACTTCATGTCACGTATGTATATTTTTAAGAAACCCAAAGACTTGAAGGACTGGAACATGTTTTTCTTTACAGGGAGATTGAGGAATCTCATAACGGTTCAATTGGAATTTCTTCTTTAGATCCACATATGTCAACAAGTTCCAAATGCTGGTCACAACTGATAAATTGAAAGAGAAAATCATGTTGGTAGTGATATGCAAAATTCTCGGGAGCTCAGGTAGGAAGGCTGACAGAGAAATGCCTACTGTTACTCTTTGTGACAGAATTCTCGGCCACATTGCCAATGACTAGCCTCAGTGAATTCAGTACAGCATGACACCAAACAGTAGAAAATGTGGCAAGCATAACTATGTTTTCCAAATCAGGAGACATTTTGGCAAGAAGAAACTTTTTTTTTTTTTGTGGTCCCCTGAGATAGTCTAAAATGTGTATTGGAGAATCACATTTTGTTACTTAGAAATAGAAGCCAGGAAGAGTTACATGTATTCTAATGACTGTGTCATATTCATCCGTGTATGAGTTCTGTCCATCTCCAAGCCTGGCCCGTGTAGGTGCTTTTGTATAGTTGCTGAATTAATTGAGTAATGATCTTTAAAAAATAGGGTAGTGGATGATGTAATCAGTGAGGTATAGGTCCTATTAACAGGAACCATTGCTGTATTCTTTTCACTATTTCATCTGCATTAGGTACCTCTTATTAGGAAGAATGTTGTTCTAACTTTCCTCTTAGACCATCTCTATAATTGCCATTTTAGTTTTCATATCAGAATTATTATTATTGGGAGTGGTGTAAGCACATAAATTCAATCTGATTTGCCTTCTTTAGCATCGCAATTTGAGAAACAGCTGCATCACTTTGAAATGAAATTTTATCTTAGAAAGAAGAATAAATGAAAATAAGAACACATTTTACTAGCCTTGCTTATAGTTCTTCATCTGTTTTCTAATCCTCATTTAATTTATTTATTTGTTAACATCTTTATTGGAGTATAACTGCTTCACAATGGTGTGCTAGTTTCTGCTTTATAACAAAGTGAATCAGCTATATGCATACATATATCCCCATATCCCCTCCCTCTTGCATCTCCCTCCCACCCTCCCTATCCCACCCCTCTAGGTGGTCACAAAGCACCGATCAGCTCGGTGCTTTCTAATCCTCATTTTAGACACTCTATGATTCTCTGTAGAGAAGCATTCACTCTGTAATGGGTGTGTCCCGGACTTCATTGAAGAAAAAAGAATTTTTCAGATATTTAAAGTGTCTCATCTAAAATGTGCCCTCATGATATGGATTCTGGGGACCATAATACTTAGTTCAGCTGAAGGTTTAATTTATGGCTATTCCCTTTCTGTCCTTTTCTTTGAGTGGGTATTGCAACATTTTAAGTTCTCACAATATTGTCTTATTTTTTTTTTTCTATATGCACATTCCACTTTAAAGTTAACTTTTCCTCACCTTTTTCCCTTTTATTTATCTATGCACTTTCTCCTTAGCGTTTCATTTTTTTAAATTTTCCTCACTTTTAATATTATAGCATGTAATGTACCTGTCTTTTTATAAACAACCACTGAAAATGCTATTTACTATATTATTATATTTATTATATTATGTAAGGAGCTTCATATAAAGACACAAAAGGTAAGTTCCTATTGCAATTCAAGATTAAGAGAAATTAACATTTCATTGTATTTTCCCTCCCGCCGCAACCAGTAAATGCGTGCATATATGTGTGTAGTTACTTTAGCTCTCAGAAAGCTGAAGTTGAGAGCCATGTTTTGATTTCCATTTTAGAAGTTTTCTTTATTACAGATTTCCTATGTACCACTTATGCCTCCTTTTCCATGACTCCTATTCCTTTGACCCTGTTATTGATGGCTCTATAATAAGTCTTTAGTTTATTTATTTATTTATTTATTGACTTTGCCCTGTGGGCTCTTTTTTAAGATTTTTATTTTATTTTATTTTACTTTATTTTTAACATCTTTGATTGGAGTTCATTGTATACCCTTGCCTCCTTTATCAAAGATAAGGTGACCATATGTGCATGGGTTTATCTCTGGACTTTCTATCCTGTTCCATTGACCTACATTTCTGTTTTTGTGCTAGTACCATACTCTCTTAATTACTGTAGCTTTGTAGTATACTCAGAAGACCAGGAGCCTGATTCCTCCTGCTCCGTTTTTCTTTCTCAAGATAGGTTTGGCTATTTGGGGTCTTTTGTGTTTCCACACAAATTGTGAAATTTTTAAACAGTGACAGCTTTACTTCTTCTTTTCCGATTTGTATTCCTTTTATTTCTTTTTCTTCTCTGATTGCTGTGGCTAAAACTTCCAAAACTACATCGAATAATAGTTATTTTATTTCTTTTTTATTTTTATTTCTTTTTCTTCTCTGATTGCTGTGGCTAAAACTTCCAAAACTACATCGAATAATAGTGGTGAGAGTAGGCAACCTTGTCTTGTTCCTCGTCTTAGAGGAAATAGTTTCAGTTTTTCACCATTGAGAACAGTGTTGGCACTGGGTTTGTCATATGTGGCCTTTATTATGCTGAGGAAAGTTCCCGTATGCCTAATTTCTGCAGAGTTTTTATCATAAATGGGTGTTGAATTTTGTCAAAAGCTTTTTCTGCATCTATTGAGATGGTCATATTGTTTTTCTCCTTCAATTTGTTAATATGGTGTATCACATTGATTGATTTGCGTATATTGAAGAATCCTTGCATTCCCGGGATAAACCCTACTTGATCATGGTGTGTGATTCTTTTAATGTGCTGCTGGATTCTGTTTGCTGGTATTTTGTTGAGGATTTTTGCATCTATGTTCATCAGTGATATTGGCCGATAGTTTTCTTTCTTTGTGACATCTTTGCCTGGTTTTGGTATCAGGGTGATGGTGGCCTCGTAGAATGAGTTTGGGAGTGTTCCTCCCTCTGCTGTATTTTGGAACAGTTTGAGAAGGATAGGTGTTAGCTCTTCTCTAAATGTTTGGTAGGATTGGCCTGTGAAGCCATCTGGTCCTGGGCTTTTGTTTGTTGGAAGATTTTTAATCACATTTTCAATTTCAGTGCATGTGTTTGGTCTGTTTATATTTACTATTTCTTCCTGGTTCAGTCTGGAAAGGTTGTGCTTTCCTAAGAATTTGTCCATTTCTTCCAGATTGTCTATTTTATTGGCATATAGTTGCTTGTGGTAACCTCTCATGATCCTTTGTATTTCTGCAGTGTCTGTTGTTACTTCGCCTTTTTCATTTCTAATTCTGTTGATTTGAGTCTTCTCCCTTTTTTTCTTGATGAGGCTGCCTAATGTTTTATCAGTTTTGTTTAGCTTCTCAATGAACCAGCTTTTAGTTTTATTGATCTTTGCTATTGTTTCCTTCATTTCTTTTTCATTTATTTCTGATCTGATCTTTATGATTTCTTTCCTTCTGCTAACTTTGGGGGTTTTTTTGTTCCTCTATCTGATTGCTTTAGGTGTAAGGTTAGTTTGTTTATTTGAGACTTTTCTTGTTTCTTGAGGTAGGATTGTATTGCTGTAAACTTCACTCTTAGAACTTCTTTTGCTGCATCCCATAGATTTTGGCTCGTTGTGTTTTCAGTGTCATTTGTTTCTAGGTATTTTTTTATTTACTCTTTGATTTATTCAGTGGTCTCTCAGTTACTAACTAGTGTATTGTTTAGCCTCCATGTGTTTGTACTTTTACAGAATTTTTCCTGTAATTAATATCTAGTCTCATAGTGTTGTGGTTGGAAAAGATACTTGATACGATTTCAATTTTCTTAAATTTACCAAGGCTTCATTTGTGACCCAAGATATGATCTCCCCTGAAGAATGTTCCATGAGCACTTGAGAAGAAAGTGTATTCTGTTGTTTTTGGATGGAATGTGCTATAAATATCAGTTAGTCCATCATGTTTATTGTGTGAATGAAAGCTTGTATTTCCTTATTTATTTTCATTTTTGATGATCTGTCCTTTGGTGAAAGTGGGGTGTTAAAGTCCCCTACTATGATTGTGTTACTGCCGATTTCCCCTTTTATGGCTGTTAGCATTTACCTTATGTATTGAGGTGCTCATATGTTGGGTGCATAAATATTTACAATTGTTATATCTTCTTCTTGGATTGATCCCTTGATCACTATGTAGTGTTCTTCTTGTCTCTTTTAATAGTCTTTATTTTAAAGTCTGTTTTGTCTGATGTGAGGATTACTACTCCAACTTTCTTTTGATTTCCATTTGCATGGAATACCTTTTTCCATCCCCTCACTTTCCGTCTGTTTGTGCCCCTAGGTCTGACGTGGATCTCTTGTAGACCGCATATATATGGGTCTTGTTTTGTAACCATTCTATGTCTTTTGGTTGGAGCATTTAATCCATTTACATTTAAGGTTATTATCGATATGTATGTTCCTATTACCATTTTCTTAATTGTTTTGTGTTTGTTATTTTAGGTGTTTTCCTTCTCTTGTGTTTCCTGCCTAGAAAAATTCCTTTGGCATTTTTTGTAAAGGTGGCTTGGTGGTGCTGGATTCTCTTGGCTTTTGCTTGTCTGTAAAGATATTAATTTCTCTGTTGAATCTGAATGAGATCCTTGCTGGGATAGAGTAATCTTGGTTGTAGGTTTTTCCCTTTCATCACTTTAAATATGTCCTGCCAGTCCCTTCTGGCTTGCAGAGTTTCTGCTGAAAGATCAGCTCTTAACCTTATGGGGATTTCTTGTATGTTATTTGTTGTTTTTCCCTTGCTGCTTTTAATATTTTTTCTTTGTAATTAATTTTTGATAGTTTGATTAATATGTGTCTTGGTGTGTTTCTCCTTGGATTTATCCTGTATGGGACTCTCTCTGCTTCCTGGACTTGACTGTTTCCCTCCCCATATTAGGGAAGTTTTCAGCTATAATCTCTTCACATATTTTCTCAGGCCCTGTCTTTTTCTCTTCTTCTTCTGGGACCCCTGTAATTTGAATGTTGGTGCATTTAATGTTGTTCCAGTGGTCTCTGAGACTGTCCTCAATTGTTTTCATTCCTTTTTTTAAATTCTGCTCTGCAGTAGTTATTTCCACTATTTTATCTTCCAGGTCACTTGTCTGTTTTTCTGCCTCAGTTATTCTGCTATTGATTCCTTCTAGAGAATTTTTAATTTCATTTATTGTGTTCTCATTTGTTTGTTTGCTCTTTAGTTCTTCTAGGTCCTTGTAAAAGGTTTTTTGTATTTTCTTCATCATCTTTACTACCATTAATCTGAATTCTTTTTCAGGTAGACTGCCTATTTCCTCTTCATTTGTTTGGTCTGGTGGGTTTTTACCTTGCTCCTTCATGTGCTGTGTGTTTCTCTGTCTTCTCATTTTGCCTAACTTACTGGGTTTGTGGTCTCCTTTTCGTGGGCTGCAAGTTCGTAGTTCCAGTTGTTTTTGGTGTCTGCCCTCAGTGGCTAAGATTGGTTCAGTGGGTTGTGTAGGCTTCCTGTTTGAGGGGACTGGTGTCTGTGTTCTGGTGGATGAGCCTGGATCTTGTCTTTCTGGTGGGCAGGACCGCATCCAGGTGTGTGTTTTGGGGTGTCTGTTACCTTATTATGATTTTAGGCAGCCTCTCTGCTAATGGGTGGGGTAGTGTTCCTGTCTTGCTAGTTGTTTGGCATGGGGTGTCCAGCTCTGGAGCTTATTGGTCGTTGAGTGGAGCTGGGTCTTAGCATTGAGATGGAGTTCTCTGGAAGAGCTGTCGCCGTTTGATAGTATATGGAGCTGGGAGGTCTCTGGTGGACCAATGTCCTGAACTCAGCTCTCCCACCTCAGAGACCCAGGCCTGAAATGCAGCCGGAGCACCAAGACCCTGTCAGCCACTCAGCTCAGAACAAAAGGGAGAAAGAAAGAAAGGGAGGTTGGGAGGGTGGGAGGGAAGGAAGGAAGGAAAGAAGGAAGGAAAAGAATGAAGGAAAGAAAGAATAAAATAAAGTTACTAAAATAAAAAAATAATTATTAAAAATTAAAATGTAATTTAAAAAAAGAAAGAATGAAGAGAGACACCAAACCAGTAAACAAATCCACCAATGATAACAAGTGCTAAAAACAATACTAAAAAAATAATAGTAATAAGACAGAGAGAACCCTAGGACAAATGGTAAAAGCAAAGCTATACAGACAAAAGCACACAAAGAAGCATACAGATGCACAGTCACAAAAGGAGAAAAAGGAAAAAAATATATCATTGCTCCCAAATTCCACCGCCTCAATTTTGGGATGATTCGTTGTCTATTCAGGTATTCCACAGATGCAGGGTACATCAAGTTGATTGAGGAGATTGAACCTGCTGCTCCTGAGGCTGCTGGAAGAGATTTCCCTTTCTCTTCTTTGCTCGCACAGGTCCCGGTGTTCAGCTTTGGATTTGGCCCCACCTCTGCATGTAGGTTGGTGGAGGGCGTCTTTTCTTGGCTCAGACAGGAGGGGGTTAAAGGCGCAGCCGATTCGGGGGCTCTGGCTCACTCAGGCGGGGGGAGGGAGGGGTCCGGATGCGGGGCGAGCTTGCGGCGGCAGAGGCTATCGTGACGTTGCACCAGCCTGAGGCGTGCCGCGCGTTCTCCCGGGGAAGTTGTCCCTGGTTCACGGGACCCTGGCAGTGACGGGCTGCACAGGCTTCCGGGAGGGGAGGTGGGGATAGTGACCTGTGCTCGCACACAGCCTTCTTGGTGGCGGCAGCAGCAGCCTTAGCGTGTCATGCCCATCTCTGGGGTCCGCGCTGATAGCCGCGGCTCACGCCTGTCTCTGAGCTGGTTTAGGTGGTGCTCTGAATCCCCTCTCCTCGCACACGCGAAACAAGGGTCTCTTGCCTCTTCGGCAGCGCCAGATCTTTTCCCGGACTCCTTACCGGCTAGCTGTGGAGCACTAGCCCCTTTCAGGCTGTGTTCACGCCGCCAACCCCAGTCCTCTCCCTGGGATCCGACCTCCAAAGCCCGAGCCTCAGCTCCCAAACCCCGCCCACCCCGGCAGGTGAGCAGATAAGCCTCTCGGGCTGGGGAGTGCCGGTCCGCACCGATCCTCTGTGCCGGAATCTCTCCGCTTTGGCCTCCATTGCCCTGTGGCTGCGCTCCCCTCCGTGGCTCCGAAGCTTCCCCCCTCCGCCACCCGCAGTCTCCACCCGCGAAGGGGCTTCTATTGTGTGGAAACCTTTCCTCCTTCACGGCTCCCTCCCACTGGTGCAAGTTCCGTTCCTATTCTTTTGTCTCTGTTTATTCTTTTTTTCTTTTGCCCTACCCAGGTACGTGGGGAGTTTCTTGCCTTTTGGAAGGTCTGAGGTCTTCTGCCAGCGTTCAGGAGGTGTTCTGTAGGAGCTGTTCCACATGTAGACGTATTTCTGATGTATTTGTGGGGAGGAAGGTGATCTCCGCGTCTTACTCTTCCGCCATCTTGAACGTCTCTCCTGCCTTTATTATAAAACCTCACAACATCCTTTTCATAACACAGTGTATTATGAATTTTAAAAGAGTACACGATAACTTCTACATACAACTATATCACATTCACTGTTTTTAACTTTCCTCATTTTTCTTTGCTTCCTTTTGTACTTTTTTAGGTTTGTCCACTTATTATCTGCTTGTCTTCCTCTTTTCTTACATCCCTTTTCTCCCTTTTTCCTGACTTGAGTGTTAAAATCTTCTGTCTGTTCAACATTAGTCACCAGATTCCTAATTTCCTTATCTTTTCCTATGAACTGATATGGAGAAATAATGTGTGAATAATCAACTTTATGTATCTCTTCACCTTCTATGGGTTCATAATAATGTGAGAACATACTGCTTCTTAACCCATTGAAAGGAGAGGCTGTCTGCTGGCTGTCCACAGTCTCAGAGTTATAAAGGGGTCCTGGGAGATGAGTTGGTTGTGTCCTCTATGGTTCCACTCTGCATTACCAAATCCTCAGAGCTATTTTGCACAGTTTACCACCTTTCACAAGGAGAGAGTGAGGTAAACAAGCATGGGTGGTAGATTGCTGATAGCTTACACCATTGCTAAAGTACAGTCTTAAGCATAAATGCCAATTGTGGATCAATGTCACCATCTTCCTAGAAAATACAGGAAGAGCCTAGGAAAAGCTGTGATACAGGATTTAAAAAATGTTTTTGCATCTCATTTTCCCATTTAGAACCTTTCTCCCTTCATAATCGCTAAGTTAGCCAGTAAGATCAGGGTTGTTAGCCTTAGGGAGCAGGTGAGATCCAGCCTAAAAGAGGCAAGTGGAGTCATATTGGATATGGACATTTTGGTTTCTTCTCCTGGAGTCTTAAACATGTGCATAATTTACCTAGTGGATAACCCATCAAAGAAAAGAGGCAATCAACTTGAAAATTCACTAGAAGAGCATATAACATATAAGGCCTTTGTTTTAGAGCAACTGTGATTTATGCTGAGAAAGTAGAAGTGAAAGCTTTTAAGAAATGGGGGAAATGAATGAAGGAAACAAGAAACAGAAAGATCCAACATGTGCTTGGGGAATAAAGTGCCTTGTCTTTCCAATCAAATTATAAACCACTGAAGCTGGGCACTGTTCACATTAAAACTTTATGTCCTTCAGTTTCTTGGAAGAGTTTATGAATTAAATTACTAACACCTCAGGAGAGACAGAAAGTTGAAATTCACTACTTCAGCTCATGCATTATGCCCTCTATGTAACATATGGATATTTGATACAATTTTGACCTAAAAATTACTAGCTACTAATTTCTTCATTGTTTCTTTCTTTTTAATAGTAAAAAGCAATTAAATGTTAGGTTATTAAATTTTAAGATTATACTGAAATTCTAAGATTTATATACTACCTTTTAGAATTTATACCCCCATGTTCATCCATCTCACTGCTGTTATCTTTAAACTTTCATGTTCATAAAGTGGAGTTTGTAATCATGCGATGAATATCTTCCCCTGAAGTGAGTTTTGACGTTGTCAGCAAGAAGGTTGATTCTGAAGGCTGGTGTTATAGAGAAATTTCCAGCAGTCCAATGATATCTCTTTCTGTGGGAACTTCATGATGTCCTTCATTCCTCGTCAGTAGGAAGCTGACAATTTAAATCAGGTACCATGGGAAAGTTATCTTAGCAACACGCACAGCCCACTTCATTGCTGCTGCTTCTTCAGGTATGGATAGTTTTCATTGGTGGTAGTTCCTCTTAGGGAGAGCCACACACTGAGGTCCCCTAATGTCATTGCATAATTAGTTATGAATATGAGAAAATCATGCTTAATGGTTTCTCACAAAATGGAAATCTGGGTGTATCTAGAGAAATAGCTGTTACTAATGGTCCAAATACTTTTCCCAGGCAATGAACATTTATAACTTTTGTGCAGCTAGCTATTTCTGAAGTGCAATGTGGCAGAAAGAAGTTGGCCATTTCCTCTATATTATGCTGAATGGATAACCTTTTGAAGACCCCTAGGACATGTCATAACATTTTATTTTGCCTGTTCTCAGTTCAAAGCACTGCATAAAATCAATCATTTGTCCAGCATTACTGGGGGAAAAAGTTGTTTCTGTAGGTGAATTTCCAAACAATGGGAGTATACTCCTTTAAATTTAAAATTTTGAAATAGGATCATTATAGGAACAAGACGCTTTTATTAAAACTTTCAATTGGGTAGAAATACTTCTTTAAATGTTATACATTCCCCTATATTTTAAGGGTCTAATGAACATGGTTTATCTAAATTAAAAATCATTATTAGAAAGACCAGTTAGTATTAACAGATTATTTCAAGTCTCACATTCATATCCGAAATGAAGTTATTGTGCTCTTTCTAACTTGCAAATCCCATCAAGTCATCCTCTTGCATAGAATCATTCAATAATCTCCATTACCTGTAGGATAAGTCCATTTTCTAATGAGGTCTTCAAAGTTTTGTATCTTCTTACCAGTCCAGTTTGTTCTCTCTCTCTCTCCTCACCCATAAATTCTGTAACCCTATGAAACAATGTACAGTTTCCCCAATGGACCACAGGGTTGCCATTGATGCTCCACTTTTTCAGAAAGCCCTGTCTCTCCATTTCTACCTGGTGATCACTCAACTGTCATGATTCTGTTCTGTTTCACCTCCTGGACTAAGCTTTTCCGGACCCTTTGCCCTCTTCCACTCATTACTTTGGCCCTTTCGGCCCTGTTGTGTCCTACATATACTTCAGTCATGGACGTCATCAATCTTTGGGTTGCTTATTTGTCTGGCTATTTAACTCCTGGTGACTTATTCATCTTTTTTGTATTCCTCAGTGTTCCTCAGTAACTGGGTTTCCTAATGCTTCATACATGCTTATAGGATCAGTGAAAGCAATGCAGTGAGCTCCCAGGGAATTCAGAGACATGTGGGACTCCTTGCCCATAACTGAATAACCCCAGCTATTCTGATAGTTGTGTATTCTGTGACTGATCTTTATGGGTTTTTTCATCTTTTCCCATTTTATCAGGTCCTCGTCAGTTCTTGCTGCTGTCAATGTATACCCTAAGCTAAGTAACTGTGTACCCTTATGTGAGATACTGAAGCCTTCTGCACCTCAGTTTCTTCCTTTTATAGTTATTAGTAAAATAAATTGGGGGAGCAAACAAAGTGATTAATTAGTTGACCACCAATGTTTGCAAGTGAATCAGACTTTGGACTTAAATGAGATTTCACATCCATTTGCGGAACTTGAGAATATAGTGCATTCATAATCTCTATGGTAAGTGGAGCTCATCATCTCCACAATGTAAATCCATACTGACCACATCTGCGAGGCTCTACATAACACTTCAAAACTTCAGCTTAGAACTTTTCTGGAGTAGATGCTGCTCCCCAGGAGCTGTTGCTGCTCCCCAGGAGCTGTTGCCCTGTTGCCTTTTGCCCTTATATAGACTAGGATACACTCCCATCATACCCTAAACCCTGAGCATGTATAAACTACATTTGCATATTAATCATTTGGGAAAAAAATTATAGTCACTTTACATCCACCACACTGTAGATCCCTGTCATTGTTTCTCAAAGACCAAGCTGGAATACCCTTTCCTGACTCAGCTTTCCCTGTGCCCTCAAACTCATGGCACTTGGTGTTTCCTCTTCGCAGACACAAACGTCTCGTCTACTCATGTTTGCCAAAACTTTCCACCATCTCCTCCACACTTCTCTTTTCTGTCATGGACAAATTTCCTTCCGCACAGCTTCTTTCCTGAAAACCTCCTGATCTTAACTGACATCTTACCTACCAATCCCAGGTTATCCTGTCTCCTTCAATGATGCTTCCACACCTGGTTCACAGTCTTTATCTCCACTTCAAGTCTTCCTGACATCCTGGGTGGCTTTCATGTCCGTCCATCTACTAACAGTCTCTCAGTCCCTTCTCCTCATTGTCTCTAATGAGGTTTGCCTTCGCCCATCTCATTTACCCAAACCCAGAAGACTGTCATCATCTGAAACTGCCCCATGACCACTTTAAATTCTGAATTCAAACATTTCACTTTCTTTCTACAACTTCTTATCCTTAGAGCTCTCTTACTTCAGTTACATGCACTCCTCAGTATTGTAAGGACCTTCAAAAACATTGCCCCTCTAACTTAACCATATTGTCAGCTTCCTTCTCTCTTCAGTGGCTTAAATCCACAACCCATCACTTCAATACTCTGTTATTACTTCAAATCACTTTCCCCACTGCCTCCTAGACTAGGACACACTCCCATCATACCTTAAACTTTCTCCCATTCAGAAAATTCCTTTTTCTGGTAAAAGGAAGTCTGCCTTCTCTGATCCTATATTTTGCCCTCCAAGTTGTGTCTTGGAAATGTCCCCTCCATGAATATTGGGGCCACTAAAAGCCATGACCTCTAGCCTCCACTGGGCCCTCAGAGATGCTCACAGGTCTTGTTTCCAGATCAGCGCTATCTGTTCTATACTCTCCTAAACTTCATTTGCTCAAGCAGCAACTTTGATGTCTCTGCTTTCTTTCCTGCAGCACATCTCATCAATCAGAAATCCTATGATTTCTACCTCACAATTTTCTCAAATCTGTCTGCATGTGGCAAGGCCACTACCTTAGTTCAGTGCCACATCATATTTCCTCTTGATTATTGTGAGAACATTTTTTTAACCAGGCTACCTATCTGACCCTGCTCTTCACATGCTAGCTAGTGTGACCACTTGACAATGCAAATCTGTCCACTGGTTTAAAGATGTTCTCCTTGTACTTCTTAGTAAAAAGCCAAAGCTTCTTTATGTAACATTCAGTATCCTGTGGGATCTTCTGCCCTGGCTTATTATCCCAGTTTATGTCTTTCCACCCTCTCTCCATCTACACACTCTCCATGTACAGTTCCTTAATATTCCTGCCCTCCCTGAACTCTATGGCCATCATGATCTGGACTCTCTCTGTATCCTGCCTATCCCCCCCTCCACCCCCGTTACTCCCTCTGACAGGTTTGGGTAATGGCAATTTATCTTTCAATTGTTGATTTTGATGTCATTCCTCTGGGATGCAATCCTTGACTCCCTCTTCAGCAACTGAGAGCAATTAGAATTTTATTGGCACTCCATTCTCATTAGCAAAGGCCCTGTATGTTGAGTTGTTTCTTCTTTCCTTACATTTATGCTGAGGTTTATAGCTTGACAGAAGACCTTTTGGGGATTGTTTGTTTGTCTGTTTGATTTTTAGAAAAAAATACACTTTAAAAAGGGATGAGAGAAAGTGATTTCTCAAATACTTGCCAAATCCTCTGAGCCTGACTTACTTATCTGTTGAATGGAGATTATAATAGGATGTGTGCAGAAGGAGAATTGTATGACCAAGTGACTAATGTCATATATTAAATGCCTGGAAAATATTAACCCTTAAATAAATTTTAATCACAATGTCATTTTGTAAATTTAGTAGAGGAGAGGGTTTTTAGGTCATTGTTGCAAATCTGATCCAGATTTTATGTAAGATGTTTCCTTTAAGTGATCTACCCACCCATCTGGCAACCACAGGGAAAATAACTAATGCTTCTAACAAAAACAGAGGTCATAAATGATTAAAAAAGACAGTCAAGCAAGTTACCATTTTTTTCTACTGTGAGCAGTAAAGATGTGAAATATCGAAGCCAGAATTTGAGTTATTGTGATCACAATGGTCATGACATAGACTGTAAGCTCTTCACCCTGTCTCAAGCATGTGCTCCTCGCTATGTCTACACAAACTGATTGGATGAGTCAGGGGTGAAAATACCTCGTCAGTCAAGCAATTGATGAGTTGTTTCAGTCTAATCTGTTGTTTACCTTCTTTTAGCCAAAGTTAGGCACTGAGGGATGAGTGACTTCTTAGAAGGAACTGGTCATGAATACAGACTCAACACAAAGAGATTTGCATTGCATTAATGAACCCCCAGAGCTACATGGTACAACCTATGTGCCAGTATCTCAATGAGCACGTGCATGTACCATGTATTCTAATGATATTTTCACTAGTGTTGCAGATGGCTCCCTAATGTTTTTACTAAAAAATGCTTTCAGAGTTTAAGAAACAAAATTAAAGGAATTGCATTTTTTTTTTTTTTTTGTATTCTCATCTCCTGCCAATAAGTAGGTTACAAGTAATTCCCACCTGGTAACCTGAATACAAGGTTCCTAAGGGAAAACTGTGGGTGTGTGGTGTGTATACACATTATTTCTAAGATCTTTTAGAATTCTGCCCCATTGATACTCTGGGAAAAGTCTAGGTTGGCAATTACTTTACATGTTGGGATAAGTTATCATAACATCATAGATTTATTAATGGAATAAACCCAAACATTTATGTCGGCAGACTCCCTACATGATGTGGAAGTCCCCTCAGCCACCTCTGACCTGATCACTCACGCCATGCTTGACGCTTCCAATGCAGTTTCACTTCTACCCATGTTCTGCTCCAGACAACTCTAATTGTCATGAAGCTTCTTTTTATGGAAAGCCGATTTTTTTCATAGATTCCATCTTTCTGCTGTGGTTCCACCTTCTGGAGTAACACAGAGTATTTGAGAAAAAGTATTAATATTTCACTTATTCTTCTCCAAAACCAGCTTCTGTAGTTGTACGCACTCTGTCACGGTTTTATAATCACTTGTTCACTCATCCATTCAGCCACCATTGATCAAGCTTTTATTAAATATAGGGTATTGTGCATGAAGCTATAAGGGATATAAAGATACGTAAGACGTGATCCCTTCCTTCAAGTAACTAATACACAACTATTTGTTAATGTCCATCTTAAAATGTGGTGGGCTATATGGAACATAAGTCTCCAGAAGTAAGTGTTCTGAAGAAGAAAGACTACAATGAGACCACTATTTCTCATGATCTGAACGCCATACTTTTTTTTTTTTTTTTTCGCGGTATGCGTGCCTCTCACTGTTGTGGCCTCTCCCGTTGCGGAGCACAGGCTCCGGACGTGCGGGCTTAGGGGCATGGCTCACGGGCCCAGCCACTCCACGGCATGTGGGATCTTCCCAGACCAGGGCACAAACCCGTGTCCCCTGCATTGGCAGGCGGACTCTCAACCACTGCGTCACCAGGGAAGCCCTGAACGCCATACTTTTATTAATGCAGTCTGTGTTTGTGTTGGCCTTGTCATAGCTGTGTTGCATTGGGTTTCTGGTCAAATAAAAACTCAAGTCTCTATCTCAGTTAGCTGAGCTAGGTGCTATTTATAAATTATGTCTAACTCCTCAGGTGTTACTAGCGCCATGTTACATAGAGGAATTTAAGACTCAGTAAAGTTATATATCAGTGCTCAAGGTCACAGACCAATTAAGTGATGAGTAAATGAAGGTTTAACTTCCCAGTGAGTATATTAATTAATGACTCTTATTTTTCTCCCCAAAAGTGGAACCATCTGAAAGCATAAACAGCTTCAAAAAAGTTAAAAGTTAGTAGATCCATGATAGGAAATAGGAGTGTTTTGAGATATAGTCTTTTATGAGTCTCCAAAATCTCCTAAGTATGGCAGGATTCCTCCATCGACTGGGTGTTAGGAAGCTAATCATTGGCATTTCCTGTAGCTGCAAAAATACTCAGGGCTTTTTATCTAAGGCAGCTCTTGCTTCACTTGCAGGACTCCTTGCCTTTGGCTCATTGCATCCCCTTTTCCTCTCTTGATTACATGCCTGACATTGAATATTTCCTTATCGTGACTTAAAACCTTTTCTGACTTCCTCCATACTGCTGCTTGCCAGATGTGGTTACACCTTCTATTCGCCTCTTGGGAGGAAATTGTCTACAATTTTAAAATTCCGATTCTAGGCTTTGATCTGGTTCTTCTAGCCCCTACTTACAATTCAACTCTAATTTATTCAACGCATATTTTTTTTCACATCTTTATTGGAGTATAATTGCTTTACAATGTTGTGTTAGTTTCTGCTGTACAACAAAGTGAATCAGCTATATGTATACATATATCCCCATATCCCCTCCCTCTTGAGCCTCCCTCCCACCCTCCCTATCCCATCCCTCTAAGTCATCACAAAGCATCGTGTTCAATGCGTATTTTTGAGCACCTACTAAGTGTCAGGCAGGAGTAGACCTCTGCTCATGGACAGGTAAACTCATATATATTTTGGTGCCAGTATCTGAGATGGGGTGCTGTGCAGTAGCTTTCCCAGTGTGAAAATTCATGCTTTCTATCCCATCACATAAATCTATCTTTATAACTGTCAGATCTTGGACTTTACACATTAGAGTTTTTCTAACTAGATGTTAAGGTAAATAAGGAGCCCCATTATTACAAGTCTCTTAACTGAGACAGTGAAGTTCAAATTGCTTATGAAAGTTGTAACATGAAACATTTCAAAGGAAGTGATGGGAATGGATGGTATGAAAGAAATTAGCTATTTGTGGGAAAGAATTGGGTCCCAGGAGTCTGTTGTACCTGCCTCCATTCCTCTGCAGACTTTAGTTTGTACTCTGCTGAGAGCATCCAGGAACAAGGCAGTTAGAGCGTTTGCAATGCCTCCTGATGGTGTTCCTGCTGCAGCTGTCAGATGTATGGAGACATAATTGATGAAATTCTATTTATACCCAGGGATAAACTTAGAAAACCAAGCCATGCTTCCTAAACTAGCAGGTTTAGTGGATCCCCTTGCCGCTGCAGTCTCGACCATCCAAGTGAAAACAATACACATTTTCTGTTTGCCTTAAAGTCACTAATTGGTTCACACCTTTGAATATGTTAATAGTGTAACAGGAGGGCAGCTTCTGATGTCAGAAAGTGTGAGTTCAAATTTTGGTTCACATATTAAGGAATATAATCTTTAATCTCGAGCAAGTTTATCAACTACTTCATTAGTAAAATGAGAATAATGAACAGTGCCCACTTTATGGTGTTGGTAGTGAGGATTAAATAAACCACATTGTATCAAGCTCTTAAAACAGTGACTACATACACAGTAAGCACTCAAAATTAGTTGTTATTTTTATTCTCATTATTATTATTATTTTACCTCTGATTCAGACAGAGGAATGGGTGGTGCAACAGAAAGTGCTCTGGACCAGGAGCCAAAACACCTGGGTTATAATCTCAGGTGTGCTACTAGCAAACTATGTGACTATATGACCTCGGACAAGTCATTGAACTTCTCCAAGCCTCAGTTTCTTCGTGTGCAAAATGGGTGTATGTGGGGGGAATGTTACAATGTTTTAAATGCTAAGGTTTCTTTTAGAACCAAAAGTGATCATCATCACCATGTGTTGATGGGCCCTTAGATAATACAGCTTAAAAAATGAAGACAAATATCATTGAGGAAATTATATTCTTAAAGACTCCTCAGGAAGCATGAAGGCCTTTAGGAAATACTTATGTCAGAATATGCAAATTATAGAATAAGTAGCCCTGTAATGCCTCACCTATGGACAGCATTTCCAAAGTAATGTTTTCACTGAAGTAACAAACTATTTGAAGTCAGTGTGGAAACAAGATCAATAGAGTTGTGTTTCTCAGGGGAGACAGGTACATTGTCATTTTCATCACTAGTAGAAAATTTAAATACAAGAATAAGAGTGGAAATTCTTAAATTCTGTGCAGAGAATTTCATCATGTCACAGGATCTTACTTTAAGTTGGTTAATCCTAGAAAGTAGGCTCATGATATAGACCCTGAAAATAGAATTATAAATGTTGGGGTATTTCTCCGATATGCTACAGTGCCTGTGGTACAAGGATTCCTATTCATCTAGGTAGAAATCAGGCTTTACGTAATGTACCCCAGGTCTTTTCCCAGAAACGAAACTGTTTCTTGTTCTATGGTGTTGGTAGACAGAACCTTATACCACAGAACAGATCAAGAAAGGGAGAAACAAATGTGTGAGAATAAGAAAACATTAGCCAAGGAAGAAGAAGGAAAAGGAGAAAGAAAACATTGCTGTCAGTTGCTATAATTGTTGATAAACTTGGGGTCAAATCCCAGTTTGCTGGCTATGTGACCTGGAGTAATTTATTTACTCTCTTTGTGCTTTATGGTTCCAAAGAGTAGGTTGAGGATAATAATATCTTTGTTGGATTTTAAAGTCAAGGAAATATGGAAAGTATCTAGCATAGAGACTGGAAAGTAGTAGATGTTCAATAGCTTGTAGTGATTATTTTCTGAATGTTGAGGGGGATTGCACATCCCAAACTATGTTGATCCTGGAGCATGGTCACATGCTTCTTAATTCTTTAAAACATAAGAGGAAACAATGTTCCTAATATTCACACACTTTACTTGTATTCATTGCAAATAATGGAAATGATTGACTGAGTTAGCAGTGCGGCTATTCCAGCTGCTGTTTCTTTCTAAATGAGATTATTTAGTAAATATTCTTCAGAGAAGAATTCACTCATGATTTCAAGACGGTATAGCAAAGGAGCTGCAGCTATACCTTTGTTGACAATGTTATATGTTGGGAAAAGTCCGTAACTTTGAATCAGATATTTTGTTTGAATGCCAGCTAAACCACTTATTGGCTTCTGTTTCAGGGGTAAAACATTTAACCTCTGAGAATAAGATTATGTAACTTGAGATGGGAATGGAAACAAGAATAGCACCTATCTCAGAGGGCTTCTTTGAGGATGGAATACAGATGTATGTGGATATATTTCTTGAGGGAGTAAAGCACTGTAAACACTGATGTTGATTCTCAGCTATGTCTGATCCAGGACCAGAAGGAAAGGAACTCCCCCTCTCCTTAGATTCTGTTGTTTCCTGGTATACAGGATGAGGTGAAGGACACCTCTTTCTTCTTTATGAACTGTTTTTTCTCCTAACACGTGACGTCAAATGTTCGTAGGGTTTTTTTGCCACACCAACCAATTCTCCAGCTCTCCAGATACTGAATGGGTGTCCTACAAGTCAAGTCAGTTCTGACACTAACTACCCGGAATTAGTGTAGACCCCACAGGTTAAGGGCTTAGTCTCACAAGACTTCCTCCCCCTTAAGATGCCAATCTCAAGTCCTGGACCTCCTGTACTTCTGAGCTGGCTATAAATCAGAGTTCCCATGACCCGCCCCCCCCCCAGGTTCAGTAATTTGCTATAGTAACTCAGAACTTAGGGAGAGACTTTTATTTACTATTACTAGCTTATTATAAAGTATATAATAAAGGATAAAAATGAACAGCCAGATGAAGAGGTACATAGGGTGAGGTCAAGAAGGATCCCAAGCACAGAAGCTTCTGTTCCTGTAGAGTTGAAGTAGGCCACCCTCCTAGCATGTGAGTGCATTCATCAACCCAGAAGCTCCTCATACTCTGTCGTTTAGAGTTTTTTAAGGACGGTTTCATCACATAGGCATGATTGAATATTAACTCAATTTCCAGTCCCTCTCCTCTCTCTAAACGTTGGGGCTGGGGCTTCTAATTATTTTGTCTTTCTGGGTACCAACCCCCAGCCTGAAGCTATCTAGGCACCCACCAAGAGTTGCCTCTTTGGAACAAAAGATGCTTCTATCACGTATATCACTTAGAAAATCCAAGGTTTTTAGAATTCTTGTGCTAGGAACCAGAACAAAGACCAACACTGTATTTCCTATTATATCACAGTATATCATTTTCCATGATCAGTAGAAATATAGAGCCTTTAGTAATTTTACCTTTTTTCCCTACCAACTTGTCCTGTGGAAGCAGCTTCAAATTTGCTAATTGAATTAAGCCAAACTTGTTAATTTTTTCAGCTTTATTGAGATGAAAATCAAAACCACAGTGAGCTATCACCTCATACCTGTTAGAATGGCTACTGTCAAAAAGACAAGAGATAAATATTTGGTGAGGATGTGGAGGGAAGGAAACCCTTGTTTCCTTGTGCCCTGTTGGTGGGAATGTAAATTGGTGCAGCCACTATGGAAAACAGTATGAAGCCTCCAAACTTCTTAATTTTATTTATTTATTTATTGCGGTACATGGGCCTCTCACTGTTGTGGCCTCTCCCGTTGCGGAACACACGCTCCAGACGCACAGGCTCAGCGGCCATGGCTCACGGGCCTAGCCTCTCCACGGCATGTGGGATCTTCCCGGACCGGGGCACAAACCCATGTCCCCTGCATCAGCAGGTGGACTCTCAACCACTGCGCCACCAGGGAAGCCCCAAACTTCTTAATTTTGAACCAAATTAAAACCATTAGAACTCTCTCTTTGCCTCCAAAAGCACAATAGTTTTTCTGAATAGAGCATGAAGAAATGTATGTTTTGCCTCTTAATTTTTGACATAGCTATTTACCTGAGAAGGAAGTTATTTGTTCTGCCTCAGCCCACCCATGTCTTCACTGCTAACTCAAGAAAGCTGGAAGAAATAAAGATATATAGTAGCCACCTCCTTACCTCTACCAGGTTCCAGGGTTCTCACCTCTATCAGGTTCCAAGTTCCTTCAGGGAATTCAGGCCCTGGAAAGAAGAGGGAGCCCCACTTTTGACCACTCCTTTATTTCCTCCCTCCTTCTTGCCACTTTCAGACTTATCTCTCTCAAACCAGAGCTTCCATGTGGATGAGAGATGATAACCTATGAGTTAATTGAACAATGAAACCCTGAATCATAGAGGGAAAAAGGTACTCATGGAGAAGTTAAATAATTGTGGAACTGAGGAACAGAGCAAGTTGGGGGGGGTGTGTGGAATACTTGGTATTCTGTTTTCAAATAGTGGAAATATATGTGTCTGCTTATTGAGATAAAAAGATTACTAATTGGAGAGAAGTAATGAAACTCCAAGTTAACAAAGACAAAAATAGAGTGAATAAAATATCCATTAAGTCAGCAAAAAGAAAGAAGATAAAGAAGAAGCCACATAGGAGAATAAATAATAATCATATTAAATGGAAAAATTAATAGCAAGTCTGTTAGTCATTACACTAAATATAAATGGACCGAATGTTCCATTAAATGACAGAGATTGTCAAATAATATTTTAAAAGAAAGCTCAATATATGCTACATGTAAGAAACAGTTAGAACAAAGAAATAAAGAATGGTTGATGGTAGAGAATGGGCACCTGTGGTAGTAGTGATAATCTAGCTGAATTTTAATTTCTTACGAGTTATTTCTGTTCCTATGCCATTGATTTAAAGGAATACAACCATACTATCTGGTTTGTAGATTTTTCTAAACTGTATGTTTCATATTTTGCATTAATTTATTTATTCTTTTATTCAACAAATAAATAGTGACTTCTGCCATTCAGTGACAAAACTGTATATTGTGGCTAATCAAGGACTTTATTTTGTCAGTATAGAAGATACTTGTGATTGGTCAGGTTCTCAAATCACTGCAACTTTTCCTCCTTGTCTGCTACTCTGTCTGATAGGTGGAGCTGCAATCTATTTATTTCAGTTGATGTGAATTTTTATGTGGCATTCCCATTGCCTATTCTTTTTTGCACTAGACATCCTCAAAAATTTTATATTAAACATAAGTTAAGAGTCTGAAATGCATTTTGAATGAGAAGGGGCATTATTAATTCAGTAATTAAAATTCTAGATTATTTGCTAGTTGCTTTCTTTATATCATTTTTAACTTTAGGACTATAATTTCCTTTTGGTATTATTTAGCCATTGTTCTTTGCTGAATTGCCATATGGGTGTGCCAGCAGTAAAGTTTCCAAAAGGATCTTATTGTGCTTCAACTTCGTCTGGGGTCTAGTTGGAAATGCGGATGCTTAGGCCCCAAAACTTCTGAATCATAATCTGCATTTTAATTGGATTCTCAGCTGATTTGTTCACACATTAAATTTGAGAGACACTTTTCTAGGAGATTTTTTTTTTTGGCTGATATATTAATTCTTCAACTAAACTTATCGTTTGTTACACAATAAAAAATAATGCACAGAAAGGTCTTTATTCAATATTCCCATTTTATTTTATCTGTAGGAGTCTTGAGATTTAATAGAGTGTTCAGTCACAAGAATTGTCTTATCCTAAATTTTCTGGTACAATTATCTCTTTATTTACATTACTAAAGTTATTTTAATTTTTTCTCGGTTTCAATGGCTTAGATATGTGCATGGTTAACACTTACAAACATCTTCAGAACCTTTTTGGAAGTTAGCATAAATTACAAATAGAAAATTCAAAAATGTGTCTTTTCTGATAAGAGAATTTAAAAGTATGTTGGGAAGTGACAATACTTTAGCTTCAATTCAGTTGAACTACTTTGGGCACAAAGACAGAAAGGAATTTTTGTTCCAGCAAATGCACAGCAGGAACAGCTGAAACCTAGAGAGAGATAATGCACTAAGTATAGCCGTTAAGTGATAAAGACTTTGATTCCTAAAGTGGCAAGCTCTAAGCCTCAAAGCTGTGGGAGCAGCTTAAGGCAGCAACTAGAAATGGCATGGATCTCCTGGAGTTATGAAGATGCCTTTGGGTACCATCAGAGAGGAGGCCGAGTGAGGTATATCCTAAAGGGACGGATAATTATGATTGGTGACAGTTGATTGTAAATCATTCAAAGTACCATATTGTACTAAGTTACTAAATCCAAGGATCTTTTTGAAATTACTTCCTGTTTCCCTATAATGTTGTGCACTCCTGGATGCTCCTGTTTTTTCCCGTTTTACTTTGCAGACCTGACTTACATGGTCCAGACTTGCTTCCTTGACCTGATCCTTTGAAGACTGCATTTTTTTCCTTAACTACTTAAATGTCTTGCTTCAATTTTCACTTCCAGAGAAGTGACTGAAAAATACATTTCAAGTCCAGACATCCAGATCCCACAACAAGAAAATCCTGGCTACACCTAAAATTCAAACAAAAAGCAAACAAACATAATGCTTAGTCCTACATGCAAGACTTTTAACTTGTGTTCTGTAGGGTAATCTGGTTCTTTTAGGGTTGCCTCAGGAGCCCCCAGAGAGGACAAGGGGATCGAGCTGCTGAGATTTTTGGAGGAGCTCTCTCATCAATTTTATATATTGGTGTTTTATGTAGGTGTCATTTGATAAAATAATAGTAATAATAACCATAAAAATAATAAGCTGCTTTAAAATTTACATTACTGATGTTACAGAAATAAAAAAAATATTAAAAATACAATGAACAATTTTATGTTAACAAGTGAGTTAACATAAGTAAAAAGACAAAATCCTAGAAACACACAAACTAATGAAAATGACTCAAGAAGAAATAGAAGATTGAATTCGTAAATTTAAAACTCCCCACAGAGAAAAGCCAGGGCCAGATGATCTCACTGGTGAATTCTACCAAATGTTTAAAAGGAGAATTAACACCAATTCTTTACCAACTCATAAAAAAACAGAAATGGAGAGAACACTGTCCAGCCCTTTCTATGAGGTCAGTATTATCCTGACACCAAAACCAGACAAAGGCATAACAAGAAAACTATGGACTGATACCTATTATGAATATAGACACAAATATTCTCCACAAAATACTAGCAGCTGAATCCAAAAACATATAAAAATGATCACACATCATGACCGAGTGAGATTTGTCTCAGAATTGCAAGATTCGTTTAACATCTAAAAAATCAGCTAATGTAGTACACCTTATCAAAACAGTGTACCATACAAAATACACATGATTATCTCAATAAACACAGAAAAAACATTTCAAGTCCAACATCCCTTCAGGATAAACACTTAACAAAGTAGGAATACAAGGGAAAGCCCTCAACCTGATAAAGGGTATCTATGAAATAACACATGTAACATTAAACTTAATGGTGAAAAACTAAATGTTTTCTCCCTAAGATCAGGAACAAAAGGATGTCCACTTCTATTCAACATTGTGTGAGAAGTTCTGGCAAGGACAATCTGCAAGAAAAAAAAGATATCCAATTTAAAAGGAAGAATTATCGCTGTTTAGAGCTGACATGATCTTTATATAGAAAATCATAAGACAAGCTATTATATCTAATAAGTGAGTTAAGCAAGGTTGCAGGACACAAGGCCAATACACACCAAAAATTGTATTTCTATACACTCACAATGAAAAATCTGAGATGAAATTAGGAAAACAATCCATTCACAATAAGACAAAAATAACAAAACACTCAGAAACAAATTTAACAGAAGTGCAAAATTTGTACTGTGAAAACTACAAAACACAGTTGAAATAAATGAAGGAAGACCTAAATAATTGAGAAGATAGCCCATGGTCATGTATCAGAATACTTAATATTGTTAAGATGGCAATACTCTCCGAATTGACCTACTGCTTCAAAATAATCTCTGTCAAAATTCCAGATGTCTTTTTGCAGAAACTTCTTTTTGCAGAAGCTAACAAGGTAATCTTAAAATTCATATGGAATTTCAAGGGGACCCAGAATAGCCAAAACAATATTGGAAAAGGAAAGCGTATTTGGAAAGCGTATTTGAAGGACTCATTCTTTCCTATTTCAAGATGTACTAGAAAACTAAAGTAGTCAAGACAATAAACAAATGAAGACAAACAAATAGATTAATGGGAGTACATTTTTGTGACCTTGGGTTAGGCAAGAGTTTTTAGATATGACACACACAAATCCATTTCTACTATTTTCTCAAGGCCCAAGTCTTCATTTCTTATCTCTATCATCCTGTTGGCACTTAAGCTGTGTAGTCTAGAGTTGGGAAATGTCTTACGTTTATACACCAGACTCCTTAACTCAGTGGTTCTCATCCTTGAACATTTGAATCATTGAGAAACTTCAAAAAAATACTCCTTAGGTCTCACACTCAGAGCATCTGGTTTCATCGGTATGGGGTACACACTGGGCCTCAAAATATTCTAAAAGTTCTCCAGGTGATTTTAATATGCAGTCAAGTTTGAGAAACTTATCCTAAGTGAATAGAAAATTCTATATGACTAAGGCTTGCTTTATGATTCATCACATCCCCAGCACTTAGTACAATACCGAAAATGAAAAAGATACTTGGTTAATCATTGCTGAGCAAGAATTCTTTTATTACAATTCTTTATCCTATGTTATTCCTACATTTATTTCTCAAAGAAATAAAAATGATCAGATTTAAAGTTTTGAAAAAAAATTATGTTGACATAAAATTAGGTCAGATATTTTGGCCTTGTATTACTTTCCTGAATCCATTAATAGGAAGAGCTGAACAGCCACAGTTCTGTCCACACTGGAGGTAACACTGGACATTGGTTACATGATCCAGATTGGAGATATCATCATTGCTACTGGACATGACTGGCTTAGAGGTCATGCCTGACTCTGTAAACTCCCCAGCACCACCACCATGCTATGCAATATAGAAATAGGAACACACAGAAATAACACTTGTCTTTGAAGAGCTTGCAGTCTAGTAAAAGAGATAGAACTCAATGAGCCGGCTATCTGGTGCCCTTCCATTTCAGAAATGATATACTTAGCACTAGAAATGTTTTTAAATATCAGGAATGAAAACAGATGCCCAGTATCATCACAGTTGCTTTGACAATAAATGGAGGTCATGACCAGCATGTTGAACAAGAAAACAGAAATTAGAAGAATAAAGTTTAGAAAGGAGTAACTAAAACTGTCATTATTTACAGATGATGTGACCTTTTTACGTAGAAAACCAAGACAATCTCCAAGTAAATTATTAGAAATAATAGACTAGTTTATTAATATGCAAAAGGAAATTGCCTTACTATGCCCTAGCCACAAATAATCAGAAAATATAACTGCACAAAGGACATTATTTACTATAGTATCAGAGATTATCAATAGCCTTGAAATAAATATAAAAAATAGTTTCACTTGAACAGGTAAATCATTAAAACTGTAAGAGGCATTAGTGATCTAAATAAATAGAGATTAGATTTATATTCAAGGTTAGGGAGACAGAATTTTAAAGATATCAATTCTCCCTTAATTGTGCTTTAGATTCAGTGAAATGCTAATTAAAATCTCTAATAGGAATTTTCATGGAACTTTATAAGCAAATTCTAAAATTTCCATGGAGGAATAAAGAGCCAGGGAAACTGAAGATTTTTGTTCTACCAAATATTAAGACTTATGAATTTATATTAATTAAAGCCCTGTACCTCTATGCTAGGATAAACAAATTGGCCCAAAGAATAAAATAGAGATCTCAGAAACAGACCTATATATAGATAAATAGATAGATGATAGATAGATGGAAAACTATTTTCTTCCGTAAAGTATACAGCATCAATTACTAAATGAGGGCTTAAACGAGGTGCTCAGTGGAGTAAGTGCATAGTAGCCCTGATGTGAAACAGTAGATTAGATAACTTGAAATTAACTGGGATTTGATTAAATAGTAGGTAGTATCAGGCAACTGAAAACTTAGTGGTGAGGTTTAAACAAGCATAAAGAAAATCAACTGTAGGGGCTGAGATTTACACATTGACTTTGTATTGAACTCTGAATTGTCCTCTCAGAGAGCAGCTGTTTTCATTGAGTCTGAAGTCTTTTGGGGGGCTGTTCCAGAGTGTTCTGTTTCCTTAGGTGACCCCACTCTGCAATTCTCTTTTATCAGGTTAAATTAAACTGAAGGCAGGGAGCCATCTTCAAGCTCATAACATCTATTGTTATTTTAATCAAAAAGGAACACTACTTCTTTAAGATTTACTCATGTATCCATGGAAGTGTTCATATCCTCAGAGAATACGGTGGATTTAGCTCGATTTGGACAGGAGACAGCTCATTTCCTCTTCACTTAAACACTAGTCCTCTGGAAACTTTGTCTTCCCAGAGAAGGCAGAATGGATCTAACTCAAAGTCAGAGCCTCCACCATTAACCCACAGTGATATTTACATTAAAAAATACTTATCCTACAACGGTCATTGCCTTAGCACCCCTACTCTTCCACTAGGAGGCTCTCTTATTTGTAACTCTTGACAAAAAAACTTGTTTTCAAGATTCAAATCCATGTTTCGGTAGGGTGAGGATTTTCCATCATCAATCTAGCCCATGAAACTAATTACTGTCTAATACATCAACATATATAAAATATCCCTTTCCAAGCTATGTACTCTCCTAATATCAAGTAAGTAGCTAACTACTATTGCTGATGGTCTGAATGGCGTCTATGCCTATGAAATACTTTAGATTAAGATATGTATGTACTCAGATGTAGACAACTAGAGAAAAGGGAATATTTTAAATGTCACTTAGTCTTAAATTTCCCATAATCAGGAACAAAGGTGGAAACTACAAATGTCACAACACATTGTACTATAATTGGTTGTAATAAGTGATTACTATGCACTTACTAAGAGTTTCGTTGAATGTTAATATAAAAATTGCCTTTAAATGAACAACATAATTCAAAATTTATAAACCAGTCATCACAGATACAAATCAATCATAGCTAAATGCTTTAAGATCCTCGTGTCTGTGTATGTGTGTATGTCTGAATTTTTTGTATACATAAAAATGAAGAACGAAGTAATATGGACCTTAAGTACAATTATCATTTTGATATGCTTCTCTGTATTTTCTAATTTTTCAATTATTACTTTGTGCTACCTTGTAGTCAGAGATCAAATCAATTATAATTTTCAAATATCTTCAACATTTTTAATAGTACATTTGGCATTTTCTTCCATATTACCTCTTTATGTCTCTACTTGCTTTCTTTATATGTTGAAAAGGCTCTATATTGAGGTGTCTGGATGTAGCTGGAGACTTTGTACTACTGCTCTCCTGTAATATGCTCTATTTCGAACAGATCAAGATCATACGTGCCTTCAAGTCCCAAGATCAAACCATTTCTATCAAACTAGTCAACATGAATAGAGTTTCTTACAAGCGCAGTGATTTAAACTAGGAGTACATTGACTTCATTACATTCTGAATACTAATATACTTTGGCTTTTTTTATTCTCTCTTGGCCCCAAAACAGAGGTTTTGACTAGGATGAAAATAGGTAGATTTTGATAATTTCTTTCTGATTTATTCAGTGCTCTATAGAGAGAATGATCATAGTTCTCAATGGCTGCATAAATGAAGTTATCATCCTCATTGACTCAAGCATACAGGCTCAAGACAGAATAACTTTAGAGTTGGGGAGAATTTTGGCTTTTTACAAAATTTCTTTTTTCTCACTTTAATTCTATGTATGAATAAGAAGCCAAACTGAATGTATTAATTTAATAAGAATTAATTTAAGAATTTAGTGAAACTATTTTCTTTCTCAAATATTTTTTTTGGATAGTAATGATTTTGTTATGATCTATCTTGCATGTAGATTCACTTTATTACAGTACATTCACTACTTGGTCACTCTTTTTATTTAACAAGCTAAAAATAAGAGACGAGGCAATGATTGTGATTGCACTGAATTCCAGCTCCCTGGGTAGAGACTAAGCGGTTTGAATTGACATTTGTGTCACTGTCAAAAACCAACTGCTTGCCACATCCATTGGTGTTAAACACAACATCTGGTTCAGTATAATTAGGTTTTCAAGTAAGTTGATGAGAAAATGAGCCGTATGCACTTATCCAAATGGAGAAGCATGAAGAATTTTCTTTTGATTGACATAGATATATGAGATGGGTTTGAAAAGATAGTGATTCAGGTCTTGAAGTCACACTTGACATCAAACATGACCGTTGGGTTTCACTTAGGAAGGGGAATAGATCCCATTTTCTTTCATTACCAAACACATGGTTGATGATGACATTTCTTGTATGAAGTGCAGTGGGAGGAGATCTCCTGTGGTTGTTCTCTAATTGAGAGTTTGTCCCAGAAATAAAGAGGAATTGAGCCTGATGGTTTCATGATGGTGAGTGCAAAAGCATCGACATTGTCATGGGCAGGGCTGTAGATGTAACTGGATCACTGGATTTCACTCTGTGAAAGAGTGGAAGTCATTTCTGGAGTTGAGAGATTTCAGCCAGCTGGGTGGAATGGAGTTAGGTGACCTGGCCCTTGCTTCTGCTTCTTGTCAGGATCTGAATACTATCTCTACACACTACACTGGAATAATCTGTTGCTGGGAAGGTTGCTTGTCCCTCAGAGTAGCCATATTATTGGGCCTTTGGCTAATGGCTTCAGAAGCTTTTAAAAGAAGAGTGCTGGAAGAGTGAGGAAGTTTAACATTTAAATAATTCCAATTTTAAGAACGGGATCACTAGAGACAATGATTTTAGCTTAGGGAAACCTTGGCTGGTCTTCTTTTACAAATTCAGCTCCTAATTTTGGCTTCATTTAGCCATCACAGACATCAACCTACTTGTCCCCGTGAAGAAGAAGCAGCAGAGAATCTGTCACACAGGTCCTCTTACAAGACAAGACAAACCCCCATGACTCTAAAAGAAGTAGTTCCGTTTTCTTTTAGAAAGAATGGCTATTTTATCTCTTCTTTTATAGGCTTACACAGATGTGGAGCCTATTTAACTTGTAGTTTTATTCAGGGCTTTACCTGATTTAAAAACAATAATATGTGGGCTTCCCTGGTGGCGTAGTGGTTGAGAGTCCGCCTGCCGATGCAGGGGACATGGGATCGTGCCCCGGTCCGGGAAGATCCCATATGCCATGGAGCGGCTGCGCCCGTGAGCCATGGCCGCTGAGCCTGCGCATCCGGAGCCCGTGCTCCGCAACGGGAGAGGCCACAACAGTGAGAGGCCCGCGTACCGCAAAAAAAAAAAAAAAAAAAAAATGTACTTGAGTTAAACAGACCTAATCTCAAGTTCTAGTTGTGTCCCTTTCGAGTTATGTGGATTTGGGAAATTAACTTATTCAGTTTTAATGTGTCTGTATCTGTAAACCAAGGATAATAGTATTTCTTCTATCCAACTAATGGTTGTCGTGAAGACTGACTGAGAAAAGAATACACAAAAGGACTTTTTATATGTTAGCATTCCATGTAAATGTTACTACTCTTTAAAATTCAAGTTATGGGTTTGAAATATCAAGTAAATAATATTAGATATTCTTTAATTTGACTAGCAAAAAAATGAGCATAAATAAGTATAGCAGGACTTACCATCCATGTTTTTCAAGTGAGGAGATAGAGCTTCATTTAAATTAAATGAATTAAGGAAAGGTCACCCAACTGGTTCCATGGAAGGAATAAAACTCACATTTTAGTATAATTTAAATTGGCATTTGATGAAGTCTTACAGGAGGATCTATACTGAAAATTAAGTATCATGAAACATAAGGCAATTTATCTACGTGAGTTCATAGCCAAGTATAAAATTCTATCCAATGAATGTTGTTTGCATATCAGTGTTAGTTTCAGAACAGGTCCCTAGTTGTGTTTTTTTCTGTACTTGGTTCTTATGCTTTGGACTACATTTATTAGTGGTTCAGATAAAGCCCAGAGGAAAACTTAAAACACTGGAGAATAATAGCTGAACAGAATAGTTTTAAGATTTAGAATCAGAAGTCTCAGCATCATCAGTAGGTTTAAATAATGTGCCCAAACTGATTAGATGATATTTAAGAGAGCGACTTCTCTGGTGGCGCAGTGGTTCAGAATCCGCCTGCCAAAGCAAGGGACACAGGTTCGATCCCTGGTCTGGGAAGATCCCACATGCTGCGGAGCAACTAAGCCCGTGCGCCACAACTACTGAGCCTGTGCTCTAGAGCCTGCGAGCCACAACTACTGAGCCCACATGCCATAACTACTGAAGCCCACGTGCCTAGAGCCCATGCTCTGCAACAAGAGAAGCCACCGCAATGAGAAGCCCACACACCACAACAAAGAGTAGCCTCCACTCGCCACAACTAGAGAAAGCCCACATGTAGCAATGAAGACCCAACACAGCCAAAAATAAATAAATAAATAAATTTATTTTAAAAAGATGATATTTAAGAGAATAAGTATACTATTACACTCTAAAATTTGAAAAATAAACCAAGTAGGAAGAAGATAGAGCAGTTTTTATAAAAGAGTCACTTAATTTGATGATGAAATCAATACATCAGTGGTGTGATTCAGATGCTGTAACGCCTTGAATACAATCTGAGGCAGTGACTGAACAGGAAGCAGTTAAGGGTACCACTCTCTCTGGTAGACCCGTCCTGGAGAGGAAACCTTATATAGTGGTTAAGGACATAGACTCTAGAACCAGACTGCCTGGCTAAACCCTAGCTGTGTGACTGTCTTCTAGTTGTGTGACTTTGGGAAAGTTACTTAATTGTCTTGTGCCTTAGATTCCTCAACTGTAAGATGGAGTTAACAATAGTACCTGGCTTAGGGAGTTATTATGAGATTTAATAGACCAGGTGCTCAAAATGGGGCCTGGCACAAAGTCAGTTAACCATTATGATTATCCCTGTTAACTCTGAATCACAAACTTAAGAAAGGCACTTTCAATCTGGAATGTTTCCAGGGGAGGGAAGTAGGAGGTAGTATTTATTGAACATATATTAAACTTTCAACCATGAGCTAATGCATTTCTGTTTAATTTTTTCAAAAACCCTGGGAATTAGGTACTGTTGTTTTTGTAATGTATATGCAAACAATCTAACTCACAGCAAAAATTGTGAGTTACAAAGGTTATATAATACGACTGATACGTGGTAGATATTTGCTTGACTTTGAAATAACTTTACCCGTGAAGTAATGCTCATTTGAGGATCAGCTGACACAACTGAGGAAGTTTAACCTGGCCCAGCAGGGACCAAGTAGAAGCATATTGTCCCCTAACATTTGAAGGACTATCAAGTAGAACAGGGATTTTACCCTGCCCAGCTAATAATATAGTCCTACATAAAGATTCCAGGACAGGGCTCTAGTACGCCTCCTTATCTGCTCAGGCCTGGGTTTACTGCATTAACCTCTTATCTGAACTTCATACCACTAAGCTTTTCTTAGTACAATTCATCCTGCATCCTGTTATGAGATTAATCTTCCAAAAATACTACCACTGTTATATCAGCCTCCAGCTGAAAACCCTTCAGTGCTTCCTCCATGGTAGGCAGGATAAAATCCAGATACCTTAACTTGGCATTCAGAAGATTTTATGACCTGCTTGCAACCAATATCTAGAATCATTAACTTGTTGCACCAAAAGGGGCCTCAGACATAATGTCTTGTCCCTTCATCATCAAATGATGAAAATTAAGCTCTAAACAGGTACATGATCTATCAAGAACTACAGCTAGTTAAGAGAAGAGGGTGAGTGAATATCCAGGTCTGTATACTACTATTGCAAATAAGACATTCAAAACGACAATGACTGAAGCAAAGGAAACCACCTTGTCCTGGACAGATTTTTCCGCATACATTTCTTCCATGCACCCGAGAGAGGTTATTCTTCGACCTTCCCCCACCCCCAATTTTAAAAACTTTATTTTTTATAGCAGTTTTAGGTTCACAGTAGAATTGAGAGGAAGATACAGAGATTCCCCATATGTTCCCTGCTTCCTCACATGCACAGTTTCCCTTATTACCAACATCCCTCTCAGGAGTCTTCCACTATTTGCAATTGATGAACCTACACTGACTCATCATAACCACTGAAAGTCTGTAGTTTATATTAGGATATTAGGGTTCATACTTGTACATTTTATAGGTTTGGACAAGCAAATAATGATATGGATATATCATTATAGTATCTTACAGAGTATTTTCACTGCTCAAAATATCCTCTGTGCTCTAACTATCCATCCCTCCACTCCCACCCCTGGAAACCACTGATCTTTTTACTGTCTCCATAGTTTTGCCTTCTCTAGAATGTCATATGGTTGGAATCACATAGCATATAGTCTCTTCAGATTAGCTTCTTTCACTGAGCAATAGGCATTTAAGTGTCCTCTGTGTTTTTTCATGGCTTGAAATGTTTGTCTTTTTACAACCTGTCATTAGTGTCTTCCTCTAGTTTTCTTTGACTAATGTGATGAAAACATATAATGTAACTCCAGGAAAAGTCAAGTGAAATGCCATGCTGTAGTCACTGAGATTTTTGTGCTTTTATTTTGTTTTCATTTTTCATTTGTTGTTGTTAATTACGAGCCCAGTGTAAGGTATCCTAGTAGTAGTGAATGCTTCTGCATAGTCGCCAAAGTACATTCCTGCAGGTTCTAGAGTCAAATAGTCCAGGCTTAACACCTTGGCTCAGTCCATTCCTAGCTGTGTGTCTTTGGGCTAGTACACCTTTCTAAGCCTGTTTCCTAGGCCTAACTGAGACCAGTTTATCTTACTTTTTGATACTTGTGAGGTTTTATTGAAATAATGAATTGAAAATACTTGTTCAGCCTTTAGAATTTGAGCTGAAACTCGGGGTTGGGGGGCGGGTACAAGGAGTCTCAGTCTTTCAGACATCTAGTATAGTTCTTCACACATTAACCAGTAGGACAAAGACGTTAAACATGCAGTATATACGGTCTGCTGCATTTCGCTTATTGGGAATGAGTGTCATCTCGCTAAAGGTCCCCAACTTCTGATGGAGCTGGATCCTTTCACAAGAAGGCCCCCATCCAAGCAAACCACAGCCGGTGTTTTCTTCACTTCCGATTTGTGCAATGGGAAAAGCAGGCTTTTGTGTCCTGGCAACTTCCAGAAGCTCATGCTTCTCCATCCCTTAGGAGGCGCTTCTGGCCACCGTCCTGGAGGACCAGCGTCAGTCCTATTGCTAACACCCAATGACAGACAGGGCCCCCCTGCAGGACTCAGTTTTCAAGGTGCCTATTTTGAAAGATAAAACACATTTTTTTTTTTTTTTCTGGGAAGCCCAAAGTGCTGCTATCTCATTCTCTCAGCACTCGCCTCCTTTTTCTGTGATGTCTGGCATTTTTGGTTCTCTTGTCCCTTTACCCTTTGATCTAACACATCACTCCTTGACAGAGGCTCACCTTCACTGTCGAGGAAGAATAACCGCAGGGCAGGACTTTGCTTGTCATCCTCCATGGTGAAGAGGAATGCAGAGAAATATTTTAGTTTTTCCCAAATCTCTTTATCCTCTTTGATTTTTCTCATGCTTTGCTGGTTTGCAGGCACTCACTGGGGCGGCCACAGACAATGCATCGGAGAAACTTTTTCATTTGGTTCTTTTCTTCTCCTTTTTTCTCTTTGTACTTCACATCATTGACTAACCTCTTACTGTCAGAGTCTTCATCCCATACTAGGAGATGCAGTGTATTCGCATTTCCGTTTTAATCACAGCCTCTGAGGGTTGGAAGGGAACTTGGAGGTCACCAAGCCCAGCTCACATAGGAGCTCTGTCTTCAGCTCCTGTAACAGACAGTGTTTTGGCCTTTCTGTGGACACTTGCAGTAGAGGGAAGTGCCCTGTTCTGCAGTGCAGCCCATCCCATTACAGGAGCACACCTGACATCAGGGATCTTTCTTTTAACGGTCATCTGTCTTCTAGTGACACTCAGCCATTACTAAGGTTGTCTAGTGCTGTGCAGAATAAATTTGTTACATGTTAAGACATTTTATCTCTTCTCTTGTCCTCCTTTTATTCTATCTATGCCTTCGATTATTCCTGATACAGTGTTTTCTTCCTCATTTGTTTCTTTAGTTTTTGGTGGAAACAATTTAGCTTACAACTGCTGTTTGCTCCCCAAAATTGAAAACAAAAACACATTAGGAACATAACTTTCTGTCACCAGAATATTTAGTCCCTTTTTATTAAATTATATATATAGAGAGAGAGTTCCTTTACATAATTCTCTAATTATGCTAATTTATGCATCTATGATGCATACTCTTCCTATTAGGCTGGTAATAGATGCCAAACTAATATTTCATTGACCAAAAATCTGTCCCTGAATCGGTGATTCCTTAACTTGGTATTATCTTCTGGGAACATTTTAGGGCATTTAGGGCAAGATAAAAAGAGGTTCTTGCAAAAACGGAGACAAGAACCAACAAGCTTTTCAAGGTAGGATCATGTTTTAAATTGATAGTGTCAGGTGTTCTCATAGGAGCTCAGCAGGAAAATGGAACAGAAATTAAGATGGTCTATAAGCCCACTTACAGAGAATACAAAGTATCTCAAACTAAACATCACAAAAGGAGAGAATGTGCATATTTATAAATACAAACAAACACATGGGCTAATAGACACCACCTTCCTATGTATCCAAAAGGGGATATCTGGACACATTCAAACATAAGGACAGAACCAAACTGAAAATCATGCACAGCTCTGTGGCACGTAGAAGTACTCTCAGCTGTGGAGTGCGCACTTACCAACCACAGCCACAGTAATAGGACCGACATGACCCTCCAAATTGGTTTTCTGCATGGAAACAGGTGTCTCTGTCAGCAAGGAGTGAAAGACACCGGGAGAGAAGCAACCTCACCTGCCAGGCCCCTGGAAGTTACCTATAGGCCTGGATATACAGGTGTAGATAAGCACAAAGAGAAAAGCTTTAAGAGAAAGACGCATGAGGTGGAAAGTGCCAAAAATGGTGCATGAGTGGCTAGGGAGGGCTGGGTGAGAAAGAGGTCAGCTAGAAAAAAGGGGAATCATATTAGGAAAAAAATGAAATCCTCCATTTTATGTTAATCAAATTGTTTTAGTTTCTCATTCCCAGTTATAAACTGGATCAAACTATCATGGTCTCAGAGACAGAGGAAGGATTTGGCCAGTCTTATGTCTAAGGCCAGCAAGCACTTGGAACACCATGAAATTATCAACTATAACAACAGTTTAGAATGATTGTTTTCAGATGTACAGGTGGCTGAGAAAGGAAAAAAATAAAAAGAGACATATTAAATCTAGAAAAAAGTGTGTGGCTCTTTTAAAAAAATTCTTCCATTTTCTTAAAATCTAGGGATGGAAGGAGCATAAGAAGGATAGAAATAATGTTACAGATACAACGTGAAGTTGAGGTAAAAACAATACAGTAATTCAGGTATTTGGGGTTTTTTTTTCTACTTTGATAATAACAAAGGTCAGTGTAGACATGCAGTAAAGTGATTTTTATGGATTTTTATCAACTTAAGTAACAACACAGTCTTCTCCATGGAAAATTTATTATAGCTGTTTCATCATTGCTGGTTTGGCTATCTGCCCAGGAGACTTCTTCAGTTATGTCATGTACCTCTTAACCTGATAGGGATTCTTCCTACCTGGGATTGCTGCTAAGAAGCTCTTCTTTTATTATTTCCCCCAATAATATTATTATCCTTTACAGTTTAAAGATCAAGGAACAGAGAGATTAAGGACCTTGAGGAGGTTGGAGTTGATGGGATCTGGTGGTGGGGTTAAATACAGCTAAGGGAGGTTGCTCTCTCTCCACAGTGTCAGGAGAAAAGATGGGGAACAACTAGAGAGAAGTCAGCAGGTGCCAAGGGAGGATGATTAATGCTTTCTCTCTTGATTGCTGCAGTTCCTGATAATGTAGGAGACAAGACAATTGTGAGTTGGGAAAACTTGAGAAGAGTAGTGAAGATTTGAAAGAGCTGTTGAGGGAGTTTGGACGGAGAGATGACTAAGGAGGACACTGGTGAGATTGGGATCTTGTCCTCATCGTGGTTCCAGTCCTCATGGCTGGGTGACTTTTTGCAGCAGCAGGCAATAGTTCACTCTGCTGCTGGAGCATCTGGAATAACACAGTTCACAAGGAGGATTCTGCAGAACAGCAAGGAGCAAGGGATGCAGGTATACGAAGGACTAAAACAAGGGACTATGGTGTGTTGTCTAGGTGGGGTGTAAATGAGAAGATGAGGTTAGGATTAAAATTATTAACTGGAAGAAAAGTAGAGGACTTAAGAGGAGATATTTCAACAGTTAAGAAGATAGTATATTGGAAGTAAGAAAAGTACTGAGCAAGAATACTAAGTTGTAGTCACAGAGTAAAATATTTAAGATTTCAGAGATGGAATAATTCTGTTACAACAAAGTCACACTTGTGCCAATGGGAAGGGATCACTGAAATGGAGTGGAAGTGAGGGCAAACAGAGTTGAAGATGTCAAGGAAACGTTAGTCTGAGACATTCAGTGGATTAACGGTGTGGACATTTAAATCACCCAAGCAGTTAGTGGGATCAGAAATGTAGGAAAATACCATGAGTCAAGAGCCAGAATCTCCTGAAAAAGTGATGAGGTGAGCACGGATTTGGCTGAGTGGCCGAGGAGGTAGGATTAAGTTGCAGGAATGTCAAATTGTTTTTATTTGGTGAAGAGGAAAGGGTTTGAAAAGTAAAAGGAAGTAAGAACATTCTCCCCCCACAGGCCCTGTGGTACCCAGAGAGTGAGAAAATGAGCAGTTTCCAATGGATAATCTAGGGAGGTGGCATCCTTGGGGATGGGAAGTAGAGGCACATCAGTTCACAGTTGCTCCACAGAGGTTCAGAGCAGGAAGCAACCAAGGTGGAATGAAAGAAGGCAGTAACCCAAGGGCCTAGGATTTGGAACAGTGATGAAGGACATAAAGAACAAATGACAGGATAGCATTAGCCAGTTGAAACAATGATCTAAAGATATGTCTGTGCTCATTCACACAGAGGCACTGGGTGAAGCGAGATGGCATTTGTTGTCTGTGGCTCATTGCAAAGAAGCCCTATTACAGAAGGTAGAGAAGTCAGAAACGAATATTCATCGCACTGTAGATAAATTATCTTATTTAGTCTTCATAAAAACTCCAGAATGTAGGCACAATTATCCTCATTTTTTAATAGATGAAGACATAGAAACTCAGAGAGGTGAAATACTTCTTCTAAGGTTAGTAATGCCAGCAAGGTCTTAGTACGGAAATCCAAACCCAGGTTTGTCTGAACTTTTGTTCTCTTGTACCAGTTTAGTAGAATTGACATCTAACTCTGGATCCACACTTTCTCTAGTGAGTCAATTAATTTCTAAGTCTGATTCTTTATCTCAAAAATATAGCCATAATGTCAACTTTGCCTAACACTGACTTTTTAAATGATCAAGTTAGATGTTTGTAGAAACAGTCTGAAATAATCATATAAAACTCTACATACATATATCAATCCGTTCATTTATGAATCTACTCTTTTTTGTACCCTTAAATCCAGGTAAGTATACAGGTAAAAATACAGATAAATAAATTACTTATTTATTCAGACTTTAAATGTAATCTTGTTTCTATAGCATAATACTATACTATGAGGAATGACTAGATACAGAAAGTAGAAATATTTAACTTTAAGATAAGACCGAACAGTTTTCTAGAAGAGAAAGTTTCTCCAGCAGTGTAGAAGGGATCATGTTCATTCATATCGTTCTCACCACTTGGTATTGTAATATTTCTTTGTCATTGCCCATATCTTCTGGGAGAAAAGTGGTATCTCATGGTGGTCTTCACTTGCATTACTCTGATTACTAATGAGGCTGAGCATCTCTTCGTTTATCGATCATGAATGTTTTCCTATTCTGTGAAATGTCTGTTAATATTTTTGGTTCATTTTTCTATTGTGGTTATTGCCCTTTTCTATTAAGATACTCCCATTTTAGAAATGTTGAGTTTGCATCAAGAAGAGGAAGTAAGGTGTACAAAACCCACAGTGACTTGGTAGAAGAGCCTGAACTAGGACTGAACTAATCCAGTGTTTTATGTCATGGCTTCCTTTCCACTGAGACTCCTCCTCTTCAAACAGAGGGGCACCTGGGTGCGACCATTTGCACGGGATTGTGTGGAATATCCAACTAGGATGGTTCTTGTTACTTCAGCTTTATTTTTCCAACAGAAATGTAACAAAATGTGCCAGACACATCAATTACAAGGGAACCCTGTCAATTCTGATGATACATGGAATTTGTTGTAAAGCAACCACAAGCACAGAACTCCCAGTCTGGAGAGAGATTGCGGCGGGGGCGGGGGGGGTTCCAATGTAGATATGATTTGAAACCTTGCATAAGATATATGATAGGCATTAGAGGAATGACAGTTGGAGCAGAAAATAATAAAATGTGACTTGCTAGAGAGGCTGGCTGGCTGATAAGATTTAGATTTTATTACTGCAGCCTCCTTCGCCTTCGTTTCATAGTATTTATAACACGCTTGATAACTCGTCATTCTTCCACCTTTGATTGCATATGAGAAAAGAGGGAGTAGGGGATTGGCATGTGAGAAGACAGGGGGAAGTGATTTTCTGTCATTTCTAATGATATCCTCAAATAATAACTTGAGATCTGGAAGGGAAGAATACTGCACAAGGGCAATGTTTTAGTGAGTTCACTCATTCATCAATTCATTCATTCCTCCCTCCTTCCCACCCCCATTATTCATCATTTTAAGCACTGAATCATTTTCCTCGAACAATGTGCTGAGATGAACTAGAGGGAAATCGTATTTTTCTACTGAGTGGCATCCTGTGGTCTATATGCATTCTTTGTCTCTTTTCCTGCTGTCAGTTTTCCAGGTTCTGCCACCCTGTCTTGCTTTCTTGCTCTTTTCTTTCTCCTCCTTCTTCAGTGGCTCTCAGATTGAGGAGAAAATAGTGTTTATGAAGCCGTTTGTATGCAACTCAGATTGCTCCCCTATCAGATGCACAAGATCTGGCTTCCTAACCCCTTAAATATTGCAATGAAACCACAGATCTTCAAGGTGGGTGGAGCATAATGTGTCCCATTGGTCAGTCCCACTGCGTTCTGTGAGATGAACCCTATGGATAGTGGGCTGATTGTCAGAAAGACTTAAGTAGATGGATGGGCTTGTGGGGGTGTGGGAAGAGAAGAGACCTTTGAAGACACCAACCATCTCTTTCCAATATTTGGTACAGGACAAATAGTTCTTTCTTTCCAATAGGACAATATAAAATATAGTATTTATAATTACACTATGTTCTATCATTACAGAGTGTAAAACATTCTTTTCAAAGCAATATTTTAAATTAATTTCTGTCTTACCTCCCTTGATTTTTCTCCTCCTTACTTCTTTCTACTGTTATTCCCATATTTACTTCATTGATTTATAGAATTAATTAAGCTATTATTGAAGACCTTATAATCCAAACATGCTGTTTTACAGAAGAGAAACTGAGGTCCAGGGGCATCATTCAGCGTGCTTAAATTTTTAAATCCTTAAACTCTGGTCTTCTGACTTCTAGACCAGTATCTTCTATTCTTTATGTCCAAAACTTGTACTCTAGGAAACTCCCTTGGATATCTTCTGACATAGCCTTGTAGACTATCTCCTTTTTTCTTTCTTTTTTTTTTTTAATATTCAGAGACTGAATATCTAGGTGCTCCTCATTTCCCTAGGTTAGCTGTCAGTATCAATAACACTGACTTCCTGGTATTGATAAATAGATTTTGCAAATGCCTCATGGGGTCGTTATCTTCTATTTCAGCTTTACCAAAATGCAATTCAGTATGGAGATAGTTTTTCTGGTGCACTTGTTTTCTGGGATTCTCCAAGATCACAAATATCTTGGTTATAGGAGTGGTTTAATTTATTTTACGTGTCCTTAGGAACGTGTATTTAGTAAAATCTCACATAAAATGTGACAGTTATGCCACATGCATGATAATTCAATCAACAAATGTTCACTGAATACCTGATATATGCATTCACCTGACAGGCAGTGAAAATATACAGGATAGGTATGGTTCTTGCCCTCAGAGAGCTCATAGGCAGTGGCAGAAACAGACATGGGAACAAAAATTTTTAGTTCTATGCTAGATCAGGCATTGTATGCCCTGAAAAATGAGCCAGTTTTTCAGGCTGACAAAGCAAGTCAGGGGAAGGCACGGCAGCCTCAATATGGTGGTGCGTGTGGGCTCAGGGTGGTACCCTTACATCCCCCTCAGCTTGGGACCATCAGTGACGCAGCCTAGGGTGGAGGCAGGAGAACTTATCTACGCAGCAGGGTAGTGCCCCAAAGAGGCACCTGCATTCTTCCTACCAGTGTGCCTCCATCCTCTGACCATGATGATGAGAGGGGAGCTTGGGCCAAAGACGAACTACTCAAATATGTACCAACGCATCAATCCTGGTGGAGAAATGGCTTTTTAAACATGGGAGGAAGCCTTCAGAGCTCAGCTACTTATGGCAGTCAAAACTTTGTGTTCTAGTAACACAGACTGTGAGTGGCATCTTGATAAGCTACCAGAATGGAGGAGGAAATGGTCCAAGGTCATCCAATCTGTCTCTCCTGTTCTCTACTTTATTATACACACGCACACATATTTTCCCCCACAAGATCATTGTTCACAGTTGGTGACCTGTTTGAGCAAATAAACCAGGTATACATGTTTAGCTTTATGTGGAATCACCAACTTTCACCGTTCTTTCTTTTGCTTGTTGTTCATCTTACTTCTAGAATCAAAAGAAGGTAAATCCTTCCACAATTCTGTCAGCTTCTTCCTCCACATTACGTGTCTTTCCATAAGGTCCCATGGACTTGCATCTTATCATCTACATTTATTAATTCAGCTTATTTGGTTCCTTTTGGCTAACGCTCTTGTGTTTTCCTTTTCACATTCAATGGAATCCTATCTGAATCCCCTTTCTGATTATTTCTGCCGAGTACAATGAGTTCATGGAACTACAAACAACATAGGAAGATCAGAACATAGGAAAAATATGAAAGGCTTTTTATTTTTTTCTTTCTTTCTACTTTGTGACTTTTAAAAACATCTTTATTGGAGTATACCTGATTTACAATGTTGTGTTAGTTTCTACTGTATAACAAAGTGAATCAGCTATACGTACACATATATCCTCATATCCCCTCCCTCTTGCTTCTCCCTCCCACCTCCCACTCTCCCTGTCCCGCCCCTCTAGGTGCTCACAAAGCACGGAGATGATCTCCCTGTGCTATGTGGCTGCTTCCATTAGCTATCTATTTTACATTTGGTACTGTATATATGTCAATGCCACTCTCTCACCTCATCCCAGCTTACACTACCCCCTCCCTGTGTCCTCAACGCCATTCTCTGTTTTTCACCATTGAGAATGATGTTGGCTGTGGGTTTGTCGTATGTGGCCTTTATTATGCTGAGGTAAGTTCCCCTATGCCTACTTTCTGGAGGGTTTTTATCATAAATGGGTGTTGAATTTTGTTGAAAGCTTTTTCTGCACCTATTGAGATGATCAGACGGTTTTTATCCTTTAGTTTATTAATATGGTGTATCACATTGATTTGCGTATATTGAAGAATCCTTGCATTCCTGGGAGAAACCCAACTTGATCATGGTGTATGATCCTTTTAATGTGCTATTGGAGTCTGTTTGCTAGTATTTAGTGTATCATAAATGGGTGTTGAATTTTGTTGAAAGCTTTTTCTGCACCTATTGAGATGATCAGACGGTTTTTATCCTTTAGTTTATTAATATGGTGTATCACATTGATTTGCGTATATTGAAGAATCCTTGCATTCCTGGGAGAAACCCAACTTGATCATGGTGTATGATCCTTTTAATGCGCTATTGGAGTCTGTTTGCTAGTATTTAGTGGAGGAATTTTGCATCTATGTTCATCAGTGATATTGGTCTGTAGTTTTCTTTCTTTGTGACATCTTTGTCACAAAAAAGATGTGACACCCTGGTGTTGGTATCAGGGTGATGGTGGCCTCGAAGAATGAGTTTGGGAATATTCCTCCCTTTGCTCTATTTTGGAAGAGTTTGAGAAGGATAGGTGTTAGCTCTTTTTTAAATGTTTGATAGAATTGGCCTGTGAAGCCATGTGGTCCTGGGCTTTTATTTGTTGGAAGATTTTTAATCACAGTTTCAATTTCAGTGCTTGTGATTGGTCTGTTCATATTTTCTGTTTCTTCCTGGTTCAGTCTCAGAAGGTTGTGCTTTCCTAAGAATTTGTCTATTTCTTTCAGGTTGTCCATTTTACTGGCATACAGTTGCTTGTAGTAATCTCCCATGATCCTTTGTATTTCTGTAGTGTCAGTTGTTACTTCTCCTTTTTCATTTCTAATTGTTGATTTGAGTCTTCTTCCTTTTTTTCTTGATTAGTCTGGCTAGTGGTTTATCAATTCTGTTTATCTTCTCAAAGAACCAGCTTTTAGTTTTATTGATCTTTTCTATCATTTCCTTTATTTCTTTTTCATTTATTTCTGATCTGATTTTTATGATTTCTTTCCTTCTGCTAACTTTGGGGTTTTTTTATTCTTCTTTCTCTAATTGCTTTAGGTGTAAGGTTAGGTTGTTAATTTGAGATGTTTCTTGTTTCATGAGGTAGGATTGTATTGCTATAAACTTCCCTCTTAGAACTTCTTTTGCTGCGTCCCATAGGTTTTGGCTCATTGTGTTTTCATTGCCATTTGTTTGTAGTTATTTTTTTATTTCCTCTTTGATTTCTTCAGTGTTCTCTTAGTTATTTAGTAGTGTATTGTTTAGCCTTCATGTGTTTGTGTTTTTTACAGTTTTTTTCCTGTAATTGATATCTAGTCTCATAGCGTTGTAGTCGGAAGAGATACTTGATATGATTTCAATTTTCTTAAATTTACCAAGGCTTGATTTGTGACCCAAAGTATGATCTATCCTGGAGAATGTTCCATGAGCGCTTGAGAAGAAAGTGTAATGAAAGAGTTTTTAAAAGGTAGATGTGCTGGATATATTTCATTCTCCACTCTTTTATCATGCTTAGTGTCCCAGGAAGCTGACCCATATAGTCTCCATCCATGAGTTCTTTTGCCCTTTAGCTGCCAATTGGGTTCAACCAATGAGAGGCACTAGAGCATCATAAAACAAGAGGATAGTTAGCTAATGGTATTTATTAACTTATCTCTCCTTCTTCCAGGTCACTATAGATTGCTTTGTCCCTCTACTGAAGACTGGAGTACCTGTCAGGCAGCCCTCCCCACAGAGTTACACCCTGGTTTCAGGAATCTCTCTCTTCTCTTCCCTCTTCAGGCCTAAGGATATTAATGACCCCTGCTGCTACTGCACTTCGCTTTCTTGGTTCCTTTAGGATCTGTGTTGTAGGTGGTAGGGTATATGAGCCTGGGCTCAGAATAGATGTTCTAGGATAAAAGTATAGATTGCTAGTTAAAGTTGGGGATGGTGTGCAGAATAAGAAAGGAAAATGGCCAAGAGAAGCTTAGCAAGTGCTCATAGGTACCCTAAGGGAGTTTTTCCTTGGTGTTTTTGTCATATTATCCTCTTCACTTCTCCTTACCCATGAATATTTCCTCCATTCAAAAATACATGATAGCTAAAGTATAGCCATGAAAAGAAATAGAGTGATACTTTAATGGGCAAAAACATAAGCCAAAAAATCTCTTAATTCTGATATATAACAAAGTCATGACATATTTGAATCTGTGTAATGAGTTTTATTGTAAATTCCTTGACATGTGCTATGTGTTACAGAAAGAAATGCTTTAGTTAGACTCCACTTTCACTAATAACATTTCTCACTGGCTGCTTCAATTGATTTCTCCTCTTCATGGCACATTAATTTAAGTGGAGCAGGTCTTGGTCTCTATGATAATTTTCATTTAGTTGGATGTTAATTATTTTCACAGGTAGAGGAACTGCAGGATAAACCATTTTCCACAGTTTCCCTTATTGCTGCAGTAGTGGTAAATTCCATTTAGCCATAAAAGAGTTTTAAACATTTGTATTTTCTTTAATACTATTTGTATTAAACATTTGTGTTTTCTTTACTCCTTTTTGAGAAAAGCCTTCACCTTTCCTGTCGATTTCTCATGACCAGATTCTAAGATGTGTCCTGACTGCGTCCTTCACTAGCCAAGATATCTTATATTCCATTCATTTCAATACATTAATTCAATTCTTGTAAATTATGCTGCTGATCAAATAATAATAATAATGTGAGTTAAATGGCACTTGCAGTAACTATTCCTTTGATGTTTCAACTTGATACATGTTTATTTCCTTGGAATATTCCTGCCTTAAGTCTCTCCTACTTGACTCATTACTTCCCCAATGGCACAGTCTCAATTTCAATATCAGAGTAAAATGAGATACATTCTACTACCTGCATTATCAGCATATTATTCATCAAGTACCAGCCATGAGCTGTATATCCACAGTCATGATGGAGCATGGCTTAGATTACCATTTCATTCCCTTGAGGAGTGTCATGGCCTTTTTCTTTTCAAGTTCTTTTCTTAAAGAGATACGTTTGGTCCTGTCAATCTGTTGGAGTCCTAGAAAGCATTGTTTGGAGCAGTTTGTCACAATTTTGGATTAACTACTCACACATTGAAGTGTGGGGAGTTCTTTATGCCCTTTGGTGCTAGTTTTTTAAAATTAATTAATTTATTTATTTATATTCATGTATGTATGTATGGCTGTGCTGTGCAGCTTGCGGGATGTTAGTTCCCCAACCAGGGATTGAAGCCACGCCCTCAGCAGTGAAAGCACGGAGTCATAACCACTGGACCTCCAGGGAATTCCCAGTGCTAGTTCTTTTTTAAAATACTATCATAAAACTAAGTTGATAACAATGAGGACTGAATGAGGACTTGTTCTCTTGATGCTTGAATTTCAACTTGGCACATTCAACATATGTTATGTACACAAAGTGTTATAAATCACCGTATGAACACTAACTACACTTGTCTGCATATATAGTGAGTTTTTATTTGAATTTCTTTGTTATATATTTTACATTACTTGAATAAATGGGGATAATGCATCAACTGATATTTACTCAGTGCCTTTTCTCATCCTTGTACCACTCTTGGTGTTAGAAATAACTCAAAAGGAAAAATGTTTAGATTCTCAGTCTACCCTGATGTAGATTTTTGGTGGGAACAGGAAAGATACTATAATTGTCATCATAGTGAGTAGGATTTAAAAAGAATTTGAGCAAGGAGGGTGATCTTGTTAAAGGATGGAGTCTATTTCAAGATTCTGGAATGGCATAGAATATAGCATATGGTCTCCACTAGACAAAAAAGATAAAGGATTGTTAGTCAGTGGCTTTTTTGTTTTAATTCTTCCTTGGTTTTTATGCATTCTTTTTTATGTACTGTTTCTTTTCAGTTTGAACTGTTTTCTAGATGATCCTTAATACAAATGTACTGTTTAAGGAGAAATGCCAATACTTAGTCATCTAGAAAAGCTGCTTCACTCTGACCTAAGATTAATGGGTATAGATAGAAACAGGAAGCCCAGATTGGAAATAGATCAGGTTTCAAAATTAGTGTTATGGAACACTAATATATATAAAAAAGATATAAGTGGAGCTTATTAGTTGCAAAACGAGATGGGAAGCCTCTACCCACATTCCCACTCGCCCTCTGCCCAGAGGGTTTGAAAATTACTATCAATAGTATACTTCTTTTCTATTGTGAGAGCATCCTCATATTATCCTTTGTTATTAAATTAATGGGGACTGCTGACACAGGAGCCTCAATTCCAATCCCTTTGCCTGTGGCTATATAGTCAGTTGCCAAGAGGGTTGTTTAATGTAAACTAAAGTAAAAAAATCAATATAGACAGGGAACAGAGAGAAGGATGGGACCATAGCAAGTTTTTTTTTTTTTTGGCTTTTGCTTTTATTGTTATTATACCCCTTGTACCACAGGATGTGTGCAAACAGTAGAATGATGACCCCTCTTCCCACTGACCCCTCAGCAAACACTGGCCTTATACTACTCGGAGGCTACATCTGAGGTGCTGGGCAGTTAGCCCTGGGACCCACTGCTCGAGAAAACTGGGGAGACTCTTCCTCCTCCATGTCTCCTCAGGAATGCCTAATGGAAAAAGTAGGTATTTGGGCCTGGGTTGACAACCATCTTGGCTAGCTCTGTAGACCTGCCAAAACCCCACTTCAGTTTATGCTGGATAGGCAGCAAAATAAGTCAGGAACTCACCCAGGGCAGGAAGCCAGGGTTTTGAATGGCCATTTCTGTGCTTTGTCCAGCACATCTGTTGGAGGCAGCCCCCTCCTATCACTGTCACTGGTGTTTTTCTCTAAAATAGCTCTATTAAGTAAAGAACCAGGTAGTTTCACTATTGGCAGAGTATTCAGTGGGTTCTGATTTCAAGGTTGTTGACTTACTACTGGTCTACTGAGTTGATGCTCCTGCAAATGAACCAGAATTATCAAACAAGCTGACAAACACATAAGTCAGAGAAATGACATCCTTAATATTATAAAAAGATTGGATTATCTTTGAACTGCTGCTTAGTGACACCTGAGAAAGGAGTTACAATCTATGACAAATGACAAATATATATGGAAAGATATATACATCTGAAAAAACCACAAGGCATAGACCAAAACTGTGTGTCTCTATATTATATTGAACTTTTAGTGTCTAGTCACGTCTCAGTCAGATGAAAAGTTTTCTTTACTGAATACGAGATGTTTTGTAGAATTCTGAAACTAATTTTAAAATGTTATGACCTCTCAATGACTTTGGTTACTGCATAAGAAATTTTCATATCTAAACTAAAATATAAAGATTTTATTGAAGCCACATGTCTAATTATAACATTTTATCAATTCAGGAAAAATTTTTTATCCATTCACTAAGAAAATCAAATTAATTTTTGATATAAGCTAGAAGTTTAATAACTAAATCTTTGCGATTTGATCAGCTGATTTGGAAAAGTCACAATCACTCCCTGTGACTGCTTGATATTATGCAGTTTGTTCGATTTGGAGATGCATTTTGAACCTGCCTACACTGGTATCATTTTAAATAATTCTCTTAATTTTCTAACACAAATTTGGTAAATTATTAGTTAAGGGCAGGCACATTTGTATGCTGATGGGAATAGCCAGGTGAGAGGGGAGGGGAAAGTTAGTAGAGAGACATCTTGGAGTAGATGAGAGAAAATGAAACCTATTGAACAAGGCGAATGTTGTCCCTAGCTGAGAGGCAGAGACTTCACCCTTGATAGTGGCAGGTTGGGCAGAGTACTTGGCCCTGGCTATGTCAATGGCCTGGTGGAAACAAGTGGACATTTTCTTTAATTCACTTGTGGTTTTTTACTGTAAGAAGAGGAACAAGGTCATCCGCTGAGACTGAGAAGGGTAAGGAAGTGCAGGGGTTTGGAAGAGACATAAATACATGAAATAGTCCTACAATGGAGATTGGAAGAAAAAGGGCCACCAGCTGTGTCCTTAATACCTCTTGAGCTGACAGTAAATTATTATTCCGGAGTTTTAAGAATGTGACTGTATGCCTCTCAGTATAGTTTGTCTGAGGCCCACCAGCTGTTCCCTTGCCTTTGAAAATGTCTGGAAAAAGAGACTGAGAGACTGTCTTTTTACTTGTGTCCTGGAGACCCTGAACCTCTTCTGATGTCATGTGAAAAACGGTGACCTGAGTCATCCTTCTCACCTGTTTACCCTTCATCTCTTTCCTCTCCTCTCCTCTTTCCTACACATATGACTGAGTGGTTCTTCCTCTCCTCTGAGGTTCTTTCCTCTTCCTTCTCTTCATATTCTCTTCCTTCTGTCTTCTTCTTATCATCTGTTCCTAGACTCCTTTCCTTGCCTCTTACCTCTACTAGTGTTCTCTATAGGCATCGTTTAGCTTAAAAAAGAAATTGAGAATTTATCCATCAATAAATTTATATAAATAAATGAATAAATATGTATCTAAAACCAAACTAATTTTTACATTGAAATATATCCCAGTGTATACATTTAAAGGGAGCTGTGCCCTTTTGCCCAAGATAAATGATTCAGGTGATGGAGTAACAAGAAATTTGTTTATTAATAAGATAAGGATGCCTGAGACATGTGGATACTGACATCTGGTTCTAAGATTGCCAATCCAGCAGGCCTATACTGAGCTCCATCAGAGTGGACATGGGGACACTGGTGAGAGAGCTGTTAGGGGAGCTTCACAGTGTCCCCAGAATATGGAAGATGTGCTTAGGCAGAAACCAGCACCCACATTTTTCTGTTCTGGAGATTTCTGAAGTGGGTGATAAAAGACTACAGCATACGTTGAGGATAAAATTAAGGGTGGTGGACTGTCGCACCCCAGTTTCTGGCAGCCTCATGTAGTAAAAATGCTATCCCAGTGGTTCCTGAGGCTCCAGGTGAAGGAGAACAGAAAGCAGAGGAAGGGCAGGAGCTCAGTGGTTGTCCCAGAACCAGGCCACCAAGAAGCTGTGCCCCAACCTGAGAGGGGGTTGAAGGAGTGAGCTATTGCCAGTGGCCTAAGATGGACAAAACTGCTTCTCTGTGTGTAAGGAGATGGAAAGCTGCTCACTGCCCTAGAACACCACCTAGGTCAGCCACGTGGAGACTGCCACATTGACAGAAGTTGCCAGAAGCCCAGGGAATGGACCTGAACTGAGGACCACCTCTACGTAGCACAGGTGTAAAAGCTGTGCAAGAGGAGCTCCTCCTGCCCTCTTCCTTTTTCCTGACTCCCAGCGCCAGAGGAGCTAGGTCGTGGGCACAGGTGTAAACAACGTCCCGGGGCCACAACACCCCACTCACTCATTCCGAGGTACTCAGGTAGGGGGAGGAGTCAGACGTCACGATCCAGCCCCACTCAGCAACCAGAGAATTAGTCCCTGGTGACAGAGGATGTCTTAAAGCAGAGTGGACTAAATTAGAGTTACTGAAAATGGCTGGGATCACCTTCAGGTAACCTTAAAGAGTGATTTGACCAAGCATGGTTGAGCCAGTGCTTAATAAAATATTTACAATTTCATGTTTATAGCTCACTGTGTTAGACTCAATAAACCAATCTCATTAAGTATAGAAATAAACTGAGCTTAGAAGGAAACCTTTATTTATTTATTTATTTTTTGTGGTACGCGGGCCTCTCACTGTTGTAGCCTCTCCCGTTGCGGAGCACAGGCTCCAGACGCGCAGGCCCGGCGGCCATGGCTCACGGGCCCAGCCGCTCCACGGCATGTGGGATCTTCCCGGACCGGGGCACGAACCCGTGTCCCCTGCATCGGCAGGCGGACTCTCAACCACTGTGCCACCAGGGAAGCCCCAGAAGGAAACCCTTATTAGTGTATTCTAAAATGTTACCCCAAGATAACTTTAAGATGATGTGTCTTCAACCAAATTATCCTCACTAAAGATATTTCTAATTGTACATTTTTAATGAAAGAAAAAGTTTCCATTCAGATAATAAATTAAAAAGTAGTATTTTAAGATATTGTTTCTTTTTTTCTCATTCTTGAACATTTATACTCGGGTATATTTTAATGTAAGCATTAAGACAGGAGTAGATTTACATTTATTCACATATTTATAAATTATGTAAATTTATTGCTGAGTAAATTCTCAAATTTTTCTTTTTAACTGGAAGAGGTGTCTAGATAAATTTTGTTAGAGAAAAGAGGTAGGGAAAAGAGTCCAGAAATGGAAAGCTGAGAAGAAGGTAGAAGGGGAGGAATATGAAGAGAAGGAAGGGGAAAGGAACCCACAGGAGAAGAGCTACCCATTTGTATGTGGAGAAAAGAGGAAGGGGATGAGGGGAAAACAGGCGTGAGGACTTGGTCACCACTGTGCACCAGACATCAGTACCAGGCCCAAAAGCAGTTCAGGGTCCGGCTCCTCAGCCTTTTCCAAACATCTGTAAAAGGTAATGGAACAGCTGGAGGTTCTCAAATGGACTACACTGAGGGGCATATTGACAAATTCTTCAAACTCTGTAGTAACAATATTATGGTTAACTGAATGTGTGGTAGGGGGTGGAGTGGTAGTAGAGAGGGGAGTGGAGGAGAAAATTAGGTAAACTCTAAATAAGAACCGAAAACCATGCCCTGGTCCCTGAGGTCATCTGTTAGACTGTTCACATTCAAATGTGAAAACATCATTTCAATTCAAAGTTAATGGAGAAATAAAATTTTTGAAAAGAGTATATATTTCATTTACTTAGAATCAGCTTGGAGAAAAAACCCAAAAACAGTACACACTTAAAAGATATGCTTTACCTGCTAGAGAATGGCATTGTATTAGGAATAAACAACAGCATCTCTGTTACAAGAGCCAGTAGAGGCCTAATGAAAATATAAATTTATTCAAAGTACTTTCTGTACTACCAAAAAATGCCTCAAAGTGACTCCGAGTTCACTCACAGAAAAATAATTAACCCCCTGAAAGTTAGCCAGTAATAAGGGCTTAAAATATGCTCTATCTTGTAGTAGGAGTGATGGTGAATATAACATAGAATGCTTGCTTTCAAAGAACTTATCCACTTGTAGGTAAGCTGAAGCTAGAAATTGTAGTGCAGGCTTAACATGGTTATAATTAAGCACTTATGTTAGTATATACAAAGAGTGAATGTGAGCCAAACTTAGTAGGACTGGATTTGTGATATTACATAGAAGAGTGAGAGAAGGGAGCAGAAGTGTGTGTTGGAGGAAAGAGAATTATCTTTGAGTCAAAATATTGTCCAGGAGTTCAAGAAGAGCAAAACAAGAAAGAAACAGAAGGGAAGAGAGCACAAAGTTTAGACCAGAAGAAAAGAAATAAAAGATAAAGGGAGGGTAGCCAGAGTAATGGTGACCCCAGTGCCAGAATGCTTGCCCATTCCCTTTATATTTTGCATTAATTAAAGCATTTATTGAACAAGTATTTATCTCATAAGCACCATGCATAGTAATGAGCAAAGAAGAAGCAGAGTTAAAGAACACATGATCCCTATCCTGGAAGAATTTACAATTTATGGGGAACATTGGTTACATTGCAGTGGGGGTGATGGATCCTTCACCAGAGAAATGTGTTCATGGAAGCTCAGGAGGAAGTTAATGTACTGCATGCTCCACGATCTAGGATATTTTGTTTTCAAGGATGAAAATAGAAGGAAAAATATGCTGAAATTAATATATGACATTGATTTTTCTTTGTCCAAGACGTATTCTCCCACTAATCTAGTTCAGATGTATCAGCTGTGGTTCATCTGTTCCCACCTAGAGTCATGGTTTCCCTAACCAGGGATCTTAGCCCTGATTTCACATTAGAATCACCTAATACTAATGCCTGGGATCCCATGCTAGAACAGTTAAATCAAAACCACTTGAGTGGAACCTGGGCAAAACCATTAATTTAAAAAATTTTCCATGTGATTCTAATGTGCTTCTGGAATTGAGAACCACCAGCCTATATATATATACATATATATATGTGTATATATGTATATATAGACTTAGACAGACTTGCTATAGCAGAAGTTGATTGAAGATATCTGATTGGTTCCAAATGTTATAAACAGAAACAGCTTTTCTTTTGGTGACACTTATGTCCTTTCATTTTACTTCCCACTTGTATACTGCACTGTTTGGTTGAGTCCATATGACATTTGGTCATTGAAATAGATTTTATTTGTGGAATATTCTTATTTTGAATGTTTGGCTATTTGCTGCTGGGCCACACGTTGGCCAAAACGTAGCTAACCAAATAATTCTTTCCCAGGTGTATATAGTGAAAAAAAGTAAACTCTGACAGTATTTTCATGAGACTATAATTTTCAAATAATTTATAAGTATCAGTTAATTGCAATGTTTAAGAAATGGGTAAATATAGCTATACATCTATATATATCTTAAAGAGAATTAGAAACAAATAAAGAAACTTTACATAAAATACAGTTATATATTATTGCTATTTAGCATAAAACTTCTGCTTCAGCTTTTTCTAATGCAGGTTTAACTCCTACTCTCCTATAGGTTTTGTAGCCAATGAAACCTAACCCAAATCTTGACATTCTATGACCTCTGTATGCCTATAGAAGGCTGCCTGGACCCTTTGTATTATGGTCCTTAGTTGGCCTTGGCAGTTTACAGGCAAAACAATTTTCAACTGTCTGCCTGCAAAAAATATTAGAAAATATTACGAGACTAGTGAGCATGGTCAAAATGCGTTCTTCTTTCTTTGTTCAGTCTCCTGTAGGAAATAGTGGATTTCTACCACATTTTCCTTTGCAGTTAGAAAAAAAATGTGCTGAAAGGTCCATTACGATAGAGTTGCCCCTACCTTCATAGGGTATATTCAGAGTATACTGTCCATAGGGGTCTATAGTACAGGCAGCCATGCCCCTAGTCTCTCTTCTCTCTGTGACATCTATTCAGTTATCATACTTCTCCTTTCTGATCAATGGAACAACTATATATAATAAAATAATTGATTACACTTTACTAAAAGTAACCAAAACTAACCACAACTCTCTACTTACCTTGAAAGGAATTAAGCTCCTTTCTTTACTGAAACTTTTAAAAATAATTTGAAGAAATTATTTTCTGGGTATTATAGATTATTACAGATATTGGAAAACTTAAGTAGGACTCACGGCTGATGCAATGCCACAGAAGTTGTACTCTGTTTAAAGAAAACAAATGTAATATAAATGGTGGAATTTCTATATCAAGAATTATATTAAAATGCAAACAAATATCTAATCATTATGTTATACAACCAAAACTAATATAACGTTATATGTCAATTACATCTTCAAAAAAAGCATTACATTAAAGTATAGAAATCTATAAATTAATATAGAGAAGCATTGTGATGAGCTTTTAAATTATGACAAATCAATAGAGAAACAGAAGCAATGGTGTTTAGGGTGATTTATACAGACTGCCTCATCAAAATGCTTTCTTAATCCAGGTATCCAAACTAATACAGAAACAACATATACTAAGGGTGAGGGAATTCAAATATCTGCATATTGGTTAGGAGTCAGTTTTTGCTAAATAGAAACACTCTAAAAGGAAATACCTTGTTTTACTGTCAATTCCGTAACTCAAAATTGGAAAAGTAGTAAATGGTGGAATTGCTAGTATGGATTTAATTCTCATTGACAAAAGCAAATTGATAGGTGAAATAAAAGCAAAAAGAAATAGCGTGGCCATGCCATTTCACTGTGCATAATAATGATTACATTTTGCAAGGGAAGCTTCAAAAGAGAAGAGGAGGTATGAGTAAAATTTTACGTCCAGAACCCGATACTCTAAAAGAAAAAAAAATAGCTCAGAAATAAATGGAAGGGTCCAAAAAATAAAGTGAGAACAATATGTATAATTAAAACAGTCATGATGAAGAAAGAGAAGCTCCTATAGACACAAAAATGAATTAGAAAAGAGGTTTCATCTCAGTTGATAGCACAGTTTCCTAAATCAGCCTCCCAGTGGTCAGCTACAGAAGCCATAACTATGATGAGTTTATGTATTAAAGGGGTACGTATACAAATTGGGATGTGAAGCATATAGACAAAAAAAAAAAATACAAAAGAATAACATGCTGGAATGTAGGAATAATATTTGGAGGAAAAATACCTAAAGAGCTAAGATGTGTTATTTAAAAAAAGAGAGAGAGGCTGAAGTACATGGCAAAAATAACCACAAACCTTTATTTGGAGAAAGAGCTCTAAGAAAAGCGGGGTCCCCTGCTTTATAGAATGCAGTATAATTTTAGCAGACTACGGAAGGGAAATGGAACTCAGAAAATATTGTTCTGCTTCTGCATTTTTCTGAGGAGGAGAATATACTGTAAACTAGAAAGGGCAAAATAATAATTGATGCCAAAAAAGGAAAAGTTAGCATAGAAGAGTCTCGGTGGTTTGAATCACTGGCTCTTAAATGTTTGTCTTCTGCAAAATAAAAAAAAATGGTAATAAAAACAACTTAGTTGAATTTTTAATAAAACTCTAATTTTAAAGTGTCCTTTATTCTGATATTTTCCTCATTTGTCTTTGCAGATTTCACATATTTTTGGGGTTTTTTTTTTGATGAAATGATGGTGATGGTAGATGTGAGTTGTAGTGTCTTTATATAATGAAATAAAAAGCAAAGTATATGTAGTTACTATGTCATATAAAGTAAGTTAGCTGTAATGTTTTTATACAATGAAGTTAAAAGTTAGCAATGTTATGTTAGTTCGTATTTTTAAGTCTTATTGGTTCTTAGAATTCCCAAACCTGGAAGTCGCTTGATTTTTTTTTTCAATTTTTAAAATTCCTTTGAGTAAAGAATAGATGCACCTGATAGAAATCAACGTGGTACGTATAGTCACGTACTATTTTTCCTGCTTGCAGCCTCCAGATTCTTGTCCTCTCAGTCTCCTCCCAGAAAGCCAATGAATGGAATGAATTTTGTACATAATCCTTCACAAATTCTGGAATTTGCCTAAAAATTACCCTTGCTTTTTACACAAATGGCAGCTATACCTTGCTGTTTTCACATAGACACGGGAACCACTATTTTAATTGTATTTTAAGTAGAAACTAAATTTAGATATTAAAATGATTTGTTGATGTGCTTGTGGAATCAGTGTCAAAAGTTCTTTTAAATGCTGTAGGACGAAAGAAGTGTCATAACACAGGAAGGATGAAATGTTGACTTGATATTTCACAAAGCAGAAAAAGGATAATTTAAGAACCTACATACTGGTGAACTTGACGTCATGAGCAAGCTGTACGTTTTGGCTGATGGCTTAAGCACAGATTGAAAATTAGGATCTGTTTATGTAGGGAACAATCATGAATTCATAACGCTGTTTAAATAAAAATTTCATCGAGTTTTCTGAACTGACATAACAGAAGAATGTTATATATTTGTACATTTTTAGTATAACTAGCCATTTAACAATATTTTTCAGGATCTGTGTTTGGGCTAGAATACAGCAAGAGGATAAAGTACAGCTCTAAACCGATTGATCAGTTTTATCCAGAAAAGATTAATTAATTATTTCTTGAAAGGACCATAAAAGCTAACTTACCCAATTAGAGTGTTGCTTGGTTTGGCCTATTAGCATTTTATGAATGCATTGGTGACAAAGTGGGTGTGATTAGTAAAGTTATGAATAATGCAAATATGGGAGGGAAAATGAATGGGTATCATATTGGATTCAGAATTCAGAAATATGTTGACTTTATGGAACAATAAAAAAATTAAACCAAAATTAAATTTTAAAGGGGTTCAAAATATCAACTATCCAAGTACAGGGAAGTGGATCTGGCTAATAATTCATATAAAGAAAATCTGGACATTTTATAAGTTAACTGCAAATATATCCTCAGCACACATTAGGCCCTTCCAACTTGAAGACTGGAACTTTACTTAGATCTAGAAATCTTCCTTTCTTTTATTATTTCCTCCCTTATGTTATTTCTGTTCTCTCTTTCTGTAATTTCCGTTAGATTTTCCCTTTCTGTTCCTTGGTCCCTTTTCACTCACTGGGTCCATGCTGTAAGTTTAGAGTTCTAAACTTTAGAAACTACACAGCTACACTTATGCTCTGAATAGTCTTAACCTGTGATTTCCTTTCTTTCATAATATGATCCCAAATGTTTCTGTCTTTTAAGAATTTTGTAAAATGCTGAAACTACTTCTAGCTTTCTAGCTCTGCTGTGGATTTGCTTCACATACCTACACACACATTTATGGCACAAAATGGGAGTTTGAGAGGTAAGATGGGTAAACATTGTATTCACTGCTCTGTCTTGATCCAATATCCATTAACATAAACCGGTAACACCAAATATGTTCTATGATCATATGAACATTAATGGAAATATTGTGCTCAAGGAAAGAGCAGTAATAATTTCACTCACCAGAGCCTATTTGAATATTGTATTCAGTTCTATATAATAATATTGAAACAATGTTATATGATGAACGTTTGAAGGAAATAGATATATTTTGCTTAGGAAGAGGCAGGGTTAGTCATCTTCAGTTATTTGAGGGGATGTTATGTAGAAATTAAACATATTTTAAATATCTGCAGAAAACAGACATAGAATCAAGTTTTTGGTTTTTTTTTTAGGACAAGGTGGTGGACTTCATTTTAGAATAAAGAATAGCTTCTGAATAATTAGATCTGTACAAAAGTAGAATGAGCTACTTTCATAGTTGGAAGTTTTCCAGCATTGCAAATGTTTAAACAGAGACCGAGGGATGACTTATCATAAATATTTTAAAGAATAAAACATTTATTGACCTAATAGTACCTCCTAAATATCTAATCCCAAGTTGTCTATTTTTTTTTTTTTTTTTTTGCTTCCGTATATCCTGTCTAGCCTTAGATTAAGATTTGTTTCTCTTACCCGGATTCATCTGATTCCTAATTATCTGCCTGGTTACTACCTTACCTTGCACTCTGATTTCCATGTGCCTCCAAATTCTTGACCCACTGCCTTGCTCACCTCCAGACCCTGAAAGTATCCCATGTCAGATTTTCCACTTAATTCCAAAAACCTCATCCCCAAACCATCTACCAGGTTTTATGTATCCCTTTGAGTAAACTTTGCTCCAATGCTTATCCTCTGCCCAGTGTTTTCTTTCATGTCCTTGTTCCCACAAATATTACATCATTGCATTTCATTATTATAAGAGCCTTCTCACTGGGCACTGCCACCAATCTATCTTCCTTCTCTTTGAGGCCTCCTAATCTCCCATATACAAACACGCACCCTTCCAGCACATTAATCTTTCAAAATGCTACTTTAATTATTGCTTATCTTCCCAAAACTACTGTCTGAAAACCAGTGTTTCCCAGTAGCTATTCGATAAAGTGTACATTATTCAACTTGGCTGCCATTATCAAAATACCATTGACTGGGTAGCTTAAATAATATAATCTTTTTTCTCACAATTCTGGAGGTTGGGAAGTCCAAGATCAAGGTGCTGGCCCATTCGGTTGCTAACAGAAGCTTTCTCATTGTGTTCTCACATGGCAGAGAGAGAGAGAGAGAGAGAGAGTGAGAGAGAGAGAGAGAGAGAGAGCGAGGGCTCTCTGTTATCTCTTCTTTTAAGAGCACTAGTCCCATCATGAGTGTCTCACTCTCATGACCTAATCTAACCCTCATTAACTCCCAAAGGCCCCATCACAATACCATCTCTTTGGGGCCATGGCTTCAGTGCATACATCTTTTGGGGGGGGCATACAAACATGCATTCCATAACAAAGAGTGTCTTTATGGTTTGGTTTCAAACCATATTTCTAGCTTTATTTCTTTGTACTCCTTTATATACCTCCTCTTCTTCAACTAAATCTGTTTATTCACACTTTCTTCATGACACTTTCTGCTTTCATGACTCCCTTACAAAATATACCCCTCGCTCTTCTTCAAACCCTACCCATCTTTAGCTTATTATATTTCTTCTATTATTCTCATTAACTGTTTCAATTCTATATTTTATTTAACTTTCACATGACTACACAGGGCTGGGAGCACATAATTCTTCCGAACTATATTGTAATTCTACTTTAATGCAGAGACCATGTCATAGACTTCTTTGTACTGAGCACATAGGTCTCAGAAAATAATTCTTGGCTTGATTTGCCTTCAGTTCTTCATTCGTTCAACAGCATTTAATGACCACCTACTTTGTGCTAGTAGGCTAAATATAATTCTCCACCATGTGATCTGGTTCTCAAAACTTTTTGCCCCTCTAAAAATGTCCATGTCAATATGTGGAGGAAAAAGAGCATTTCTCTTTTCACCTTTTTCTTTATAACTTGACACAGACTGTCTCACTCACCTGCCTCACTAATGACTCTCAGAGATTTTGCTTGTGCCATAAGCCTAAGATCACCATTGTTTATTCAGGTTTCATTGTGAAACAGAGAAGGTGAATATAATGTTCTTTTAACTTCCTCAAATTTCAAAACATCTGAGAAAAATAATTGGAAAAATTGGGCAAAATAAATTAATTCATTCTTCTCCATCCTGTTGATTAATATTAAATTTAGCCCAGTGTCTGGCGATTATAAGCACTGAAAAAATAGGTTGAATGTTGAATGAAATAATTCTCAAGACAATTGCTGGAATCTGCCAGCCTAGAAACCGGAAACATTAAAATTAGGACCGAATCTCAGAGATCATCTAGATAAACTTGTTCATTTTCTAGATGATGGACCAGAAGTCCACAGAAGCTAAAATGTTTGCCCCTAAGTCACACAGAGAGTAGCCAACATAGATTAGGACTCAGATTCACTCTACCGTCTTCCCATACTCTTTTAACTACATCCCATAGTTTAGACCACACTACTTTGGTGAGTTTAGATGGATAAGTTAAAGATACATTAAGGAAGTTTTGGAAAAATTTGACAGAAAATGATAGTCATAAAAAGAGCCAGGGAGAAAAACATATGAAAGGAAAGAGAATAGATTTACTTTTTAAAAAAGCAATTGATGATTGCTATCTTTCTTTTACAAGTTTGGTAAAGTTCTGCATTAGAAACAAAGGACAAACTAAAAGAGTTTTGTGTTCCTTACAAGCTTCAGGATCTTTCTTTTTTGTCTTTGAATCCGCTACTTGCATCTGTATTTTTGGTGTTAATCTCTAAAGGGTGGAAAGAGTGATTAAAAACTCTGAACTCTATGTTTAACTATTTGAAAACTGCTGCTTTGTTTACATGATTCTAGAAAGGGCAAAATGGTTTGACTGTCTTGTGTCTGATTGATCTGATATTTGGACATTATGCATACTAAGTCTTAGAGGAATAGAAATGCAGCTGTTTGGGGGAATGTCTGCGTGACTCTTTTTTACCCTGGCTTCTCTCCTAAAGTTCATTAAAGGCCATCTTTCAAAAACACATAAATCCACTTACAGTTAAAACAAAACCAAAGGATTATTTTTTTTTTATGTGAGAGTAAAAATCCTTATTCTTAAATGCCTCTTCCACCTTCTGCCTTGGGGCAAGTTTCTGGTATCTGTGTTCATTTTAAGCCTGTCTCATCTGTCCTCCTTCTTTGAATCTCTGCCTTGTTTTGTCCAACGTAGAGGATAGCAGCATCTAATACTTGATATATCTTGTTTCCAGAAACAATAGCCTGTGGTGCTTCCATTACTTATTCTCTCTCCTTCTGTCAGGGACTTAACGGTCTGCCGCTTGCCAAGAACTCTGCTTTTCCAGGCCAGTGATTCCATTCCCTCTAGCATTTTCTCAGATTTAATTTCTTGAGAAAGAAAAAAGAAAAAAATTATGGCTGATAGTTTTGCCAAATGGAGTTCAGCTTTGAATGAATTAGGCTGGAATTTAACATATGCTTGTGGCCAGTATTTTAAATGTTGATGAAGGTGTAGTGGTGGTTGTGATGGTGGTAGTAATGATGATGATGGTGGTGGTGGTGGTGATGGTGGTGGTGGTGATGGTGGTGGTGGTGGTGGTGGTGATGGTGGTGGTGGGGATGGTGATGGTGGTGGTGGTCGTGGTGGTGGTGGTGGTGATGGTGATGATGGTGGTGATGGTGGTGGTGATGGTGGTGGTGATGATGGTGGTAACAGTGATGATTTTAGTAATGATGGTGGTGTTGGCAGTGTTGATAATGGTCGTGATGGTGGTGGTGATGATGACTGTATCTATTTGTCGGTTTGTCTTTCTGAAGAGCCAAGTAGTTCTTGGGATGATTTGATCCCATTATGGAATAGTAGAGAAAAAAATATAGTAATAGTCTAACAGGACAGCAAATAATTTCTAATCACTATACTATTTGTCTGATTCTCAAGAATGGAAAATAGATAAATTTTCTTGAGAATAAAACATTTTGTTATATTGGCACTCTAATGCCTGCTGCAATCTCATATTTTTGTTAATTTTTATGGACAATTCCTTGATAAACATAAGAAATAAAATTGGAGAGTGTCTTATGTTTATGTCATCTGAATAAATCAGTCTGTTTATCAGAATGTACTTAATAAGCTTCTTCCAAACACTCAGTGCTGATTTTATCACTGAGAGGATTATTCTGATCTTTGTTTTCAGGTCAATATATTTTAAGTCTAAAGATAAGATATTCATTTATTCTATAACTATATATTGAAAACTTTCTATGTCCTAGACACAGTGCTAAGAAGAGAAGATTCAGTGCTTATCCCCAAGCTCTAATTGAGAACATGGGATTGCAAACACCATTGCATAACAAGAAATTTGTTAGAATGAAAACACATAAATTGTACTGGAAATCATAAGGGAAAAAAATCTTAAGTTTTACTGGAGTGGTCACGGAAGGCTTTATTTGATGTGGGAACATTTTAGCCAAGATTTGGAGGGAAAATTTAAGCAGTGAGGCATTCAACTAGAAGGAACAGAATGCATGAAAATACACTGGCTGGAGTACACCTGTCTTATTACAATCACTGCAGCTAACTTAGTGTTGCTATCGTATATTATTCTGGTAAGTGTGTAGTGTGGGAGAATACAGTACTGGCTTGAGACAAGCCTTGGCAATCAGGTAGAAGCCATTTCATGAAAGGTCTTGTAAGCCATTTCATGTTGGGATTTTATTCTCTGATGAGTAATTCACAACAGCAGATTGGCGTAGTTAAGTTTGTAAATTAGAAAGATTATTGGGAGCCGGAGTAGAGGATATATTTGAATGAGTAAGACTGAAAGCAGGATACCAGTTGGGTGACCTTGGAGGGTGAGATCTGGTGAGACTCTGATCTAATACAGTGATGGTAATAATGCAAAAGTGGTGACTAATAAACAGAATATAAAGGAGATAGTATCCTAAGGAGTTAAAAAAAAATTAACGTGGGGAGATTTAAGGATGATTTCCAGGTTTCTGGCTTGTTCACAGACGGAACAATGCAAGACAGCATATACTTAGTTGCTAAACTATGCAGTTTCGAAAGTAAGTACTTTAAAGCTTATAGCAATGAGCAATAATTGAAGAAGACTCCTTGCAGAAGGTGTCAGGATGTCAGTTGGTATCAGAGAAGTGGTACATATAGCACTCTATAGGAAAAGTAATTTTCCTAAGTGACTTAGGACTCACTTTCTTGTTTCCTGCTTGTGTTCTGGAGAGGCACACGACTCCCACAGAAGAAACTCTCCCCCTTCTCCTTACCCTGAAAAAGTAGGGTAAATGGGTGTAATCATGGTCCATAGCCCTTTCCCAAATAGAATTATATTTCTAATTAGAGAAATACATACATTCTCAATCACAGATCCCAGTAGAGAAGGACAGAGCAGGAGGAAAGGAAGGAGAAAGGAGCTAATTAGTAGTTATTTTCACAAAAGATTGGGAAGGAGGCAGAGAGTAAAGTTTTACTTTTTAGGTTGGGAAAAACTAATCTGCAGTGCCCCCAATAAAACAAAATAAAATTCAACAATAAAATAATCGCATTGGCATTCTCAAATATTAAAGTGTTATCTTTTACTGCCTTCAAACAAAGTCTATAATATCAAGGAGCAGATATCTGCTACTTTATTAGGAGTGCTAAAATATTTCTTTTTGTTTTATCTCTTCCTATTGACCTCATTTTTGCAAGTTGGTGCAGTGTTTGGAAAAAAAAATGTGATTAGTGCCCATAATACAAGAGCCAACTGACAGAAACAAAACAAGAAAATAGAGTAGGGTGATGTATCACCTTTTGCAACCACACTGTGGGTAGATTAGGAAATTCCAGTACAGTTAAGAATAACGGTGTTCTTGTTTGTATTTTCAAGATGAGTGTATTAAGATATGTCTATGTGAAATATACCTCAGTACCCCTGTGTGACACAATGTTGTTTGTTTGGTTCAGAAGATAAAGTATCATGATTATAGAGATGGGAGAATGATCTTTCCAATCAAGTTCCATTGGAACTAGACCTGGAAGAATGGTTAGATATTGACTAATCAGAGAGAAGAAAAGATATATTATGAAAAAGGAACCATATGTACAAAACCTGAAGGTTAGACTAAGGACTAAGCATGTTCGAGGTATACTTAGGAAATCTCTAGGCTGAGCTTTAGACTGAATAACAAGAAATAGTGGAATATTGAAAGTATTGTATGAGATAGCATATTTTCAAGGTTAGGCTTTAGATTTGGGAATATCTTAGAAGATTTTGAATAAGAGAGGGAGTGAGTGACATTGCCACTTTATGAATGATAAACGTTAGCATTATTAATACAAATGAAATTAATAATAGCTAACACTCAGTAAGTGCTTATTACTATAAGCGCCAGACACCTAATAACTAATTTAATCCTGATCATACCCAATAATGTAGATGATATTATTATCATCCCTACTTTCTAGATTTGTGAACTGAGAAAGTAACCAGGGAACTTGCACAAGTGACACAAGTAATGTATGAGAGCAGGTTTGTGAACTGGGCACAGTGTGGCATAAGGTTTGTTATTTGTAAGACAAAATAAAAGGAAAAGAAAAGCTGAGGAGTCTATTGTCTGAGACTTTGAGGTACTGAACACTTGTGACTATAGAGGAGGGCCCTACATGAGCCTTCGGCTTTATAGGGTTGGCCAGAAAGTTCATTCGGGTTTTTCCATAAGATGGTATGGAAAACGAGAACAAACTTTTTAGCCAACCCAATACTTTTACTCAGAGCACGATGATCATTCAGGTCAAATTTAAGCTTATTTAAAGAGAGAGACTCTTGTTTCCTGTTGCAGAGATGGATCTCACAACTAGGCCTGAATCAACTTGGTCCCTGGAACAACACCCCTAATTCTCTAACTGGGTCCACTAGTGATAGTTTCTTTCCCTCAAGGACAGTCATTTTCTTAATTCCATTCACAGAGTTTTGTTTCTGGAAATGTTGCGGTCTATTGACTATGAAAATAGTGTAGTTGCTCTTCCATGCAAATGCATAAAATTCCTATTGTACTATGTGTACTACTGTTGGCTCTTAAGAAAAAGAAAACATAAGTAGCTCGGCAACATTGTTGGAGACAGAATATCTGTTTGTTTTGGAATCCAAGAGAAGCTCCCCACATGGCTGCCCTCTAAAGCAGATTGGTAAGCAACTTTGGAAAAAATTATCCCAAGGGCTTTCTTGTCCACATGACTAAGAGTTTAATGTCCGCTAGACTGATTCCATCATTTTAATGGTTACGTGATATCCATTTGCTCTGGGATAAATTTCCAATGTTAAAGGGAAGCTGTGGTTTCCTCTGATTCCCTGAACCTCTCTCCTTAAGATCTTATTACATCTCTTCCTAATCAGCCAAACCTGTCTGAGGATATGGTTCTCTGATTTTTGTTTTTCCCATTCATCTATATATTAAATGTTTGTTTATCATTTCCCACATACAGGGTCTTATGAGAGATAGGTTTACAACAGAGGACAAGCCACGGTCAATTCCTTCAAATAAAAGGAGTAGAAAGAGTTGTAAATGCTAATATAGAGCTAGTTCGCAGTATTAGGAAAGATCAGAGAAGGGACATCCCATGTAGTCTTGAGGTATCAGGAAAGGCTTCCTACAGGAAATTACTTTTAAGCTGGGACTTGAAAGGTCTCATCCAATATATGGACAGGGCAGGGGAGTGGGTGGATTACTAATGATAGACGGTCATTCTAGGGAGAAGGAACAGTATATACTAATGCAAAGAGGTAAAATATTCATTGGAATATCCAGGAAACTTCAACTATTTCAATTCAGTGCCCCATCAGTTTATTGATTCATTTGGCATAGTGCTCCCAAACTATGTTCTATGGCAGATATACACACACACACACACACACACACACATATACACACATACATACATACACACACATACATACACATACACACATATACACACGCATATATACACACACATATATACACACATACATATATACACACAGACACATACACACACATATATATACACACACATATACACATATATACACACACATATATATACACACACACACACACACATATATACATACACACACACACACATATATATATATTTCTCCTGTTAGAAGATATTCTGGTCAAATAATTTTGAGAAATATTGAAATAAGCTAAGTTAATGTTTTCTTGACTGCAGCATTTTTAATAAAGCAGTGTAAATAGTGACTCACCAAAAGAAGAATTGAGGGTGTGACTTTTCCCAAACTTATTTCACAGTGAAATGAATGGTTATTCTAAAGAACATCTTTTAACAGCTCGTGGAACTAGTGTGCTGTAGAGCAAACTTTGTACATGCTGCTGTAGCATCATGTAAGGTGTTGGAAACCCTGATTCCAAATCTTGAACTCACAGTGTTGAGGTGAAATCTGCAGGTGAACATGTGCATTTCAACCACATAATTTTTGACCAGCTACTAGGATTTTAGAGATTGTTAGAATTCAGTTTGAAAGCGACCTCTAATATCTGCAATATCCCGAGTCATGGTATTGAAGAAACCAGTGAAGTTTGTACCAATCTAAGACAGCATTACATTTCCGTCTGCTGAGAATGTCTCCAAGAAAGAACCTGAATCAGCATTTTAGAGATAGTTCCAGTGTAGCCTAACTTGTTTATCTTATATTCAGGGAATATTTTAATGTGAGCATTTCTGTAAGTTCCTTATGTAGTATTACACCAGAGATAGCCAATATTAAGGTAGATTTGCTGAGTTATATGGGACTCAATTACTTTACAAACCTCTTTGGATGAAGAACATGTAAGATTACATCAATATTTTCCATATTCATTTGGCGAAGGCCAGCTTTCCTTTGAGGTAATTTTTTAACCAGTGAGTGAGGCAAACAAAATCTAATAGCTTTTCCATAGCACAAAGGGTTAGAAGGGAAGAGATCTTGAGAATGGATGATGCCTCGTATTTCTTCTCTTTGATATAAAGGATCCTCAACAACTACATCAAGTGGCCCATCCCTCCACCATTCTAAAAATAGATGGAAGTACAGTCAGCTGATTTATGACTCATTTAGGCAGTGATGGAAATGAAGATGATCACCCTTTTCAGAAGGCCCTGAACCCACTCCATAAGTATTTCTTAAGTTGAACCAATGTCTATGGAAGTACCAAAGCACTTCCTTATCTGGGCAGTTTTTTAAAAGTAATAAGTATAAAGTATCCTACTCTACTTCTCTAGGTACTCCATTTTTTTCTCTGAGACTAAATTATTTATATTAATACTTTCCTGCTCTGTCATTCATTCTCCAAAAATGTCTAAGCAATGTGTGTATGGACTCAATCCTATTATCAATAGAGTCTAAGCTACAGGCTCTCATTGCAGTAAAAGAGCAGAGTGTATACACTGGTTCTGCCCGGTCCTGAAAATAGGTTAGTTCATCCATTGTAAACTGCGCAACTGTCTGCCAGACACAGACTTCCTTACTTCTCACGTCTTTGGTTCATCCATTAAGATATATTTGGCCAATTAGGATCAGCTATGTTTGCCCTTCCATGATTTGCCTGATCGTAATTTTGACAGTGTTTATCTTATTAAAAATTTGGTGTGAATGTGCAAAGACATACAGCTAAGAAAATGTCAAATAATTCTTCCTTCAATCCCTGGGGCAGGTCCATTCTTGATCAGGTTCAATCAGCAGAACCTGCATAATATACACCTTATCTGAACCTCCTTTATCTATAGGGACCCTTTCCAATTGTAGTGTAATTAGAGGTTTTTATGTTGTTCAAAATCCCTCTGATTGTATATGAGATACACACATCCTATATTGGATGTATTTGTTTATTGGGACATTCATTCATTCATTCTTTCTTTTGTTCATTTATTAACTTAAATTCTACCTGTAAGCCTATGCAAAATATCCCATACCCTTCCTTGTATTAAGTTAAACCAAAACAAACAGGTAAAACCAGAACAAACCAAACAAAAATGGTTTGTTCTTCTACTTGAGTAAACGTACCTCAAGTGTCCTTGACACAGTTTCTTACTGCCTTCAGATATTTTTTCTTTTTTTTAATTTCTCTTTCTTTTCCCTCTTCTCGTTTCTCCTTTTCTCATTTCCCTGAATTCCAGGTTCACACCTGCCTTTCCTCTGTGGCCCTGCTCCAGAGTAGCATCAGGGCGACCGTTAGAGCAGCCACAGTCGACATTCAGAACTTTTCTTTTGCTCCAGACAACGATTCAGAGGGTTCCCTCTCTTGCTTCAGACTCATCCCCAGCCCTGTGATCCCTAGGCTTCTGCTTCTTTCTGCACCTGATGGAGGCTGTCTCATAGTTTACCCACTGTGTCCTGCATCTGTGCATTCTGAAGCCAGAGACTCCTCCCTTGCCATGCAGAGTTAGAGGACAAAAGATGGGTCTGGAGAAAATTTCTCTCAAAGCTATGCCCAGGTTTTCTTCTAGTTATTAAATTAACCGAACACCATTTATTGCACACCCAATGTTTACTTAGCATGGTCCTAGCAGTACAGACCTCAAAGCCTCTCAAATAGGTACATTTACCCCTGCACTGTACAGTGACTACAGCTGTGCCAATGGACTGAGGTAGGGCAAATGAATAAACTGTACACAGGCAAGGGTGCATCAATTTGGGCTACCAATGACTATTTCCAGGAGATCAGCCTCTAAGTTTGCATCCAACCTCTTTCAGTCATAACCAAATTGCCCTCTCTGGGGCCACTTAAAAGTATTCTCTTAACCACATTCAGGCTTCAGTTAGGCCCTTCTCTCTTTCAGGGACTATGTATAACACTCTTGACTGATCCCAAGAGTTCCAACATTTTTATTTTATTACATTTCTTTACAGGCAAGTAGGTAGGGGAAAAAGGCTCATAGATTGGTTTTGTATTAGTATTTTTCCCTTCTGGAATGAGAAGGAATACGTGTATGTATATCTTACTTAAAAAAAAAAATTCAAAGATATCTCATCCCCCTAAAAAGTTTTTTAAAAAATTCAAAATCAATATATTTTCTTCCAGGAAAAGTTGTTTTATAGACAGATATATCCAGAAAAATTCAGATGTAGTCAGTGGTTTCTCATTAAAAAGGAAAGGAAATTAAAGAAAGGGAAGAAGAGGGAAGAGAAGGAAGGTAAGATCAGGGAAGGAAACCCTGGGGGGTGTGGGGAAGGAAAAAAGTGGCATGACAGGAACAGTAATGTAATCATCTGTCGAAAATGGAATTTTAGTGAATAATAATTTGTGTAGTAATAGTTAACATGTTTGCTCACTCTGCTGGCTTCTCTGCTATGCACTCTACGTACTTTATGTCAGTTAATGCTTATGGCAATATTATGATTTATTCATTTTGTAGAGGAGGTAACCAAGGCTTAGAGAGGTTAAATAACTTGTCCCAGATTACATAGGTCTGAGTTAGAATCCAGTGGTACAGTCTGCCTCAGCCTGCACTCTTTATTGCTTCTCTTACAATGGTAACAGAGTAGGCAAACAGTAATTTAGAGGTTAATTCAACTATGTCCTGAAGCCGTTGCTTGCCTGAGAAGATGAGCAAAAAAAGAAACTAGATATGTACATATTTATATATATATATGATTGAATATTATCACATATTTTATGTGATTAAACTATAAATCATTCCCATTTTTGTCTTTCAAAATGGTTTGATATTAGTAATTTTATATGGTACAGCCAAATAAATGTCTATGTATGTACATTTTATATATATACACACATACATGTATGTTATAGACAAATCTATATATTCATAATAATAATTAACACTTATTCAGTGCATATTAAGTTTAAAGAAACATTCAACATGCTTTATATTTATCATTTCACATAGTCTTCCTATCAAACCTATTAGCTGGGTACCATTTTTCCCATTTTATAAAGGAGGAGATTAACACATGGAGACACTATGTAACATTGAAAGTCACATGGTTAGGAAATGATAGAGCCAGGATCTAGTCCTCTTTAGTCTGATTTTAGAAATCATCCTCTTGACCACAATGCTACATTGACTTCATATTTTACATATTTATTTCTATACATGTTACTGGAAAATCCATCCTGGAGTAAATTATGTAGGACTCAATGATATTTACCTATATGTTTTTTACTTTTTCCATCTTGCCTTCGTATATCTCCTCCCATTTAATAGATCTTCTTTATTTGTATTTAATATTTGAAAACATGAAGGTTAAAGTAGTTACTTAACTTACTCAAGGTCACACAATAATTAATGATTGAAGTAGAATTCAAATTTAGGTCATCAGGATTTAAGGACTTTTTCTCAGTGGGATACATGGTAAATGCAAACCTATTCAAAGCCAGATGCTTAATCGAGAAGTGTTTTACAGGATGAGAATAAAATCCACCTTGTCTTGCAAGCTCACTGCTAAAGATACACATCAGTGATCTCCACAGTAGTTTCATTAGCCTTTTGTAAGGAGTTAAAGTCCCTCTGCTATTTCAAGTTCACACTAATGATAGAAATGTGTATATTATCTTTGACTCCTCCTTCATCCTCTACATTCAATCACACATTTTAAAACCTAGCATCTGTTTTCCATCCCTACCATTTCTGCCCGAGGTCTGTTCTTTGTCATGGATCATTGCTGTGACCTAGGTACTGTTCTCCCTGCTAGTGATCTTGTCCCTTCAAATCCATCCCCTGCACAGTGGTTTCATAGATCTGCTTAAAATACAAATTTATTCATTGTATAGAACCTCTCATCAGGTCTCCAACCACTATAACATAAAGTCTGAGTTTCTGTAGCAGGACACAGGAATGTTCCATAATTTAATTTCTTTCTCTCAGCCACCCCCTTTCACCTTTCCCAGAGTCAATTTTGCACTTTCAGCACCACTAACCTTATATGCACTGCAATTTCTTGCCTCTCTAAATATTCTCAGGCTGTTCCCTACCACATTATCATGGTCCTATTTAGTTCTTACAGCAAATTGTTGAGATGGGTACCATAATTATTCTATTTCAGAACATTGCCGGGCTTGGGTTAGCTTTCCATTCCTACAATCTAGAGGTCTGCAGGGGATGCAATTTTTCCAAGACATTTACACAGATTATCAGTGTTCTCCTGGTTTTCTTTCTCTCTGATGGAAACTGTTCCTCTGCCATGTATGTCTGATAGAATTATATGCATAATCAATTTTGAACGATGCCATGTGAGGGAGACTTGGCAAATACACTTTATCATGAAAGCAAACCATGGTTGTAACACATTCTATAGACACAAATTTAAGTTACATAAAGTCACAATAATCCTTTGGAAAGGTAGATATGTCAGGTCAAATTGAACATCAGACACTATTATGATTTTTAAAATTGAAATTAATCTAGGTTGCCATGTTAGGATATTTTATTAACTGCAGCCCAAAGAGACTAAGCACAGGCCAGAGACAAGCTATTCATTAAGATGTATCTGCTGTTCCAAATCAAGCTGATTGAACTTAACAGGAAGAGGACCCATACATGGTTTTAATCACATTGCTTAATATGTCAGAATTTTCTGAATTTGGATATTCGTCCTGATATCAACAAACAAACCCCCATTCTGGTTAGTACATAGGCTCTTGACCCTTATCTGTTGACTACTAAAGAGATAAAGTTCATCCCAGTACTGAAGAAAAGGGAATTGTGAGGTAAGAAGAAACCAGAGGAACATGTAGCAGAGACTATCACATTCAAAAGGAAAAGTAAAGAGGAGGGTGAGGACTAACACTGAGAATATATCATTTCAAAATTCTGTTGCTTGGTTACAAAAGTTGTAGATCACAAATACATGACAGTATGCGTATGTTTAAGTTCTAACTTATGTATAACTATGTTTAAGTTCTAACTTATGTATAATAATACTACATGTGCGACCACACATGTAAAGTACCAAAAAACCCTTTCAGTCAGTGAATGCTTATCTCACATGTGATACTCATAGTTGGTAACAGAACTAAGGGGAATGAATGAAGCAACACAGATCAGTTTATCAGTATGTGTGGTGTCCATAGGCACAAGGTGGTGTACGTGGATTCAGTATACTCAATGATGACAGGCAGCCTAACAATCGAGGCTTTGAATTTGCACCCAACAAATAATTTGAAATGTTTTCCCCATATGATAGGTTGAAGTATAAATACAGGCTTAATCTCTCTCTGTATTTCCTTAATTCAGGTGCACATTTGCAAATTATCAGATTAAGTCTAATAAGTTCTACTGTTAAACTGGGCATAATATTAATATTTTTCACGAGGCTCTGGTTTCATTTTCTACACTCAATTATTCATAATTAATATAAATGTCACTTTATTTGAGGTTGTGTTGATGTCGTCATTGTATCAATGTTCTCCAAAAAAAACAGAACCAACAGGATATGTGTGTGTGTATATATATCTATATATATACACAGTTGTTATTCATTATGAATGGATTCCTTATTTGTGAATTCACCTACTTGCTAAAATTCCTTTGTAACCCTCAAATCAACACTTGCGGTGCTTTTATGGTGATTTCCAGACACACATAGGGAAGTGAAAAATCTGAGTTACCTGACATACATGTTCCCAGCTGAGGTCAAAGGTGATACTGTGTCTCCTTGTGTCCTTTTCTTGGTCCATTTAGTGTCACATTTTTCTCATTTTTGTGTTTTTTCTTGGTGATTTTGCTGTTTAAAATGATCGTCAAGCATAGTGCTGCAGTGCTAACATTCCTAAGCACAAGAAAGCTGTGATGTGCCTTATGGAGAAAAGATATGTGTTAGATAAGCATCGTTCAGACATAAATTATAGTGCTGTTGGCTATGAGTTTGTTAATGAATCAACAATATATGTTAAATAAGATGTCTTTAAACAGTAACATGCACATACATAAAACAAGGTTATATATTGATTAAATGACAAAATATTGTGACCAGAGGCTTGCAGGAACCTCACCCTGTATTTCCCCTAGGAGCAATTGTTTGGGACTCACTAATGTAGTATCCCAGTGGGCTTTATAGAGTATAACTACCAAGAATAACAAAGATGTACTCTGTCTAGCTAGCTAGCTAGATTCATTTTAATGCAGTTTAGTGCAGTTAATGGGGATCAGCAAGTCTGAAATCTGTAGAGCAGGACAGCAGGCTGGAAACTCAGACAGGAATTGATGCAGCAGTTCTGAGGCATAATTTCTTCTTCTCCAAAACCCTCAGTAATTGCTCTTAAGACTTCAGCTGATTAGATGAGGCCTGCTTGTATTATTGAAGGCAATCTCCTTTACTTCAATTCAACTGATTGTAGACATTATAACCACATCTACAAAATACCTTCAGAGCAGCATCTAGATTTGTGTTTGGTGAAATAAATGGACACTATGGCCTAGCCAAATTGAAGCATAAAATTAATCGTAACAGATTGGATAGATACTGATGGGTTTATAACGAGTCCAGTTCACTGAGTGGTGTTTTTATTTATAGAGACGAGTTACAACTACCTTCACACACGCACAAACACACAGAGAAAGAGAGAGCGAGAGAAATAGCATGTTTCTGCTCTGACAAGTGAGAAGTTTACTTTTTTACTTATAGCAAAAAGTTTTGCTATAAGACCCCCTTGGCTTCAAGTCTGAGCACCACCACTAGCTGGCATTGGAAAACTTACTTACTTTTATGTTCCTTAGTTTTCTTAAACCTAAAAGGATAGCAATAGTACGATCCTTGACATCAGGCCTATTCTTTTTAGATATTCAGAAAATGTCAGCTCTTTTCAGTACTAGCTCCCTAGGGAATGTGAAGAGAGAAGAGAGACATAAGGCTGTGGACATGCACAAACTCCCTCGAAGGTGAAGCCACAGCCCCTTGGCAGGTGTGTGGAGAAGTGTTCGGGATGGCAGCTGATGGGAAAGCAACCAACTCTAGCCCAGCACCTTTCTGCTTGTCACCAAAATAAGCCCAGGCTAAGAAGAGCATGGATTGGGGTAGGTGCAAGGTTTTGACCTTATTTCATTAATAAAGAAAAGCTTTCACATACATTAGCCATCAAATTCTTATTCCAGAAGTCTACGATCAAGGAAATAGAACCCAAAAGCAGAGGAAATAAGCAAGATGGGGAAAAATACAGACCCCCAAATGCTTTCCATAGTTGTTTTGTTTTGTTTTTTTTCAAAAGAAGAAAGAGCTCACAAAATCAGTCCACATAGAAGTCACAGCCACCAACTGAAAAGTGAAAAGTTCAGTCAATTAGCTCATAAACACAATGCTAAAAAACAGGTGTGATCATGTTTCCACTCTTTTGTTTAAAGGCTGTTTGCTTCTGTGATTGTGGTGATGCCATGTAAATGCAGAGGACTCAGTAATGAAAGGCGAAATCAGGACCTTGCTGTTCCAAATGCTCTCTCTGCCTCTTTGAGTGTACCTGCTGCCGGGCTCCAACCCCTTCCCTGACCTCCCTATCACAACGTGACAGACCTCAGAGAGAATGAGGGGACATTCTAAAACAAAAATAAACCTGTCATTTTTATAGTCAAAGGTGTCAGAGCTCAAACATCAATGGTAATTCAGAAGAGTCAGTAATGTATTTTTTGTCTGCATTTACTGACATTTAGTGGTTATTCCATATGAAATTTATTTTCGAGGTACTCTTGCATTGCAATTTAATCAGTATTATATCTTTGGCTTTAAAAATACTATTACAACCTTGCTGGGCCACAACACATAAGCCACGTCAATTCCATATTGAATACAGAGGTATTTATGTCATTATACAGTAGTCACTTTCCAAAGTGCCTTCCACTCCTTTCCAATACAGAGGCACGTTTAGCTTTGCCATCTTTACTCAAAGAATTGTCATCATTATTAGGTTATTTTTCAAGTTACATGTGGTTAAGGCAAATATATTAAATATTTTGGATATGAATGTTTATAAGTATCTTAAATTATTTGAGAAAAAAACTAACATAAATGGTACTAGATTTTATACAATCTCGGCTAATTATAGAGTGAAACAGTTGGTTTAACTGGGAAGAGGGGCTGTGCAGATTTATGTGCTGTATTCATCGTTTTGGAAAACTTTTAGTTTTATACAGAATAAATTTGGTGGCAAGAGAATAGCCACCAATTTATTTCAGTAGTCCTCATTCAAAGATGATAAGACTGGAATAATATGAACTTTAATAAATATATAAGCATGATTTTTAATTGATATATCAATTATTTGTACATGGAAAGAGGCCAGATGCAAAATAATAGCTTTTCCCATATGAATCTATCCTATATACATTATATAGAAGTGGCCAGATACAAAATAAGTTTATTTTATGAACACATCCCTTATAGTCTATATGGATTGTGTGTGTGCATACATCACAATTAGAAATGTAGTGACAAAAAATTATGTTTATTGTGCAACTATAAATAAGTTCAGTCTTTGCAAGATATATACAAATATGCTTCATGTTAAATATATATGAAGAAAACTACAAGACATCACAGAGGGACAAAGGAGAAAACTTGAATGAATGGTAAAACATTACTGGATGAAAAGACTTAATACTACATAGTCGTTGTTTTTCCCAAATTCATTTATAACAGTCCAGTAAAAATTCCATAGGAAAAAGGAGTTCACAAAATACTCTAAAGTTTATATAAAAAGAATGAAAATATAGTAAACAATTAAAAACAGTGCACTAATAAATGAGATTTATAATTAGAGCTTCTAAATATGTAATAAAATTAAATACTGGTACAAGGATAAAATGGATAAAATAATGGAGTAGAATGGAAAGCCCAGAAATAGATCTAAGTTTATGGAAATATTTACTAGCTGGTAGAATTAGCTTTTCAAATTTGTGGAGAAAGTGTAAGTTATTTAATAAATGTTCCTGGAGTGACATTTAAACTATTTGGGGAAAAAAATCAATATTACATATCTTCATACCTTATTTAAAATATAATCCGTATAAATTGCAATTTCAAATATAAAATACGTGAAATAGCTAAAGGAAATTATCTTAAATATTTATTTATTTGGACTGGAGAAGGTCTGAATGTTTGAATGATACCAATAAATTTAAACATTAATAGATATAACACATGTCCAAAAATTCCCATGTAAAAAGGGCAATAAAAAAATGTCAATGGTCAGTAACATGAAAAATATAAAACTTCACAAGTCAATAAAATGATAGCTAAAACTTCAAACTGATAGGATATTTTATTCATCTTATTTGCAAATTTATTTTAATGATAATTCTTATTTTTGTTAGCTGTAGGAAGATAACAAAATCATCAGTTGATGTTGGGAATTTACTATCAAAAACAGCAAGTGTAGATCATCTTGGCTAATAATCCAACTTTTAGGAGTTTATCCTAAGAAAGCAATTAGTGATCTATAAAAGAAAAAAAATGTACATGAAAGTTCAACGCACCATTGTGTATTAGAGTGTAAAACTGAAAAGGACCTAAGTGTCACAAATAAAGGATTGTTTAATAAATAATGATATGACCACAAGACTAAATATCATGTACCCACTAAAATGATGCATTAGAAGATTATCTAAAGTCTGTTATTATCTTTATTTGAAAATGTTATCAGCCAGTAAATGTCAAAGGTCATAAAGTAGGGGCCTAGAGGCCAAATCTGTACATACACAGACTTGTTTTCCTTGCTTGTCAGTATTTTATAACATTGAGCAAAGATTAATGCACTGGGAGAATACACATAGGAATCCGGATTTCCAGTGTACCTTTACAATTCTGAACATCTGACACCTTTGTGACTACATTCCCACCCTCAGCTGGGGCTGTACTGTGGAGGTTCTTTGCCTCTCCTTTCCCAGGCCCACCAGCCATGCACCTTGCTTTTCTCACTCTTCCAGTCCCCTACCTGGCCCCACTGAGACAGTGAATTGACGTCTACCATGTGATCTGAAACTTTTAAAGTTATAGGTGCTTGTATTCATTGCATGCTCATGTGCGTGTATATAGGAAGATGTGCAACAAAATTTCAATAGAAATAAAAGTTCACAGGTGCCTCCCATGATTGTGTAAGGTCTTTGGCAACAGGAAACAAGTCTGTATTATTCACTATTTTATCCCCTGAATTTAGGTGGAAGAAAATTATTTGTTGAATGGTCAAGTAAGGAGGATAATAGCTCTTATGAGTCAGGTATGAATAATTCAAAATCTTTTTATTCTGGTTTACTTTTCTAATGTACTAATTTAAAAATGAGAAAAAATCATGATAATTTTTACTTTTTAATGTCAAGGGCAGAGGGAAATCTGTAAGCAGAGCAAAAATATATCATAAATAAATCTCACATACTTTTTAAGTGAAAAAGAAAAACACACCATTCTTAGTTGAGACAATGCAGAAATACTTGGCACTAAATTCTGCTCTATAACACAAAACAATACAAGACCCAATTGATTCTTGTCTGATTTTGTACTTTTGTTTAGATTTCCAGCCTCCAGTTGAAATTGTCAAAATACCCTTTCTTACCCTTTGCAAAGTGTTGCATATCTCAAACACACCCTCTCCAGAAGCCTTCCTTTCGCTTTCCTCCTTTGTTGCAGGGATATTTAGGCAGCGATTACAGTGATGCTATAAAACCAGCACGTAAGTCACTGGACGACTATTTCTAGGCTGTTCACTAAATAAGTCCAGGATGAAATCACCAGCCCAGAGGTGTCAGTTAATTGAGGAATCAGACAGCCAGAGAGACCAGACTGGGTGAGAAAACACCCTTATCCCAAGGACAAACCTTTGCTCTGACTTTGGAGAGAGTACACAAATGAACTTGCCAAGTAAATTGCTTTCCTTCCCTAATACATGATCTCTTGCTCCAGTGCTAAAGCTGCTTTTTAATGAGTTGGTAAGTAAATATGGAGCTAGATTGAGAGAATTAGTCATGCTTGTACTTTTTCAATATGGAGAGTGAAATGAAGATACAGATAGCAATTTGAATCTAATTTTCAAGCTTGCATGGATAAAAGGTCACAGAGGGAAGCTGAGATGTACCAGAATGTTGGGGGTGAGAGGCAGGGTGATAGTGACAAAGAAAACCAGCTGACACAGAGCAGAGGTCTCTTCAGTAAGTACAGCAAAGCCCAAATAGTGTAAACTCAAGACAGAGCTGTCTTCTCTCTATAGGTGCATGCGGTACAGTAGTTAGGAAAATACAGATCTAAGACCGAAATCACTGATGGTCATTTCCGACCTCCCAGTCGGCATTATATAGATCCTAAGAGAATTAAAGTAAAATTAGAATCCTACAATGCATTTAAGCTGAAAGAGACAATGGAGTTGAACATCCTCACTGCCACAAAGGGCAAAAATCAAACTCAGGTAGGTAAACACCATCTCCTGATTTAGGCAGCAGGTATTTTAACATCACGGACCCCTGCTCTTTGAATGAGTTTAGACCAACACTGCTGTTTAAAAACAGAAATCAATGTAAGAAGTGGAGTGTGTGGAGTGGTTATGTGTCTACTGTCAGTTGGCTTGAATTCCTAAAGAAGACGCCATCTTGCATAGTTGAAAATTTTTCTTTTGAGATGAAACAGATTCAAAATAAAAGCCCCTCCCAGATAGCACCCCCAAGTTCCTAAATTAAAAAGGAAAACACACACACACACACACACACACACACACACATACACACACAGAGGCTCAGAAGGACAAGACAGTAGGACCAGCCACTAGCCAGCTAAAAGAGAGCAAAATAGGTGGTTTCTTGGTGTAAAAGTAAGGGCAGCAGGGAAGTTTCCTCAGAGTCATTCAGCTGCCAGTATTGGACAATATCAAATTTTAAAATTAGAGGAGAACCCTCACTCAGATAAATTGATCATTTTGAGCTGAGGCTTATTTCACATGGTTGATTTGTTTAATTTGGTCATTAAACTGCCCCATTCACACTATTTAATATTTATATCCTTTTTTTCATGTATTTATTTTTCATCATATAGCATAAAAATGGAAAGCATTTGAGTCATCATTAATAAAGCCATTTACTATTATCCTTCAAAAATGTATTAATATTATAGTTAAATGCTAGTCATACATAACACATGGTACCTTTTTGCTCTGTATATTCATGGTCTGGTGCCACTTGCTCTACATAACAGGATAGGTAAAGAGAACACATAGCACATACTGCCTTCCCAATATGTACACTGCTACTATATGGCAGCTTAGAATCAGTTTCTGATTCATGTTGGTCAACAGGAAACAATTATTAGCAAATTTACTTATTACAGATTTGTAGAATTCCGTAATAAATGGTGATTATTTAAGAGAGGTTGTGACTTCATGAAAATTGTCATCATATGGGATAAGTAGAGGGAATCTATGCAATTCATGGAAATTCAGGAATATACTTTCTAAATAACAGAAAGTAGTTAAGCAAGAGTTCCAGTAGGACCTATTGTACAGTTGACAATTTTACAAACTGAAAGTAATTCTCTTTTCACCTCTACTCCCAACCTAGCCAGAGCCAACCTTAAGCTTTTACTTATGCCTGTGGACACATGTTGAGGAGCCAGGACTAGGAGGCTTGGTTTAAATTCCTTTGTGTTATCTCATTTAATTCTTGAAATGGATCTGCTGAGCCGGTGTTTTCACTGCATAAGCAATGAGAAAACTTATTCTTGGAGAATTTAGAAACTTGGGAGTGTGCTTATATGCCCTGACTGGAGTTTAGGGTTGTCAAAGGGAAGGTACTCAACTCATGGTCAGAAGGTTAGGTCGAGCCAGGGCTATAGACAGACAATGACTCAGGTGATGAGATAGATCGATTTGAAATTGAAATCCAGTTAGAGATCCTGGTCAATGAGATCTCATGATCCCAGCTTGATCAAGGTCATCAATAGTTTATTATATCTTACCTAAGTGGTCTTCACTGCCATGGAGTCTCCATACTCCTTAGGTCCTCTGCTGTACCCCACCTTTCTTGTACTCAATAGAGAGCCTTTAGGAAGTTTCCTAAACACCCTATTCCTTGACATCTCCAAAACTAATGGAATCTACTCTCATCCTTAACCCTTTCCCTCCTATTTGCAAGATTAACCCTGGGGCCATTCTCTCTCCATGTCGCCTGTATGCCATTCTTTTCTGCTTTCTTAAGCTCTTGCCTCACCAATGGTACCAATTGTTCTTAATTGTTTAGACCCACAATCACCAGGGTTTTCTTCTTTTCAGCTTTGTCTTGCTTTTTTCTTTTTTTTAAAGGAACTAAACAAAATATTCTCAAAGGCTTCCCTAATCTATCTTTCTTTCAAATCATCTTTTTTTTCACTTTGCTTTACCCTCGAGTTACAAAATAAGGGACTTTCTACCTTGTTGCTCTTATCCATTCAAACCCTGACCATGTACAAAACTACATTTCATGATTTCTTATTCGCTGGCTTTTATACTCAAAGAATTTCCATTTTCTTGAAAGTAATTCTTATTTTTTAAATTCATTTAACCTCAACATATGAAAATATTGTTTGCATTCTGTAAATCCATTGAGTCTTTTAAAGTGGCCATTTAAAGATTTGTTTTTGGTTGAGTAAGAATGTGTAGTTCATAGTAAGAATAAAGGAACTAGCTATAGGTCTGCTGTTAAAAACTTGGCTATAAAACTTGGAATTATATGTTAATAGAAATTAAACTTTATTCAAGTGGCTCCCAATCTTTATTTTAAAACACAGTTTGGAAATCTGAGGATGTACCAGCAATTGTGCCAAAAATAATGAAAATTCACCCCACCCAATTTCACGGTCCCAACCCCGCAACATGCCTGTTTTGGGTATTTCTGTAGTTTGGATACTTTCTCTTCCCTGTCTTAGACAGGGCTATACCACTGTGACTTTCTGCTTTGCGTACATAGTAATTTGTTGTTTTAATAACAATACCAAAAAGAAAAAGCACATAGCAAAGTGGGTCAAGCTGTCACCTTCCAGCCTTACAGTGGGCTTTGAAAGCAACCAAACAAGAGAAGAGCCGGAGGTAGGCTGCTCACAAGTTACATTCCTAAATGCAGACACAAAACTGAGGATGTTTTATTAGGAAGAACAGAGACCAAGAGCCTGCCTACAAATGAGTCTTTCCTTGGAACACTTGGACGAAATGTTCCCTGATAGCCAAGCATGAACCAGAGTGGAGACTGACTGAGAGACGCATAGACCTCATACACAGGCTAAGGATGTGAAGTGTGCCATAGCACACTGGAGGGGCCCTGCTCAGCAGGTTGGGGTGGGCCTTCTGATCCCCAAAAGACTATCGGTACTGTAGGTCCTGATCCCTCATCTTGCTGTTGGAGGTCAGCGCCAACCTCGTCATGACCTCTGGGTTTTAAGATGATGAGGCTATGTCTGCTGTTTGTGGAATAGTATTTCTAGATAAATGTTTTGTAGTAACCATAACATAAATAACGTTTCTTACTTCTAGCCAGTCATGGCAGAGGAGTAACATGGCATTAGAGATTGGGAAATCGGCCCCTTGTGGTGGTCCCTCAGACAACCTGTGCTGTCTCTTACATGCCACACTCGCTGAAGATAGGATGGATGAGGGGCAGAGTGAATAAACATGTAGCAGATAAGTATTTGGATAAAGATTTTGAAGAAGTCCCAAGAAATAGCATGGGTAAACAAGAAAAGGCCTGGAAGAACTCACCCAAGAGAGCTAGTGTTTGGCAGAATGAATATTTTTGTTTTGTTGTTGTTATAAAGTATTCACTTTAAATTAGAAGAACTGCTAAAATGAAATTCTAAAAATACTTTTTCTAAACAGCATTTAGAGAATCTGGTAAATGTAAGTCACAGATTCATTTTATGCATATTCACAAATCATGTGACCATGTTGCTCTAAGCTTTTAAGTCCATACAGCTAGAAACTAGCAGAGGTGGGTTTCAGTCTCAGGTTTAATTCCAAGGCTTTATCTGCTGCATCCAGAAACCCGTTATGCTTATCTGTGTATAAAGGTGACAGAAAGAAAAGTTAGACCACCCTTTTGGAGCAAGGAGGCCAGCCCTTCTGCTGGCACATCACCTAGAAGGATATCTAGGTCCGTCTTTGCTGCTCTCTCTCAAGAGGAATTGATACTTTGTGAGAAGTTCTCCTTAGACTACTATCATTTTAAGAGCAGAGGCATTCTTTCTTTCTTTTCTTCTTCAAGGGGTCAGAATCCCTTCTTCTTCAGCTAACACACTGACAGCTGGCTCACACTGGCACACACAGTGGTTAGGTGAAGGAATCCAGGGCAACTTCTCTTGGCTTCCTATTTCCTTTCATTTTACATTGTTTCAGAGATTAATTACTTACAGGATCCTCTTCTAACATGCTCTGTTAGAGGTCCAGCTAGATATAATCCTATCCCAGCAGATAGCACAAACTAAAACTGCTTAGCTGATGGCATAATTGTGCTTGACGGACTGAGCACCCTGTCTAGCAGACGTGTGCATGAGTCTCAGTCCATTTACAGTCTATTTGACGATCTTCCCTTCTCATGCGTTATTTAGGTCCAGATGTTGTATTTCAATACCTTTATAATGTGGACTGCTCAAAGTTTAGCTGCTTTTTTACTAGATGACATGGTGGGGCTGAAGGCATATAAATTGTGTTGGGGATAATGATTAGCCAAGATGGTATAGCTTGAGAAAGGAAGTGTCATTTTTGTCATAGCCTCATACTGGGCTTGGTCAACATGGAACCTGCCTCCTGGGGAAACATAAAGGTTAAGGACTATAATTTTAGCTCAGTCTGAATGAGAAATCTGATTTTTCAAAGTGTTTGGAGAGTCTGAAAGTGAGGAGTTGAGGTATTTAAATATTTAGTTGGGCTTGAACTTGTGGTATTGGGAGAAGAAAGGGGATGGGATTGGGGGAAGGGAGGGTTGGGGCAGCGTGTGATGACCTATGTGACACATGTATCACATATCGTAAATTACATGATTTCGCCTGTGGTTATCACCAAGGAAGTGGCTTTAGTTCAAGCAGGTAGGAGAGTTGACTGTCCTGATTTACCACATGAAGTTCTTCATTCTCTCTGACCAACTTGCTTTATTTTAACACTAAATTAGAGCTTTGGATACAAAAATCTTTGCTGAGTTGATGTAGCTTTTTATGTTGCCTCATCTCAGTTGCCATTAGATCATTTAGTAAAGACTTTAATCTTCTCCGTGCTCTCATTTTTCACACTTCAGTGGGATAACACTGTGGTCATTTTGCTCCGTTCTAGAAATAGGCTGCAATCAGACTCTGAGGAAACAATCATTTTGTATTTCAATTGGAAACAATAAAAATAGTTGCTGCCCATTACTCTTTACACTTCGTTACTACTTTATTTTTATAGCTTCATTGAATCTGGTATGAATCATAAGTATAAGAAGCCTGTGTCATTTCTGTCATTGAAAAGTTAGAAGACCCAAGATTCAACCTTATGGAGTCTTCTGTTCCTTTGGACTCTATGCCTATTCTAGGCTTTACTACCAGAGGAATGATGATGTCTGTTAAACTTACACACATGGGTGCATTTTTTTTCGGAGGTTATAAGCAAGAAAATTATGCCTATAAAACACAATCCGCTTACCTTTACCTTTCATATGTGGATTTTTATGAAAAGAGCAACACATACATTGATTAACTTTTTTTTCTTTCCATACGCAAGGCAAACTTAAGCAGAGACATGCTTAAAATAAATACTAGATTCCTAAGTAGAACTAAGTGTCCCTTTCTCTACTAACCTGTTACAAATGTCTTATCTAAATTTGTATTTTCTTTATGGTCAGAAGAAATTTCACTTCTTCCTGTATCTCCTAATCTTTACACAACTTCTGATCCCATTTATTCTTTTTTTTTTTTAAACATCTTTATTGGGGTACAATTGCTTTAAAATGCTGTGTTAGTTTCTGCTCTATAACAAAGTGAATCAGTTATATATATACATATGTTCCCATATGTCCTCCCTCTTGTGTCTCCCTCCCTCCCACTCTCCCTATCCCACCCCTCCAGGCTGTCACAAAGCACCGAGCTAATATCCCTGTGCCATGCGGCTGCTTCCCCCCAGCTATCTACCTTACTACGTTTGTTAGTGTGTGTATGTCCATGACTCTCTCTCGCCCTGTCAAAGCTCACCCTTCCCCCTCCCCATATCCTCAAGTCCGTTCTCCAGTAGGTCTGCGTCTCTATTCCTGTCCCACCCCTAGGTTCTTCATGACATCCTTTTTTTTCTTAATTTCCATATATATGCTCCTTTTCTTCTCTGATTGCTGTGGCTAAAACTTCCAAAACTATGATCCCATTTATTCTTAAAAATTCCATTCTATTCTTCAAAGGAAACTATTAACTTACTTTTAAACTTCTCTCTGAGCCTAAACTAATTTTCATTCCTCTCTTCAAAGCTGTCCTTGAGGGCTTCCCTGGTGGCGCAATGGTTGAGAGTCCGCCTGCTGATGCAGGGGACACGGGTTCGTGGCCCGGTCCGAGAGGATGCCACATGCCATGGAGCGGCTGGGCCCGTGCGCCATGGCCGCTGAGCCTGCACGTCCGGAGCGTGTGCTCCACAACGGGAGAGGCCACAGCAGTGAGAGGCCCACATACCACAAAAAAAAAAAGCTGTCCTTGAGCTACTATCCAAAGTTCCATGTTGCCTTGTGCTTGTGCTCAGTCTCAGCTTTCAACAGAAGGCGTGTGCAGCATTGAAAAGAATCTGTAAAGGGATGCATTGTTTGGAATTCCTCAGCTTCTCTAGAACAGCAGTTTTCAATCTAGAATTTTCTATCAGCGTCATAACAAGCCTCAATCCCTCTGCAAATTTGATTCACATGTTTAATTCAAGCAATGAATTAACTAATTTTGAGTTATTAAACCAGCAGCCTGCCTATTTTAGGAAAAAACAACACAGGATACAGAAAGCCGACTATACGAATTTCCAACTTCTCAAGATGTTAAGAAAGACACAGGCATCAATTCAAATACAGCTGCCTAATCATATTCAACTTTCAGTAGCTCTTCGAGGGTTGCTCCCATTTTCCTTTCACTCCTCTTCCTTGTGAGGACATAACAACCTTTAGACAGAGGGCTTTCTCCACTTTTGCTGCTGTCTGGTCTAGAATGCACTATTTTGTCAGCCCCATTTACTAGATGATGTTGATTATCAATACTGGAGTTCAGTCAAATTCCTGGTACAGAAAAGAAAGGGTGCTGCTGCAGTGCTTATTCAGGTAGAATTTCATTTTAAAAAGTCAAAAGAATGATTTCTTCCAGATCATGCTTTGTTTATAACTGTCCAGACCACTTTTCCCTTTTGGCAGGAGGTAGGTTGTGTTAAAAAAATAACTAAAAGGAGCCACAGACATAGGGACAAGGACAAGGGTACTAGTTAAATCATTGTTAGGTCTCTTTCCCTCTTAGTCATGACATTTCTCTAGAGTAAGTGCTGTTTAGGATGTGTTTTGAAGAAGGCAGGAGATAGCTTGGCGAACATGGAGTGGAAGTTTGTCCCAGCATCACGAAGAATAGTATTATTTTTGACAGCCAAAACTGCAAACATATTTACATTGTAATAAGGGCTTGGAAATTCTTTAAGGTTTTCACGCTGGAAAAAATTCATGAATTCTCTTGTATTTGTACCAATGTGCAGATCAAATTGCTGTTTCAGCTACTTTCACGCTTATTTACCGTTTGCTTTTAAATTTTTTTCTTTTTTCATGAAAGTGCAACTTATATCCAGCAAAGTGCACAAAACGTAAGGCTTAATAAATGCGATGTTATAAGTGAGGCTTTCTTTTTTCAAATATTTTACGTAATGCATACCCGGTAAATTCTGCAATACTGGGCTGCAGTTTTCTAAATGAGAAAAACTCTACACATTGCTTTCAGAATACTTTCAACACATCTTTTCAGACATAATTAAAAGGTCAGTGTAGGTGAGTCAACGGCTAAGTTTTGTTTTGTGTTTCTGAACCTGCAGGTGGTCAGGCCCAATGCACTGGGGTGGATATCCACCAAAGTACATTGCACTTTCCTGAAAAATATATAATGCATAATCTTGAGAACAGAGTAAAGAAAAATGTCACACAAAGCATATAGTGAAGGAAGGAAAAAAGAGAAAGAGAAGGGAGATAGAAATAATAGGAAAGGTTTCCAGGAAGCCTTCTATATTTTTTTCACCCCAATCTGACCAGCCTTTCTTAGCCCTGGCACTTGCCATTGTATTCATCCAGAGTTGTTTTAGGTAGCTGGATATTTCATTAGCAGTTTGTGTGTCCCCTAGATTATAAACTCTTTGTGGGTGAGAATGTGTTCTATTTTTTGTTTGGTCACTCGTTACTCCTTCACTTTGATCCTCCACAGCCCTTGAAGGCAAATGAAGATCTGTTCATAATAGAAATTCAATAAGTTGTTTTAGAATGAAGAAAGAAACAGAGAAAGCTCTGGTTTCCTAGCAGGGCTGCCACTGCTCTCTGCGGCCACCACCCCCAGCATAGCTGCTCGTGTAATGAGATTCAGGAGCTCATTTTTCAGGAGATCGAAAAAGCTCTCAATATGTGTATTGACTCCTAATGTGTCACTTGAAAGAAAACCTGATTAAAGAAAAAAAAAAAGTGGAAATTTACTCCATTTCTGTCTGATGCTGGAAAAGTACCAGAGTGTGGAATGTCAATATAATCAGCTATCAGAGCTGCACTGTCTCCTGGGTCCCGGGACAGAACTCTTCTTTTCCTTTAAGTAAAATTGAAAGACATTCAAGATTTGTAAGGGTCATCACAATATAAGCAAATTATATCATTTACTACATCAGTATCAAAACTCTGTACATTGAAACCTCTCTTTAGAGAAAAGGGACTTTGCTTCCCAAGACTTCCTTAAAAAGTCTCTCCCCAAATCTCTTTTCTTTTCTTTATTTTTCTCTCCAACACCATTGATGGCAGAAGTGATTGATCATTGCTGTAGGAATAATCTCAAGCCTATTAAATTCCCATATCAAAGATTTTAAAAATTAGTGGGACTGATTGAATGTGTAGAAGATCTAAAATAGAGTATAGACTATATACCTCAATGGTCACTCTTCCATGTCAGGGAAGTTACACATTTAGATTTTAATTTATCAGATACTATACAATATAGTATATTAATTTAGAAATATATACTACAAAATTAAAAATAAATAAGCTTCGTTTGCTTTCTAATTGATGATAACATGGTGTAAAATTACCATTTCATTCTTAAGGCAGAGAAGAAATATGGGTAAGTCTCCTAGACTATCTACTAGCTCCTTGTTCCTAGTATAGTCTTGTTTCTAATGACAGTCTGATATTTTATTCTATCATCCTTATATTTTTTCCTATTTTTTATAATAGTTGTTATTTTATACTGAAAGCTAGATATCTAAGCATAATATTGTTGAAGTCAACTTTTAATTATCTCAGGACAGACTGTGGTGTTTAGCCCTTATATATGCAATTTAAAAAGCTAAAATGGGCCTTATTACTCTATCAGTTGAGGGAATTTCAGGCAACACTGGCGAGGCTGATGACTTTATCCCTAGTGTTTGCTCAATGATTAGGCTGCTTCTTAGAGACCAGTTTCTGAAAGAGAGGGACAAACAAAACCCAGAAAACTGTGCCATTTTTAGTAATGTATTTAAATAGCAGCAGAAGTTAGAAATCTATAGAAAGCATATAGATTAAGATTACATTTTTAAAACAAACTTTAAATATAAACATTCGTAAATTCAGGTTTATGTGAATTCCTCTTGATTTCTTGTTCTGAAATTTTTTTATGCACCCACATATCTTCTTTCCCTGGAGTCCACTTGTTGTCAATCATGGGCTCCTTTTTCCCTGATTTTTTAAAATTCTTCTAGAAAGCTTTTTTTTTTAATTTTATTTATTTATTTTTTTGTTTATTTATTTTTGGCTGCATTGGGTCTTCGTTGCTGTGCACGGGCTTTCTCTACTTGTGGCGAGCAGGGCCTACTCTTCATTGCGGTGCACGGGCTTCTCGTTGCGGTGGCTTCTCGTTGTGGAGCACGGGCTCTAGGAACGCGGGCTTCAGTAGTTGTGGCTCGCGGGCTCTAGAGCACAGGCTCAGTAGTTGTAGCACACAGGCTTTGTTGCTCCATGGCATGTGGGATCTTTCCGGACCAGGGCTCGAACCCGTGTCCCCTGCATTGGCAGGCGGATTCTTAACCACTGTGCCACCAGGGAAACCCTAGAAAGCTTTTTTAATAAATCAGCTTTTGTTTCCTGGTATGACATAGTAGAAAGAATGTGACCATAGGAGTCGGATACCTAAATTTGGACCATAGCCCTAGTATTTGCCAGCTCTCTGATCACAGTCATCTGTAAAGCTGGAAAAGATGATTATTGTTTTCAGAGTATTGTGAGAATTAAATAAAATAATATGCAGAAAATTCTAGCATTTAGGTTACATGTGTATTAATACATTTATTATTAGCTTATTGTGTCGTGGATGCACCTGTGAAAATGATCATTATCTATCAGGCATCTTTCCTGACTTGGGCAGAGTGTGGAGAAACCCCCATTTATTTTATCAGATTTTCGCTGTGTATTCAAATGTACATTAGGTTTTTTTTTTTTTTTTTTTTGGGCCGCGCCGAATGGCATGCGGGATCTTAGTTCCCCTACCAGGGATTGAACCTGTGCCACCTGCATTGCGAGTACCAAGTCTTAACCACTGGACCGCCAGGGAAGTCCCCCATGAAATTTTTAAAAAATCATTTAAGTTAGCATTTTCTCTGTAACAGTTCCAAAAGACCAGTTACTGTCAATGTTAGAACTTCTGTGTAGTTGACATGAAAATTTTGTGAGAAGTTATATATCAATTTACCTGTTTATGTTTTTATGATGATTGCTTTTAGAAAAATGTTTTAATCTTAAATGTCACATATTTTCATGTGCAGAACCTCACTTACTAACTGTTTGTCTCATTGTGAACATCTCCTGTCCAAAGTCACAGTATTGGCCTGGACATGATATCCTCTGTTGTCTAAATCGCGTTATTATCAGTATTATTATTATCATTGCTTCTTTAATATTATTAATACCTTCATATCATTGAGAATGACAGCTTAGTATTACCAGTACCACTACACCCCACATTTCCTCACTCTTAATCTATTTCATACACACACACACACAATTTTCTGTACTGTTAAGAAAGGTGATTAATTTATACTCATTTAACAATAGTAAATATTAATAGTATTTACTTAATGCTTAACATTTATAGATCAGGGTTCAGAGACATTATCTCACTTGATCTTACTACAACTCTAGATGAAAAATAGGGTTGCTATTATTCTTATTTGAGAAGAAGAAAACATAGCTAATAATTAAGAGCAGAGATTAGCACCCACAGCTTTGCCAGGATAATATTAAACCGCTACATTCCTCACTGCTACATATAGGGACTCAAGTAGTGAAGAAGCTAAGGACACAATTTTTTTTCTCTTAAGTTTCTGTAGTATTTTCAGGACTTAGTCATAAACTAACAGTAAAATAACAAATGGATTATTATACGTTTGCCATATTAAGATATTGGGTCCTTTAAAGGCCATCTTCATTGTTTACTTTGTTGTGATTATGTTATTTCATCAATGATATAACAATTATTGCTTTAATAAAATCCTGTGTTGCCACATCAGAGGTGAAAACTTATACAGAACTGTAAACAGCAGAGGTGCCTAGAGCTTTATGAAAGAAAGCTGTTTTCTTTAATAGAAGAGGAACAGTCCTTACGTAGGCTTGTGTATCACGTGAGGAGAAAGGGATGCCATTCTTCAAATACTTGTGCTTGCTTCTAAGTGAATGTTTTCCATTTTTACATATAGCATTAGTATAAACAAGTAAATATTATAACTCTAAAATTTTAGAGGGTACGATAGCAACTAAGTATGTTAACACTGTATAAATTTACTGTTTTACTTGAATAAGTATTCCAGGACCCCGAAATGGAATCTGTCTTAGCTAGCAAACTCTGTTGGGTAAAGGATAATTCTCAAGTGAGGAGAGAAACAGAGAGAGTATCTAACCAAAGGGTAAAGACATTGATTTGAGTTGCAGACATTTGCTCACTGGCCTTGAAACCAAGACAATTCACTTAATCTCTCTGTATAGGCTGAGCTTCCTTCTTAAGATAAAGGGGATGATAGGACCTGTTCTGTATATTTTATAGAGTTGTTAACATGAAGTGAAATAACATGTTTAGAGTCCTAAGATTATTTTTTCTTTCAATTATTATTATTATTATTTTTTTTTTTTTTGCGGTACACGGGCCTCTCACTGTTGTGGCCTCTCCCGTTGCGGGGCACAGGCTCCGGCCACTTAGGCTCAGCGGCCATTGCTCACAGGCCCAGCCACTCCGCGGCATGTGGGATCCTCCCGGACCGGGGCACAAACCCGTGTCCCCGGCATCGGCAGGCGGACTCTGAACCACTGCGCCACCAGGGAAGCCCCTCAATTATTTTTTAATTGAAAATTAAAGCATGCTCATAAGCATGAGAATCATGAAGCTTTATGTTATTGTAAAGTTTTAGAATAATAATAGTTATTGTTTTCAGCAGAAGTTATGGCAAGAACCAAATCCCTTACTCATTCTTACAGTTTCTTATTTCCATAAAATAAGAGATCAAGCTAGTTTAATTTTTAACTTAAATGTTTTATATATATATATAAAATTCTCCAGAGGAAGTCACCAAAAATATTTTTTAAATAAAATAAATATTGCTCTATGTTTTATTAAAATGAGTGTGAAGAATAAAGTGTCAAAAAGGATACTGGGAAAATTAATATTTGGTACTTTTCAATCAAAGTATTAAAATGAACATTTTGAAACATACATATAACTCAATTCTAAAAATATCCATGAACTTATCTAATGAATAGACAAAAGCAAGCTTATAAGCAAGTCAGAATTCTGAACTTACTGTTATATTAGCTAATAAGGAGTCATTAGAATAATGATTGGATTAGTGAAATTCTTTTGTTCAAATAAATTACATGAATAAACAATTGTATAAGTAATGACCAAAAGCAGTGGTATTGAAACAATTCCACTGATTAGGTAAATAGGGGTTGAATTAATATTATTAATTGTTGATCCTGTATTGATTCAACAAACATTTTTGAGCACCAGTTATATTCGAGGCAGTGAGCTGGATGGTAGAGCTACAAAGACTCAGATGTCAAAATTCACAGTTTTGTTACTGACAAAGAAAAATACATAGACAGTGTATCAATCAGTGTCCTTTGGGTCAAAGGTCTAAACAGGGGATCTACGAAAACTGAAACCTGAAAGACTACTAACTGTAGGAAACAAAGTACTCAGCCTCTCTAGTAATCAGAGATATAGAAATTAAGACAAAAAGCTGCATGCTGTCTCTCTGGGATTGGCAAGTATTACGAAGTTGCATAATAACAATTGTTTAAAGGTTATTAAGAAACAGGACTTACCTGGTCAGAGTAGGAGCCTCTGCAGCTATCCAAGAGAATAATATGACTGTAGTCAGAAGAAGGCTTATACCCATGCCTTCGTCCAGTGCCTTGGTCCCTATCTTAGGATTATATGATAGGGAAATTTGTAACTCAAGTCCATGACACAATAGGAAAATTTTAATTTCAGCACCATTTCAAGCAGTTTGAGGCAAACTGCATGCCCATCACTAGAGAAATGTATCAGAAAAGATGCTATGATTTACTCACTATGGAATTATCAGTAGAAGCAATACATTGGAAATAGCTGGAGCAATATAAAAACATAATATGGAATGAAAAAGAAACAGAACAACATCTAAGACACAGTATCATTTAGTAAATTAAGCTCATAAGGGCAAAAATGTATATTTTTCAGAGTTGCATATCTAGCCAAAGAAATAGTACAAGCAACTTGAACAAGTTCTAAAGGAGAGACGGGGTAATGGGATGTGAGAAATAACAATGAAAAGAAGGAAAACATTGATTAAATAAGAGGACCGTGCAGAGACTGATGAGGATGTTGGGTATAGTCTGAGGAGTATAATTTACTCAGCTTTCCACTTGATATTCAAATAACTCTAGACAAACAGGAGAATAAGAGCAACAGAACAGAATAAAATGATATGAGGCACGCTGTAGAAAAAACAGCTAGGCTAAAAGCTATCAAAAGGGTTTCATAGAGTTGATGATGCCTGAAGGCTGAATAGGAGGCAGACAGGTGAGAAATGTGAGGATGTTAAGGATGAGGGGATGTGGGGGAGGTTCTTTGAAGATACCAGACAAGGATGGAAAATGGCATGAAGTTGTAACATACAATGTTGTGTTTGGATAACTGCATGTAATTGCCTTTAATGTGGGATATTTAGGGAAGTTCTGAGATACTTCTGGAAAGATGCAAGGGGGCAAGATTATAAATTTTATCAAGGGTCTAATTCTGTCAATGATACAAGTAAGTAGGGCCTAACATAAGGAAATGGGAGTGAAAATGGGAACAAGGTATAACTTCAGAAGATAATTAAAAGGTAGAGTTGACAGGTCATGGTTGCAGGAAGTGTGGGAGAGGCAGGAAGCCAGGAGATGGCTAAGAATTTTAACTTGATGGTAATAGGATTCACAGAGATGGGTAAAACAGAATATGGAGAATTTTGAAACAAAATATGGTAAATTCCATTCCATCCAAACTACTTTCCTAATTAAACTCTTCAAAGTTCCTCCATGACTTAGAGATTAAATTCAAATTCCTTATGTTTTCCTTAAGAAATTTATGATGAGGCCTCTGTCAATGAATTGTTTTAATGTTTCCACGTGGTTTTTTTTTTTTTTGCTATAATATTTCTGAATGGACGTCTTTGAGTAGACCTCTTGCACATTTTTCTAACTATAGCTGAAATATAAGTTCCTATATGTAGTATTCCTGAGACAAGTGTTTCTTCAATGTTAAATTTTTATAAATGTATTTACATTTTTAGAGATATAGATACGGTTCCCTGCAAGGAAATTACCCCAATAACTCCAACCAATAATGTCCAATAATTTTAACAACTGTGGATGAAGAAATGGTTTCCACTGTTTGTGTCTGCATTTTCTTTTCTCACTCTATATTACAGTTGTCTGTGGGTGACTTGAATTTGGGTGTCTTTGCCTTTTAGGGTGCTTAATGATGAGTTAGGGTCAGGATAGTAGGTCATGGAATAACTAAACCACCTCCTATATCCCAACTAATGACAACATATTTGCATTTTTTAATTGTGATGTTGAATATCTTTTCATATGATTAAAATTTAACATTTAATTTGTCTTCCATCTAGCGAGTGTATCAATGTTTTAGATCGTTAGTATTCTCATCTTTCCTTATTTCATTTCAAAACTTTTTTATATTAAGGACATTAGGTAACTTTTTATCATGTGCTTTTACAAATATTGTTTCCCAATTTTTATTTTTACTTTTTTTATGCAAAAATTTCAAATAATTATATAGTGCTTACATATATTTTTCTTATGGCTTCTGAGTTTTGGGTCTTGTTTATTAAGGCCAAATTCCTCCTAAGTTATTGTTTTTTAAAAATATACTTGAAGATAACTTGCTTTCCAAGAAGAATAATCCATTTCGTTTAAATGCTATTTGTACTATGAAATAATTTTCTACATGAATTTCAAGGGAAAACCACTGCCCCATCTGTATTTCTTTGTAATTATGGGGACCTGGATAAATAGAGATTTCTCAATTTCAAAATGCCAACAAATAAATGCTCAACAATGCTTACTTTCTGATACACACAACTCATTGATTTTGTCAACTTGGGCCACTTCCTTCAGAGGTTGTGTCCCCAGAAATATGTCATAGCTCATTTGATAAAACTCAACTTTCTTTCCAGCGTCCCTTATGAAAGATTGCTCAATTGTCTCCAGACTTCGATGATATTATCTGAAAACGTTGAACATGTGTTTACTTAGACACAGCAGGGCTGGGCAGCAGGAAGTGCACTCCTGTTTAATAATTGCTCCTTTACCAACCCATCACTGCCACCAGAGCGTATGCCTCTCACAGGCAAGGACCTTGTCTTAATTAGCAGGGAATACCCAGAGTATATCATAATGCTTAATCATGAGTTACTTCATAGATATGTGAGGACAAAGTGAATGAGTGAATGATTGAACAAACTAAGGTTCATAGTCTTATCTCTATCATTGACTTGATATGTGACCTTATATAAATTAGTTAATCTTTCTGGGCTTCAGTTCCCTGTTCTGCTGAACAAATATAATTTCTAGCCTGACTGTACCAAAGATTTGTCTGGAAGAACAATAAGATAATAGACTTGGTAGTGATTTGAAAAAAAAAAATCAGAAAATTCATATAATCATATCAATATACATTTGATAAATAATTTCTTTTGCAGGATGTGGAATATTGCTAACTACATAGAATATGCTATGTGACACTAACTACAAGCGTAAAATGGAGATCAGAAAAAAATAATACTCACTGGGGGGAATGTATTGGCTAAAAGGAGTATCATTATTATCTTTATTATTATCATTATCAGTATTATTATGAAAAACACTTAGAGAAACCTGGTGGAAAAAGTCACACACAATGTTATATGTTTTATGCTTCCCCTATAATTTAGTCCTCCTACTGGTTTATTAATTTTTATGTCTATACCAGAAACCTCCTGATGCTTTGGAAAGTTTTTTGTGTAATTTTGGCTTATTTAGTTCAATTCATCAATATTATGCTCAGTTAAATTGACTGATGACAGATAGATAGATAGATAGATATTCAGTTCTAGATCTGAACATATTCAAAATGTCATCAGACTTCAAATACATTGCCAGCCTGAAAGGATCTTTTGAATCCTTCATTTAAAGTCTTTGCTTTTCATAGGGGGAATTGAGGCAGGTAGTCACAATAAACTTGTAGGAGAAAGAAGGAAGATTTTGGAGTAAAAGTTGTAGTTCAAAAGAGAGACATCTGATATATTATAAAGCAATGTTTATATTATGTATTTGTTAATTTTATTCTGTTTCCCTGCAGGTTTAAATGTGTATTTGGCTACTTGGCTACTGATTAGAGAACACAAAATGAATAACTCAACAAACTCCTCTAACAATGGCCTGGCTCTGACCAGTCCTTATAAGACATTTGAAGTGGTTTTTATTGTCCTTGTGGCTGGGTCCCTCAGTTTGGTGACCATTATTGGGAACATCCTGGTCATGGTCTCCATTAAAGTCAACCGCCACCTCCAGACCGTCAACAATTACTTTTTGTTCAGCTTGGCCTGTGCTGACCTCATCATTGGTGTTTTCTCCATGAACTTGTACACCCTTTACACTGTGATTGGCTACTGGCCTTTGGGACCTGTGGTGTGTGACCTTTGGCTAGCCCTGGACTATGTGGTCAGCAATGCCTCAGTAATGAATCTGCTCATCATCAGCTTTGACAGATACTTCTGCGTCACAAAACCGCTCACCTATCCCGTCAAGCGGACCACAAAAATGGCAGGTATGATGATTGCAGCTGCCTGGGTTCTCTCCTTTATCCTCTGGGCTCCGGCCATTCTCTTCTGGCAGTTCATTGTAGGGGTGAGAACTGTGGAGGATGGGGAATGCTACATTCAGTTTTTTTCCAATGCTGCTGTCACCTTTGGCACTGCCATTGCAGCTTTCTATTTGCCTGTGATCATCATGACTGTGTTATACTGGCACATATCCCGAGCCAGTAAGAGCAGGATAAAGAAGGACAAAAAGGAGCCTGTGGCCAACCAAGATCCAGTTTCTCCAAGTCTGGTACAAGGAAGGATAGTGAAACCAAACAACAACAACATGCCTGGCAGTGATGATGGCCTGGAGCACAACAAAATCCAGAACGGCAAAGCTCCCAGGGATGCTGTGACGGAAAACTGTGTCCAGGGGGAGGAAAAGGAAAGCTCCAATGATTCCACCTCAGTCAGTGCTGTCGCCTCTAATATGAGAGATGATGAAATAACCCAGGATGAAAACACAGTTTCCACTTCCCTGGGCCACTCCAAAGATGAGAACTCAAAGCAGACATGCATCAAAATTGTCACCAAGACCCAAAAAGGTGACTCATGTACCCCAACTAATACCACCGTGGAGGTAGTTGGTTCTTCAGGTCAGAATGGAAATGAAAAACAGAACATTGTTGCTCGCAAGATTGTAAAGATGACCAAGCAGCCTGCGAAAAAGAAGCCTCCTCCTTCCCGGGAAAAGAAAGTGACCAGGACGATCTTGGCCATTCTGTTGGCTTTCATCATCACTTGGGCCCCATACAATGTCATGGTGCTCATTAACACCTTCTGTGCACCCTGCATCCCCAACACAGTGTGGACAATTGGTTATTGGCTCTGTTACATCAACAGCACTATCAACCCTGCCTGCTATGCACTTTGTAATGCCACCTTCAAGAAGACCTTTAAACACCTTCTCATGTGTCATTATAAGAACATAGGCGCCACAAGGTAAAACATCTTTGTAAAGAAAGAAGGTAGTCAAGGGGAGCTTGGCAAAAAGAAACAGAATAAAAGAGCTCCTAGTTTTCAGATCTCTGCCATTGCACTTTATAGTCTTATCACGGAATGTGCAGTTAAGGAGCCCAGCAGTGACACTCTAATGGTGCCTATGCTCCGGTTTGAAACTTGCACCTTCTAAACCCTGTCAGTTTAGGAGCAAGGAGACCATTAAGGAGACATGTTGGAACTGTGGATTTAAGAAATGATCTATGCTTTCTCATACTCTCTTGAAGAAGGGCTTCTGAATCTATAATTTTATCTCTGCACAAAAAGAATAATAACCTCACCCCTTTTTTTCATTTTTTTGTTCCCAAGTGTCCGTATGAGGATGAAATGCCACAGTTACAAACTAACCTGGAGAGTTAAACATAAAGAAAGCCATTACACAATGGCGAAGTGAACAAAGAAGATCAAAAAAGGATGTAGAAATGGCCTCCGGAGTGTTTAACATATATTATTCACTTGTTTTGGTTTTATGTGGAGAATTGCAACATAATAAATGCTTATCTTTTTTTGCCTTTCCCTTTCCCACCATCAAAAGAGAACAAACAAACAAACAAAAAACTTAATTACATTGCATCGTTATTTTTCTCATATGGCATTGGTTTTTATACTTCCCTGTTTTACATTGTGTAAGGGCAAAATCTGCAGGACTTTCACCAAATACGGAGACAGCCATGAAAAAGGGTATTTCACCCCTGCCCACTGTGTCTTTTGCATTCTTTGGGGGTATAAAACCCTGTGAGGATTTAGTTCACTTATGATTCTTCATGTGAAATATTTTCACCAATCTGGTTTTCTACTAAACTAGCCTCTTATTTTAATAGAATAGCCTACGTAATATATAAACCTGCTTGAGAAACCAAAGTCATTTTTTAAATTGAGGTTTCATCAAATTGAACAATGGTCATTCTTGTTGGAGAAAGTTTACTGAGGGCGGGTGAATTTTGAGATAAGAAAATAGAAGGTTGAAAGGGCATCCTGTTTCAACCTGATCTGCCTAACCTATGTATGACATGCTAACTTGTAAAAATGAACTCCTGGCCTTTGTCAGCAGGAAGATGCTGCTTTATTCATCTGGAATCTTAAATAGGATTAACTTATTCACGTGGCACCAATGACTTTTGGGTCAGTCCCAAGAGAATAAGACCTTCTCCTCAATGCTTGCTAAAGGATGATGTTCAACTTATAGATAAGTGAGGTTTATAACCATCCTATGACCTATGGAGGGAAAAAAAAATAGAGTAATTAAAAAACATATACTGAAACCACCTTTTTTTCCCCTCAAATCATCAGTTCTCCCTAAAATTTTTTAACTTCAAAATTCTGTCAATAGAAGTAGTAATCTTTATGGCAGAAATGTTACGGATACCTAAACAGGCCAAGTGAGCTCAGCAAAATCTGAAAGAATATAAGTGGCTGCACCTGTGCCACTTCTCACCCTTTTAAAAAATTCTAGACCATAGAAAAGTCATATCAGAAACGATTACCCAACGGCGGCTTTATATAAATCTTGTCTATGTAAGACTTTTTATTGGTACCCCAAATAAATATACAATTACATTGACTCACACTTAGTTATTTTTACCCCTCAACTTTTTTGTCTTACTATATTTGCTATAGTCTTCCAATCAGATTTTTAAAAGACAGCCCAATCAATAGAAATCAAATTTATAAAGCCCTTTACAAATTTTACATTTTAGATTTATGGGCTTTATGATAACTTGACCGGTAATATCCATGTGAGTTGCATGATGAATTTGGCAGTATTAGACTTTAGCACTTCAGTTAGAGTTATTTTGTGTGACTTGCCTCACTGATGGCATCTCAAAACTTTTGGGAGCTGAAAAAAAAGCACAAGGCAAATAACAACAAAAAAGAACAATTAGTAAGAAGCAAATTGCCAATAATTTTTGTATATAACTTATCCTTTATAAAAATAACTTCTTGTTTCAACAACTTCAGTCATTCTTCCCCAACTAAATCTTCTATTTATAAACATACAGCATCAGTTCATACAGATATCTTTATTCTACCTTAATGTAAACTTTTACATTTAAGAGCCATATTTTTAATTTGTTTCTTCAAGTCAACGTATCACTTTAGTTGGGATGAACTCTTTGGATTCAAGGATTGAGGATTCAGGATTTGGGTCCTTTTTTGCCTTCTCTAGCAGTCCAGCTCATCGTGAATCCAACTGCCTCTTACTCTCCATTGCCATCACATGCTCTCCTTTCTTCCTTCTATTCTTGATCTCCACCGTATCTACCACAACCTTATTGAAAGAGAAACAATCAAAAATTAAAGAAAGGAATTGAATATAGACTGACACATCATGGAAGCTTTGTAAACCGGAATCAGAAAAAATGGAAAGAATACTGAAAATAGTAGATGATTAGAAAGATATGGAGACTGCATCCAAAGGCTTGCATTAACTATTGCTGGATTTGTCTATTTCAGTGGCTCCCAACTAGGGACCATTTTTCCTCCCAGGGGACATTAACAGTGTGTGGAGACATAGTTGGTTGTCACAACTTGAGAGAGGGCTATTGGCATCTAGTGAATATAGGGGCCAGGGATGCTGCTAAACGGCTTACAATGCACAGGATAGACCCCACGACTAAGAATTTTTTGGCTCAAAATGTCAGCAGTGCCAAAGTTGAGAAACCCTGACCTATTTTAAGGGATTCGAGAGCTTGCTTTATATAAGTGGGAAAATAATCCTGTTTCACTCTTAGAATATCAATGCAAATTGTTCATCTGTTTGAAAAAGGTTAATGTTCACCAATCATGTATCAGACACACTGTCATCCATTGAGTCTGGTGTATTTGTAATTCACAGACTGGGAACACAAGACACATCTATATAGCCAAAATCACCAGACCATGCACATAGCACATTGTTTCCATCATCTTAATGTCCACTTATGATTGCCACAGTGTCCAGTCAATTGAAGTTGAAGTAGTTGGCTATTAAAATGGTTGCAGTTGATATGTTCACTTTCTATTGGAGCTGCTATTCTTCCTGTCAAAAACCTTAACAGCCTCTTTCAGAAACATTATGATTCATCTCCTTTATCTTCACTGGAAAGGTAAATATCTGTCAAGAACTTCTTCTTTCCTCATAGCAATAATGTAAATATCCCAGAGCGGTCTTCTAAGAAGAGGAATTTAAGAATGTGAAAAGGCTAGTTCATTTCTTGAAAAAAGAAATGATTGCCTTTTTACCAGTTCATCATTAATTTAATGTCAGCTCCCAAGTGGTAGGACAAAGTCATCAGTATAATAAGCCACATAGATAAGCTTTCTGGTTTGAATGTCAAAGCTGGAGGTCCCACATATTCCTGCTCTTTTTCCATTCACCACTTTTTTGACCCTAAACATCTGACGTCGGGAGAGACGGGAGTTCAAAATGATGGCAACATATACTTAGAAATGCAATCTACTTTTATTTTCTCCTACTTAGTTCACTGGTAGTTGCCTTTTCCCCAGTTTGATAGTATCCCTTTCAACAATCACAGCACTGGCGTTGCAAATAGATTAGGGAAGCACCCAAAGCTGGATGAATTGTGCAAAATGTATGTTCAGCATGTATATATAATACCATGCCTCTTAAATATGCTTCTCTTAAAAGGGTGCACGCTACAGCATGAACTGTGTGCATATTTGATGTATCTTCCTGGAATATGCTGTATGCTTAATATACATATTCTATAAATAGAGTAATAAAATGTATAATAGAAATACATATTTCTGTATGCAAATAAATATATTATACACAAAGTCTGAGTATGTAATATGGTATATGTTGCTTCAGAGTATCAAAAGTAGATTTTATACACCCAATTTTGAAAGAATTACTATTACACTGTGTCATAATCTTTGGAAACATAGCACTTATTTTAAATATCTCTTGGAGGAATATACTAATAAATCTTTGGTGTCACCCCACGTGACAACAATGCTTTTTGCCTCTGTGTTCCTGACAGTCCTCTAACTAGAATCGTCCTGGCTGTTTCTGTTCCAACAGCTGTGTTGGTCTCACGTCTGATTGCCTGATGAGATTGCAACCAATTCATTGACATACAGCTTCGCTCTCCTCCAAATTAACTGATTTTTGTGAAATAAAAAATAATCATACTGGGAGGAAGGGATGACCTTCAGAATGTTTTACACTTTGAAAAACAAGGAAAAATTGTACAACCGCTGTATGTTACGAACCACTCTTTTCAGTTTGGGGCCAGTGCAGCATCCCATACATTAAAGGCCAAAAATTTTTAGTGTAGTATGACATTGAAAGTTTCTCCAAGAAATTATAAAATATATGGTTTGTTTCTAAGTGTCCTACATTTTCTCCATAGCAGTTATCATCCTTTCCTTGTTGTCCACTCAACTACCCACATTCCTCAGAACATTTTCTTTGGTCCATTAGCACAAGTCCTTACTTAGCAAACATTGTCATGATGTTAGCTGATAGTGGGCATGCAGTCCCAGGAGATGCTTGCATTTTAATAGAAAAAGCATAAACACTGAACATTTGAAAGCTTCCTTTAGATTAATCTAAAGATAATCTTTAGACACCAATGCATGAAATGGGAGAGACTCTTCAGTGAACTCTAGTTTTCTTTTAATTTTATGATGTTTTTGGAAGGCTACCCACTTCCGAAATTTTCCCTTTTATGCCACAGTCCACCCTTGTGAATTACTGTTCCTTATGTAAACCAAAATCATTTCTAGCAAAAAAAAAGAAAAAATTGCATTTTCTGTCAATTCTCATTAGTTTATTATTGTCCCAGTGAAACGTTCTCAATTCATTTTTTAGAATTTGAATTGAATACTGTATTGATGAATTGTCAAATGCTGTTCCTGACTAGGTGGTTGGAAATACTGAGAGGAGAAAAACATCTTGCCATCATAATGGAAGAAGTTTCCACTCTATAATATATGTCAGTCTTTTTCATCCAAAAATGGAGGAAGCCCAATGTGGTAAGTTGTGGAATATAGATAGATATTTATTAAGTAGTGACATTCTAGAATATCTATTCTTTGGCTTCTTAAACACATACACACACACACACACACACACACACACACACACACAGTGAGTCATGGGAAACTGTGAAGGAAAAAAGGCACCCATCTTCTGTACTTGCATTTACCCAGCAGCTCATCTGAATCCTTAAACTATACATTTACTGAAAATGTGGATATGTTTAGAAGTAATACTGAAGGATTTTTTAAAATGAGTATTGTTTTCAAGTTATTATTATAAGATAAGGGATGGTGTTAGTGAATATCTCATCCACTTTTTTTTTTTTTCTTGGCCACACCCTGCAGCATGCAGGATCTTAGTTCCCTGACCAGGTATCAAACCCATGTCCCCTGCATTGGAAGCTTGGACCACCAGGGAAGTCTGGTGTTAGTGAATAAATTGTGTCTGTGTCCAGAAAGAATTACAGTGGATTGCAGAGGTGGATAATTTAAATCTGCGTAATTGTTGGACTATTTGTATATAAAAATGTTATAATTCACTTTATCCTTAATTATTTTCAACAAAGTAGGTCTTACTCTCCTTACTGCCCTTGTATGTAGGGTGGGTACTTAACATTTGTGACAGTATGAATATCTTTACTAGGGCCATATTATATTATGCCTTACATCAGAAGTTCTCAAAAACTTTAGCCCACAATAGAATCACCTGTGAGTTGTTGGGCCCAATTAGTAGATCTGAGGTGTGATCTGAGAATCTGTGTTTCAAATAAATTCCCAAGTGATCCTGATGTGGACCACACTTTTAGAACAACTGATTTTTTTTTTAACATCTTTATTGGAGTATAATTGTTTTACAATGGTGTGTTAGTTTCTGCTTTATAACAAAGTGAATCAGCTATACATATGCATATATCCCCATATCTCCTCCCTCTTGAGTCTCCCTCCCACCCTTCCTATCCCACCCCTCTAGGTGGTCACAAACCACCGAGCTGATCTCCCTGTGCCATGCGGCTGCTTCCCACTAGCTATCCATTTTACATTTGGTAGTGTATATATAAATCCATGCCACTCTCTCCCTTCGTCCCAGCTTACCCTTCCCCCTCCCTGTATCCTCAAGTCCATTCTCTACGTCTGCGTCTTTATTCCTGTGCTGCCTGTAGGTTCTTCAGAACCTTTTTTTTTTTTTAGAGTCCATATATACGTGTCAACATATGGTATTTGTTTTTCTCTTTCTTACTTACTTCACTCTGTATTACAGACTATAGGTCTATCCACCTCACTATAAATAACTCAGTTTCGTTTCTTTTTATGGCTGAGTAATATTGTATTGTATATATGTGCCACATCTTCTTTATCCATTTATCTGATGGTGGACACTTAGTTTGCCTCCGTGTTCTGGCTTTTGTAAATAGTGCTGCAATGAACATTGTGGTATATGACTTTTTTTGAATTATGGTTTTCTCAGTGTATATGCCCAGTAGTGGGATTGCTGGGTCATATGGTAGTTCTATGTTTAGTTTTTTAAGGAACCTCCATACTGTTCTCCATAGAACAACTGATTTTTATAGTCTAATGAAAACTTTTACCAAAGCATTATAATAATTAACAAGGCATCTATTAAAATGCTATCCACAGGAAAGTTTTTCTTAGACATAAAGTCTATTGCTTACTTAAAATAGGGTCTTCATATTTTCTATCTCTTGGGAAACTTTGAGTGCCATTATCTTAACATCAGAGCTTAAAAACAACCATACTGATACATTTACATAAAGATAAATCAGCATATTAAAATTTAAAGATAAACACAGCAGATGCTTGAATTCTATGATATGTCCAATAAAAGCTACTTTAGACATACGCTTTACATGATGTCCATCATATGTTTTTGCACAGGTCATATATGCAAACACATTCTCCTCATATGGGTATTCAGAGTAAATCATTCCATTATTTCATCATTTAGAATTAGTGGTAATTAATTGGCAATTTAGAAGTAATTCTTCAACCTCTTCTTAATACACATATGCAATCACACATACTCAGGCATATAAACACACATGCACACACAAATACACGTATGCATACAAACAAACAAGATTCACCATGTATATCTTGACAGTGCCCAGAGGCATAATCTTTCTACTACCTCCAAAAACATGTGGAACTCTACTAGAGAAGGTATTGAACCCTCAGATCAGCCACATGATCTTGAAGAAAAAATTCATCTGTCTCCTCTGGGCTGTGGCCAGAAAACTGCAGAATTTTCTCATAGCCTTTAGGATCATATAAGTCTTAGCTTTGTGTCTGCCACCAATACATCCCAGTCATCTGAAAGCCATCTCTTCAGTGCATGCCAGTGGTTACATGGGATTGTGATGAGAAAAGATGCCTGAAATGCATTATAACACCCGGAAGACACATCTGCAAATACAGATCATCACGATGGGTGCCAGCAAACAGTCTACACTGTACAGTATGATGCTTTTAATACCAATGTGGCTATCTAGAGAGCTGAGTACAAGAAAAAAGTGATAATTTCTCAGCACATTCCTTCCAAAAATCCCTCTCAGACATTCTTTTTAGGTTTATATCTCTTTATACCTCTGAATGGTATAAAAACTTAGGATTGACATTTACTTCAAATATGCAACAGATGGTCAAATAGTCAAAATGTCTGGTATCCTGAAAAACAAATAAGACTGGAATGCAAGTCTCATCTTACAGAAAAAGTAAAATTATCAACCAGATTATTTTTACTTTTCTTGGGATTCTCACTATTCTGTTTATGAATAAAGGAGTACAGGAGATCATTTAAAGACCAGATATTAAATGGCTGAATAAAAACATCTTACTTTTTCTCAACCCTACACAGAAGCAATAATCTAAAAATTTTTTTACTTAAGCAGAAAAAAATAACCATAAGGAATAAAATTAAGAATGAACCAAGAGCAATAAAAATAAGAAATCCCGGTGAGGGGGAAAACAAATCTTACCCCTAAGCTCTCTCAAAAGAATAACAATACCTATTTAATAGAAATTCTTTTCTTTTTCCAAATTCTTTGTATTTTTTTTTTGTATGGAGCTCGTTTTTGATTTTTGCTGTGGTTGACATTGCTACTCCAGAAAGCAAAACAAGAATTTTTGAAAAACTGCTGATAATGACACATATGCTTTAAATATCAAAACAAAACAACATAGCAAAAATATGGACGAAGGGCAAAAGCTTAGCTGTAAATGAAATAAATGCTGTGTAGAGGATGGTTTCCATTTGTAATGATTTCTGAACAACATAGCATCGATTTCCCTCTGTGGTCTTGTGGGCCCTCCCTGTTCACGAGGTGGTGGACACCGGCCCTCAGTCACCCTGTGAAGAGGTCTGGACATACTGATGTGCTGTTTTAAACCAGCTGTTTTAAGCGAGGCCCTGTGGGGACATGAGCGGGCACGACCATCAGCTGGGAATTTGTCATGATTAAGTATTGGACCTAAATCTGGAAGACAAAGCCTGACAAGCCTTTTGTTGAAGACGCTGTTTGAGAAGCTCTGCCTGATGACAAACTTGGGAGGACAAAGGAAGAACAAAATTATTGGACATTTCAGACATGATGAAAAAGGGAGCTGAAGTTTATGCTCCGTGTGCACATGTCTCTGAGGAATCCAGTTTCAACAAATAGTCTTCCATGGCCATGTACAGGTTCGTTTATGTAACAGGCAAACTAGGAGTATAAGGTTACATTAGCTTTAATGATTCCTGAAAACCTGTCATGACAAAGGAACCGGGTATTTTTCTTGTCTCCACTGTTTTGCTTTTTTATTTAAGAGTGAGAAATACAACATTCATTAGAAAGAAATACACACATGGTGTAAAGTCTTAGTCTTTTAAAAAATCTTATATTAATATACAGTTACTTAAATGTATGTGAATTCCAAATCCCATAGTGAGATTGTTTAATAAAGGCAATGCACACACTAAAATAGCTGAAGACTGTATATTCTTAGAAAACGTATGTTTTAGTCTATAAATTAAGTGTAATTCTGATAGGGTTTTAGCCATATATATATATAGTATATACTATATATGTATATATTGCATTGCTATAAATTACATATATTTATATAGGTCTGTATAATCATGTATATATTACACGTTTTATTTATAAAAGGAAAAGAGGTGGTAGTAGGAATTTAATGGAAAGTGATTCACAAATACAAGGAGTGAGGCATGAAGCAATGGAAAATACTCAACACGCTGAAGGAGTGTCGGCTTAAGTGTCGATGAGGCATGTGTACAAAGACATTTCAATTTCCAAATTCAGTGCTGAGGAAACAGTGGGGCCAAATCCCAGAAATACTTAGGAAATGATAACAACTACATGCTATGTCCTTGGATGTGTTTTGGCCAAGCTGTATTCTTAAATGGAGCATTATACCAGTCAGAAAACTCAACAATAAAATATTTTTCTCATATGATTCATCATGTTTAGAATACACTTGTGAACATTTTGGAAGTCAGATTCTAGGTACTCCTTGGTATTCTTTAAGAAAGTATACCAACTAGGGCAAGTTCCTCACTTGATAAAGTGCTAATTTCAATACAGATTAGTGTGAGGTCTGTCTAGCTCTACCCTCAAAAATTTTTATTTCACTTTCTCTACCACATGAAAACTGCTCCAGAGCACTTTTTCTATCCACTGCTTTCCATTTCTCAAATATCTAAAATATTGCATAGAGGGGCTCCAGGTGTGCTCAGGTTTCTAGAAATACTTGCTGGGCCAAGTATGTAGGGAAGCTTTCCTCTTTTTTGCGCTTTCCCCAAATGATTGACTTTGAGACATTGACCTGGAATTCCTTTCCTCTTTCCAAATAAGGAGAAGCAAGTCAAATCCCACTCAAACTACTGCAGAATGTTGTCAAGTATATATAAGAAGTACTGCAGTGAATGGGCTTAGAGATGACTATGTCCTTGGCAAAGAGGTGTTGCTGACTCTAGCCCCAGGAAAGGATCCATTCAGACATTTTCCTACTCAAGTTTTTGATAAACTTAGATTCTTCATTTCTCAGGGTTGGTTAGAATGTCTTTTGCCACCTATTCTCACCTCCATCTAGAAACAGGAATTCTTTATAGCCTCCCTGATGGTCATTAAGTATTAGCTTCAGCTTTCCCAGCAATGGTCAGTTCAAGTTCCTCAAATACATACTTGGCTCTCTCTTATCTCATTATTCTCCCCAAACACAATCTCATCCATAACTCCAGCTTTTATTATCCCCTTAAATGTGATAAGACATAAATATTATCTCCGTCCCGTTCATCTCCAGTGAACACCAAACGTGCATATCCTATTGTCTATTTACGTCAGAACCCCTCTTGGATATCTCAGACTTACCTCAAACTCACCAGATCCAAACTTTCATTCACGAGCTCACCCACAGAAGTAGCCCTATTGTGCTGTTTCTTAACCCATCATACTTAGTGCACAAAAATGGAAACCAAGCCATCATTCTTGATTTTCACCCAAGCATGCTTCAAATCCTCCCAATTTTACCTCGTAAATATCAAATCTATCAAATTATCCATAAGTTTCTCCCATTTCCATTAATGCTACTACATAGTGCAAGCGGCCTAACTGACCGTGCCACGTCAACTCTGACACAATCCCATGCGACTTGTACCCTGCAGCCAGAGTGATCTGTTCAGAAGGCAAATCTGAACTCCCCCGCTTAAAACCTGTTAGTGAGTTCTTCTTTGGACAATGTCCAGATTCCTTTCTCCAAGCCCTAAGTGGGCTGGCCCCTTCCTCCTCTGCATCCTGACCTTTCACCGCATTCCCACGCGATTCCATTGATCTTGCCACATTGCACGTGTCACAATTTCCCTCATCATGCCCTCTCCTGCTAAAGGACCTTTGCACATGCACTTCGTATGGCTTTCTGAAAAGCTCTCCTCACCCTTCATTACCTAGTTAACTCATAATAATCCTTTAAATCTCAAATCAGATATGACATTTTCAGGAATGTCTCCCCTGATTTTCTAACTCCATCAAATCCTTCCACAGCATTTTTCACAACTGCAGTATTATTTATGTTTGTAGAATATGTGAATAAATTTTTGTCTCTGCCTGTAGACTTCACAACACAAATACCATGTTTGCATTTGTCTACTTGAGACAGTGCCTGATACATGGTCACTGTTCTCTCTCTCTCTCCACTCACTAGTTATTTGACCTTGAGAAAGGCATTTAATTTCTTCACATATAAAGATTATCCATATTTATATGTATGCAGTGATGCAATAAATTACATATATTTATATAAGCAATATTTTGAGGATTAGAGGTACCTATGTAGAGTTTGAAAAGTTCCTAGCAGAGTGCCCAAAAAAGAGGAACATTCAATAAAAGCTATATATTTATAACACTTATTAAACTGGAAATCTGTAATAGAGACTAAAGATTTGAGGACTTTTCGGGCTGTACTTTGCAGAGCACTAAGTATCTCATCAACCCACAGGTGCTTTTCTAAAACAAGTGACACCTCTGGACCTTCAGGATCACTTCTTCAGAACAGAGAATTAACTTGGAAACACCCAGAATGCAATTGTTATTTCCTTCTGGGTATGGTCTTTAGTTTTTTGCCTGAATGATCATACATATCACAGTAATACAATTATTGGTATCTTACACAGATATAACTCATTTTTTATATGCCACGTATTTTATTACTTAGATCTGGCCATAATTAAATGAGAGGTTATTATACCCATTTTGTAGTTAGGGAATTGGAGGCCCTGTGAGACCATGTAATTGCCCAAGGTCACAGCTGGTATGTGGTACAACCAGGACTCAAATCCTACAAATGGTTTATCACAAGTTGGAAGCACATAGAAGCCACTTGACCTGGTTTCCTGGGTCAAGACCTGGTTTACATCAGCTGGCATGATGTAATTAATTATGCCTCTTGTACCTCCACCCTCAAAAGTGCTGGTTTGGATAATACGTTATATGGTCATCCTTTATTTTGGTGAAGTGGAGGAACACGAGGGCAGCTGTTGGAGAATGGTTTCTGGTCTTGATGATACCATTTCCTAGCTGTACTACCTCAGGAAATATCATTGGTTTAGTCAAAATATTACATTATTCTAAGCACTTTAAAGATTAAACAAATTACCATCAGAAATATTTTACAGAAGATTAGAATTGACGCTAGGTGTTGAAAGTTGATATCTGTGGCCTGTGATGCTTTAAGCAACTGCCGAGAGCTCACGTGATTTGAGGATTTGAGATTGATCTGTGTGTGTCTGGGATTAGAGTGGGCACACCACTAGGTAGGTGCTCCAGAGAATTCATGCTATGTAGAGTCTTATTTTGTGTTTTAAGTTGAAAGATACATTTAGGAAATTAAATAGAATGCCCCTCAGAGTAAATTCATTCATCTATCTTTTCTACCTAAAAATATGATACAGGCAAAAATCTAAACCTCAAAAATTATCAAGAAAAGCATGAGTGTTTCAACTAAACGAACTAAAGAGGATGAGGAATGAATATAAACTTGTTTTACACTATAAACAAGGAAAAGAAAAGCAATGCACCGTCTCTTATTTTAACCAAGATGTGATTTCCATATCCTAGTTGTACTTAGCAGTAAAAGGTAAGCACTTTATGACCAAGCTGCATATTGTGGCAGAGTAAATCTGTTTTCAGGAATCTTGTATTTCCTTACCAAAAATCAAAAATCTAGATAAATTCTACAGGACAGAAAAAAGAAAAAAATACAATATTCCTACATTGGTATCCCCTTATTCCCTTCCAGGGAAGATATATGTGTGTGTGTGTGTGTGTGTGTGTGTGTGTGTGTGTGTGTGTGTGTGTGTATGTATATATATATATATATATATATGTAACACACACACACATATATATATATATATATATATATATATTTCTGTATTGACACCCCACTAGTGTGGTGTTGTATGACAGTAGTGTAGCTCTTAGGAGTTTGAAGCTTTTGATAAGGCAAAACAGCTTTTTTCACCTTAAACCTTCCCAAGTTTTTTACAGTTATTGACATTTTTAGAACTTTTGATAAGATTGTCAGATACTCTGACATTAGTCTTCAAACAGAACAGTTCCTACTAACCTCAAACAAAACAGTGAAACCATCATTAGTGAAACAAACACCCCTTCATAAAATGTCTAGTGACTTTTTCAGTGAACTGTATTTTACCCCAAACTACTTCTTATACCTAACTCTTAGCAGTAGTCATTATTATCCCCCTTTTCAAATGAAGAATATGTGACTTATGAAGTCAAATGATTTGGCCTACACCAATGTGATCACCTGTAAATAAGGAAACAGACTGCTCTTTCACATTTAAAAGAGCACACTCAGGCAGTAGGAAATTAATAGACAATAGGTAGATTTCCTATGTGCTTACAGTAGAGGATATTGTATTCCCCTTCCCTAATAAGTTCAAGTTTGTAAGGAAAGTCTTTTAAGGGGTACTCTCAGGTATGAATCAAGAATTTCAGAATATTTTTTTTACTTTATTTATTTTAGCTATAGATTTTTTAAAACATTTTTTATTGGAGTATAATTGCTTTACAATGGTACATTAGTTTCTGCTGTATAACAAAGTGAATCAGCTATATGTATACGTATATCCCCATATCCCTTCCCTCTTGCGTCTCCCCCCCACCCTCCCTATCCCACCCCTCTAGGTGGTCACAAAGCACTGAGCTGATCTCCCCGTGCAATGCAGCTGCTTTCCACTGGCTATCTATTTTACATTTGGTAGTGTATATACGTCAATGCTACTCTCTCAGTTCGTCCCAGCTTACCCTTCCCCCTCCCCATGTCCTCAAGTCCAAAGAATTTCAGAATATTGTCACAAGATAAGCAAATTCTACTTGAGGTCGTGTCAGTGCAGACCAGTCCCCAAATGGTGTTGATAGGGCCAGCTATAGATTCCAATGATTAAATTTTAAAATTTATTTCAAAATAATGTACACATTCAAGTGACTACTATATTTGCTTTTCAAGGTAGTTCAAGAACCACCAAGATCTGTTATGTATTTTCCTAGCTAGAATCCAACTTGCTAAAATTAAAATCTTCCCTTTTTAAAATTTTTTAAAACTTTTTTGGTGAGGAGAAGAGGATGAAAAAAGTCATAGTCATCTTTAGAAATATTCGGGATAAATTCTTATGAAGCTCCTTGAGGTTTTCAAGTTAAATTATTGAATATGAAAAGTGAGACTTTAGTTTTTTATTTCCCTTATTCATTCCCGAGAGTTCTAATCATATTTCTTACATCAATTGCCTCAAGAGTTGGAAATAATTTTTCAATTCAAAATAGTTATACCTGCAAAGAAAAGCAGACTGAAGAGATAGATTGGAGCTAAGAACTGTGGCGAACTATCCAGGGTCTTGCACTACTCTTTGTTGGATTTCCTAAACACTGTCATCACCTTTGTACATAGTACCCTTATTAACCTTTCCTCAAAGCACCTTTTTTTTTTTTTGTGGTATGCGGGCCTCTCACTGCTGTGGCCTCTCCCGTTGCGGAGCACAGGCTCCAGACACGCAGGCTCAGCAGCCGTGGCTCACAGGACCAGCCGCTCCGCGGCATGTGGAATCTTCCCGGACCAGGGCACGAACCCGTGTCCCCTGCATCGGCAGGCGGACTCTCAACCACTGCGCCACCAGGGAAGCTCAAAGCACCTATTTTTAATGGACCATCTGTTACCTACTGCATCCCTAAGTGATAAACAAGGGATATTCATTAAAGCAGAAGCAGAGTGAATGTCTTTAATTTCCATGGAATCCTTTAAAAAGTAATTTAAGACTCCAGTTCAAAAGGATGGATTCAAGAGGCAGAATATCAGGACAGGGACTAGGAATAAGAGAACCACTTGGCATCCAGTTTTTTAGAACTATGGTCTAATTTAATGGGCTGGCCAAACAAGTCAGGAGTCAAATATTATTTATTCTTCCATCTGTTCATAAAATCAATTATTCAGCAAATATTTATTGAGCGGAAATTCTATGCCTGGCTCTGCACTAGGTGCAGTATTACACAAGGAATAGACAAATAGGTCTCTCCATGGAAATAGTGTGGCTGAAGATGAGTGAGTAGTTGGAATTCTGAGAAATGGTCTATGGAGGCACTAGTCTATGGAGACATTGGTCAGGCCATATTGAAGATTTTCATCTTTATCCCAAGCTGTTAATCGGTTATGAAGAGGGTTGGCATATGGTCAAATTTGATACTTTAAAATCTCACTCTTGTAGTGGTATAGACAATGGGTGGTGGTGTGCACAGAGAGATCAGTGAGGGGATTTCTGCTTTAAGGGCAGTGTTTGAAAGTACTATTTGCTGACATCATTAATGTTCTTTCTTGTGACTGATTTTCACAGAAACACCTAAAATTTAATCATGAACCATGGTGACTTCAACTGTCTCTGGCTTGTGCCTAATGTTTTACCTAAAAGAAATGAAATGTTTCCTGTGAACCATCTTTAAGGAAATATATAGACAAAGAAAATTTCAAACAAAGTTTTAGTAATTACTTATGAGACTACTTGTAAATATTCATTCACCATTATAGTGTGAAATCACATAAGATTAATGTATCTCCCCTAAAACAGAAGATAAAGAATATATTAGCTCTATATAAACAATAACAATAAATAGATGAAAGAACAAATGAACCATCATTCAAATCTTCCTAAAATATTTACTGGTGATATAAAAATTATATTATCAGCTGTTTTGATTGGAATTTGAACAGTTCAATGAAAACAATTAGAAGAAACCACTGGGAAATTCATATTTTGAGAATTTGGAGTCATTGCATTATATAAGCAACAGGACTGGTTCTTACACTAGGCAGGGGTATGGTTACTCTTTAGCTGGAGGCAGAGATGATAATATTTTAGGGCATTTGGAAGTATTTCCCTAAGTTTGGGGAAGTCTGTTACATTATTTAGATGCTAAATAACCCATGAGACAATCTTAAGTATTCTGACCTCCTTGTCAGGGATTTAAAAAAAAAAAAGAAAGGTGTCAATTTTAACGTGTTACTCTCTGACTCAAAAATAATAATATGTTTGATTTAATTTTTTATCTTACTCCATTTGGTTGTAAATGCTAAAGGTTAGAAGATAAAAACACATTATAATGCCCATTTATCTCAAGAAAAGATAAAGTTCTTTATAGACACTGTCAATTATAGAATACCCTGTGAAATTAGTGGCTATTATTAGCTGCCCCCTTTTTCATCTTATGTATCTGAGAAAGATGCTTTAGAAACGTAGGGCTTTGATATCCAAAGCAGAAATCCCAAAGAAAAAGATTTTCATATTTGTCTTCAAAAATTAAAACAAAAAAATATGCTACAAAAATCCCCCTTCAACAAAGCTTTAAAACAAACTAGGAATTGTTTTATATATATATATATATATATATATAAAACAGAAAAAATTAATGCCCTTATTATAAAATAGCTTTGGAAATCAATAGTAAAAAGATGAGCCTCACAGAAGATTGGCAAAGTAATGAAAAGACAACCCCTAAAAAATAGAAATATAAATTAAAGACTTTTAAATGTATAAATGTTTTTATCTTCATCATTAATAAAAATACAAATTAAAACAATAAAGAGATGCCATTTTATAGAGAATATTATCAATTTTTTAAAAAATGACATCTAATCTCAGCAAAAGCATTAGTTATTTCCAGACTGCTGGTAAACTTGTTATTAAATTTTTGTTTTCATGAGAAATTTGACAATTTGCAATAAAACCCCCCAAAAGAGCATTTACCTCCCCCAAAATAGAAAAACTAATGAAACAAAGAGCTGGTTGTTTGATTAACAGAATTGATAAATATTTAGCAAAAGGGACAATGGGAAAATAAAGATACAAATTACTAATAAGGAGTTAAGCAGGATGTATTACTACAGATCTGCAGACATCCAAAGGATAATTAGGGAATGCTGCAAAAAAACTCTACATATATAAATTTAGTAACCTAGATGAAGTAGACCACCTCCTTGAAAAACCCAACTACAACTCACCCAATATGAAAATAGATCATTTAATTAACCCTATAACTATTAAGGTAATTAAATTCATAAGTTTAAATTATTAAAAGGAGGAAAGAAAGAAGCAAAGAAATCTCCAGGTTACAGATGGTTTCACTCAAAAATTCTACCAAACATTTAAAAAAGAATTAACACCAGTTATATACAATCTCTACCTGAGAAAAAGAAGAGATGGGAAAACTTCCCAACTCATTCTGTGAAGTTAGTACTACAAAAACTAGACAAAGATAGCACAAAAAAAAGAAGACTTCAGACCAACACCAATCATGAATATAGATGTATCATGATAAATTGTGCTTTATTCTAAGAATGCAAGATATTTATTCAACATTTGAAAAATCATTCAGTGTAATCCACCATACTGACGAGCTGAAGAGTAAAAATCATATAATTATATGATGCAGAAAAGCACTTGACAAAATTCAACATCCATTCATGATTTAAAAATACTCTCAGAAAAATAGAGGGGAATTTCTCAAGTTGATAAGTGGGATCTTCAAAGACCTATTTGTTAGCATTATACTTAATGACAAAAGACTGAATACTTTCCCCATAAGATCAAGAACAATACAAGAATATCCCATTTTACCCACTCATATTACATAATGCTGGAAGTACTCTCCAGTGCAATAAGGTAAGAAAAGGAAAGAAAAAGCATATAGATCCTAAAAGAAGAAAAAAAAAGTCCCTATTTGCAGGTGACATGATTGGCTATGTAGAAAATCCAAGGGAATGTACCAAAAAAACCTCTTAGAATGAGTCCAGCAGGGTCACAGGATACAAGGTAAACACACAAAAATCAACTATTTTTCTGCACAATAACAATGAACATGAAGACCACTCAATTTTGAAAATATACAGTACCTTTTACAACTACTCAAAAAAATCGTATACTTAGGTGTAAATCTAAGAAAACATACAAAATATAAGATGAAAACTAAACAATGCTGATGAAAGAAAATTTTTTAAATGCTCTAAATTAATATAGATGCATACTATGTTCATGGATTAGAAAACTAAGCATAGTAAAGATGTCAATTCTCCCCAAGTTATATATAGATTTAACATAATTCCTATCAACATCTCAGCAAGATTTTATTTTAGATATAGAGGAGATTATTCTAAAAATATGAGGAATGGCAAAGGAACTAGAATAACTAAAATAGTTTTTCAAAAGGAAAATAAACTGAAAGGAATCAGTCTACTTGATTTCAGGACTTACATAGCCTTAGTTATCAAGCTGTGTGGCATTGGCAGAGGGATAGACACATAGATCAATGGAACAAAATAGAGAACCCAGAAATAGGCCTATACAAATAAACGCAACTGATTCTGACAAAAGTGCAAAAGCAATTCAAAGAAGAAAAATAGCCTTTCTACCAAATAGTGCTGGAGCAACTGGACATCTACAAGCAAAACAAACAAAGCCTCACACTAAAATCTTATACCTTATACAAAATTTAATGAAATTGCATCACAAACTTAAACATAAAATTTCAAAACTTAAAAAAACACACAGAAGAAATATCCTTCGTTCTAGAGCTTGGCAAAACGTTCTTAGATTTGACACCAAAAGCATGAGCCATAAAAAGAAAATTGATAAATTGGACTTCATCAGGATTAAAAACTTTTACTCTGTGAAGGACTCTGTGAAAATGAAAAGACAAGCTACAGAGCAGGACAAAATATTTGCAAGCCACATACCTAACAAAGGAATAGTACATAGAATATATGAAGAGTTTTCAAAACTCAACATTAAAAATTGAACAATCCAATTAGAAAATGAGCATAGTACATGAACAGACATTTCACTGAAGAGGATATTCAGGTGGCAAATAAGCCCGTGAAAATTGTTAGCATCATTAGCTATTAGGTAAATGTAAATTAAAACCACAATTAAATATCACTACACACTTATAAGAATGGCTATAATGAGATATATACATGTATATGTGTATAGAGAGATTAAACTCATAAGTTTTCTTCTCTCAGAAAGAGGAAAATCAGTGTTAAGCATCTAAGCATCTCCTCCAGAGTCTGTCATATTGACCATCTGATCACCAAATATCCATTTCACTTTCCCTTCCTCCCTTAAAATTCATCAACTTCTTCCTCAAGGAGGACAACCATCCTTTCAGTACAACCAGCTCAGCAACAAAAATCTCTGTGTGATAGGTAGTCCTTCTTTTGTCTGGCAACCTATGAACTAAGAAAAAAATCAAGTTACCTGCACCCACACTACTTTACTCCCCATGTCTGCCACACACATCACAAGTGCCATGGTGAAATAGGGACAGGAATAGCAGGAACGTTGGGAGGCACACAGTACCACTGGTCCACAGCAAGGCTGCAGGCCCCTTGGGCAGCATAAAGGCTCCCTATTCTGGGAGAGAGGGAAATGCCTAGATTCTGTTAGAAGGGAAAAATTCCTCTGGGCATTGTTTTACAAGGCTACTGATTCCATCTTCAGAGATGTGTATCCTTCTCTATTATTTGGTTGGCCTCGTAAAATGTAGATCAGCCTGTATCCTGCCGATATAGGGAGCTTATATTTTTGTGTTTGTTTTTGTATGTTGCTCTGAACAAAGAATTTTTGGTGAAAACTGTTAAAAATCTAAGTATCTAATAACAGGGAAGGCAAAATTTATTAAGTATGAAATGCTACGCAAGTATTTAAAGAAATGAACTAAATAAACGTGAGAAAAGGAAGTTGTAAAGTAATAGGCACACAGAATAAATCTTGTATTTACAAGCATAAGTTAACACAGACACACAGATAAAATGATATTTTACATGTATGTGTATGTAAATGTATGGGAAACATTTTGGAAGATTACACAACAAACTAAAAAAGACCGCATTCCAATAACTGAAAAATCAGAATTGAGAGTGTTTGTCACAGGAAATTAACCTTCCTGGTAATGTTTTAATTTTTAAACAGAGTAAAAATATTACTTTAGGGATTTAAAAAATTGAAACAAATAATAAAAATAATAACAATTGGAGTGAAAATAAACCAACATGTTCGTAATGGACATTAGTGATCAAACAGTGATTGCATTTTTTCTTTGCTCCATTTAGTATTTCTCTTGTGTTTATTAGGAACATATCTTCATATTTAAAATTTTAAATCATATAAAACATTCTAATGAAAATCAATTATGATGCATTCATAAAAGCAGATACTATCCTATTAAAACCTAGATGGGTTTCCTTGACATGAAAAGTTATTCACACTGTCTGGTTAACTAAGGACAGGTTGCAGAGTAGAACATTATCTTTAAAGTTATAGATTGTCATTGGAAATAATCAATAACCTATAATAAGAATAGAAAGTTTTATTCTAGTCAGACTAAGGACTATAGCCCGGGAGACGGTCTCTCAAATAGCTCTGAGGAACTTTTCCAAATAAGCATGGTTTTCAGCACAGTTTTATATCTTGTCAGACCAAAGAACATCAAACGTGACAGGGTACATTTCTTCAAAGTTTTAATAAAAAGACAGATCAACACATACAGTGACTCAGTATGGCCTTGGCACCAGGAAAGGGATCCTTATCATCGAAGGAGTACTAGTATTGACATCCTAGGAAGGGAGGCATTCATCTCTACCTTCAAAATGGAATTCTTTACTCCTGGACAATGTACCTTCTGTTTCTGGTTAAAGCAGACGGGCAATGTATGTGTGATAGGCCACAAACCAATCTGTTCTAGTTAGTATCAAGTTTATTATAACTAGTATAAGCTTAACTAGTATAAGCCAGAATGACTTCCCCAAACCTCAATATATGATATTTCTTCCATCAGGATTATCATTTGTTTTCAAGAAACAAAAACCCCCACAAGCTAGCTTATGGAGAATTTATTATAAGGACTCATAGCTCACAGATATATGCAAGAAGAAGAGGCACGCCCTATGGAGACAGAGGTGAGCACCATAAAGTTTACAAAGAAGCTGTAAATGAAGGGTCACAGCTGCCATTCCCTGTGAGGTACAGTTTCCCTCAAAAGCATTTACCACATGAACTACTCCACAGCAAAGGCAGCCTAGAATTTAAGTTCTGAACTGAGATATTGTACTTAGCTGCCTTCTTCCTTGATTTCTTTCTTTTCTGGCTAAAAGTGTGGGTGGTCAGTATGCCACACCAAGGACATTTAGGAGTCATTATCTGCATGCCAATGTCTAACTGCCCAGAGATACTCGGCTGCATTTTCAGGTGTTTTCCTCTATTTCACTCCTTCATGGCTCTCGAGGCTGTTGTCCCATCAATTAATTTTATCACTTCAGCTAGATAGAAGCCACCATATTCAGTGATGTTGCTGAGCTTAGCAACTGGAAAGATATATCATTCATGTCAGAATCTTCTCTACCACTTTTGTAAAGAATACAGCATATAATTTTATCCAAGTAATCTCAAACTCTCAGCCTTCAGTGATAATTCAGAAGCAAAATCTCCTGAAAAGAAAATTCCATAATTAAACATAAAATTTTCAATTATATTTGGATTTAATTATAAATAAGCCTCAACACCTTTTGAACAGATTTGCTTCTCAAAGCCACTATGTCTTTAAACTAAGAAGTTTACTTCAAACAGAAAAGTAGCAAGTACTATTAAATGCTTCCTTCAAAATTTTACTATGAAATATGGAATTAATACAATATTTCTAATTCCTTCTTTCCTCCACACTCTAATATATCTTCTGAAAGTGGTTCTGAGTCTGCATAATCTGTAAAGGAAAGTTCCTTTTCCTACAGATTTCAGTGTTCTCTGGATGAACATTCGGCTCAAGTGTTTCAAATAAATGCCCTCAGCTATAATGGGATAACCCTGCATTTTAAGCATTTTATTTAGCATCTGAAAGTAAACTCTTCAACGAAAATTAATTTTAAATGGCTGTACTTTTTAAGGAACAAAACCAGGACAATGATGCTGTAATTTAAAATGAGGCTAAATGCCTGCTTCCCTTTACTTCTCCACAAAAGGCCAAAGACACTGTTCCTTATCTTTAAATTCTGGAAAAAACCAGTCATTAAAATTGTAGCTTCTTATAGCACAGGGCTTTTCATACTTCCTTTCTGAACATGCATGTAAGAAATGTTAATTTCAACCCAGATTAAAGATGATTTTTCAATGAAATCTCAGGAAAAATAGCAATGACAACAACAAATAAAACATATCATAATGTATTTTTAGACTCATAATATAAAACTATAAATAATTTGTTTTAAATATCCACTAAAACAATCTCAATGATTTTTATCATTCACAAGATTTGGGAGAAATCCTCAGAGGGGTATTTGGAATTACTACTGCAAAAAAAATGTATAATTGGAGGGAAATATAAGTGCCCATGGGGGAGATGTCCCCCCCAAAATTTTAAATAAACAGAAAACAAATTAGCTAAGGCAAGAAGCCCAAGAGATCAGGAGCCTGCTTTCATATTTGTTAACCCAGTATATAGCAAATATTCAATCTCTTAGAATTTATTCAACATCTCATAATATACAGGGCATTGTGACAAGCACTGGATAGAAAGAAAAATATAGCATACTCGAGGCTCTCACAAAGCTTTCATTCCTCTGGAAGAAGCTATGGAAATATTTGATGAACACAAGTTATCCATGAAGGAATGAATAAATAAATGAATGAGTAAATTGACAAATATCCCTCTATGAGAAAAACTTTATACAGAAAGAGATCATTTAAACAAGCATCCTTCAACAAAAAATTTAGACAGCACCTAAAAAATTACTGATAACCACTGTGTGAATTGAATGTTCCAGTTTGATTTGTTTATAAATGTAAACATCTGGTTATCAGACCTGCTATAACAAACAATTTGTCTGTTCAGCACATTGCTGAACCCACAGACTTAGAGTAGGGTCTTGCATGTAGCTGCTACTCAAGAGATATTTGTTGGATAGCTATAAAATGCACATAATACAGTAAATCAAAATACATTTTAAAAAACACCCCAGGACCATCAAGCTCTAGGATCAAGTCATCGAGTCAATGGTAGAAACCAAAGTACTTTTTGAGCTATAAGGATTTCCAATCCCTGTTAACTGAATAAATTCGGAATTTTAAAATATAAGTAAAGCAAAGTTGCCTTCCTATTAAAAAATTCAATAAAGCTGACTTATATAAGCTGACTTATATGAGTTCATGAATAAGAAATGTTGCATATGAGATTTCTGTTCCACTCAACACGCCCCCCCACCAGAAATCAAACCATTTCTATCTATCTATCTGTCATCTATCTCTATCTCCCTCCCTTGTCCTTGATATTCAGAGGCACCATGAAGTTGGCTGGAAATGGTAAAAACTCAAGTCCAAATTCTTTCTCACATTACCACTTTTCCATCACTCTAAATTAGTATGCATAGTAGATAATATGCTATGAAAGTCACTTACCAATAACAGGGCAATCTTTTCATACTAATCTGAGTGGGCAACAGCCATAAATAACAGACTGCTACTCGTATTGGATGAAGCTAATAAGGGAGCCTTAGGCTAAATAAGTGACAGAGCCTCATTTTTATGCATCTCTTCTACCCTCCTTTGATGCACCTCTCCGCTTTCTTTATATTGCACTCAAAGTAGAAAAATCAGCATCAATTTATGGAAACAATTTGACATCCATTCTTGATATTCCTGCTAGTTCCCATATCTACTCTGCAATTGTGATATATGAATAATTATTCTGTTAGTAGAACAATCACATTTGACTTTTTTTGTCCTTGAAGTTAACCAATGGCTTTTTTGGGGATTTAAGATAAAATATATTCATCTTTCTGGAAAACCAATTCTTAAATGCCTCAATAAATTAGATATAGTGGGTCTCAAAACTAACTACATAATAAATTCCCCTATGAAGATCTTAAAATAATACCGATACCTTGGTGTCACCTCAGAACAATGGAATCGGAACCTCTGAGAATGTGACTCCAGCCTTTATATTCTTTTAAGCACACTAGGTACTTGATGCACAGTAAGAGTTGAGAACCATTAGCTGTGTTTATTGGTTCAACTCTGAAGAACCAAGTTTACATTTGTGAACATTTTTAAGACCATAATCACCAAGCGTGTCTTTGGAATACATGTATTCCAGTATGTAAGGAGAACAGGAATAAAAGTTTCTGGGTGGAGCAAATACTTTCCCACTTTATAGGGAAAGCACTTATTCTAATATAGGCACCAAAAATGTTATCTGTATAAGGATACTATCTTAAGTTTTGAGCGGTTTTTTTTACTTTTTATTTTGGAATAATTTTAGATTAATAGAAAGTTACAAAGATAGTTCAGAGAATTCCCATATACCCTTCACCCAGCTTCCCCTAATGTTAACATCTTACTTAACCATAACATAGTTTTCAAAACTCGTATCTTAGCATCGTCCCAATGCTATCACTTAAATTACAAGTCTTAATTTGGGCTTCTCCAACTTTTCCACTAGTTTCCCTCTTCTGTTCCAGAATAGAGTCCAGGATACCCATTTGCATTTAGTCAGCATATCTCCTCTGTGAGGGTTTCTGTCTTTTCTTGTTTTGTATGACTTTGACACTTTCGAAGAGTATTTGTAAAATGTTTGCTAGAATATCCCCAATTTTGACTTGCTTAATGCTCCCACATAATTAGACTAGGATCATGGATTTGGGGGAAAAAGCCACAGAGCTGAGGTGTCCTCTCATTGCATCAAATTAGAGGGTGTATGATAATATGACTGGTTACTGGCTACGTTATCTTGATCGCTTTGTTATGGTGGTGTCTGTCAAGCTTCTCCACTATAGAATTACTACTTGTTTCCTTTCTATACTTTATTTTTTGGAAGTGAGTCACTAAGTCCAGTCCATACTTAAGAGGAGAGAATTAACTATTATTTGGAGTTCTTCTGTAAGGATCATTTGTTCCTTCTCCACCATTTATTTATTTCTTCAAGTGTTTATTTTTATCAGTATGGACTCATGAGTATTTATTTTATTCTCTGTGATATAATACAATACTATTATTATTTATTTTGTTGCTCAAATTGTTTCAGCTAGGAACATTTTGGAAACACTTTGAAGTTGGCTCCTGTGTCAATTTGATAAACCCCATTTTTGTTTGGTTTTGTTTGAGCATTTTTTTACTTTCTGGCATTAACAACAATCTCTATGCTCATCTTGTGTTTTCCATGCCCCAGTCCTAGAATCATCCATTTCTGCAAGGAGCTCTGTTTTCTTTTATTGGAATATGGTCTTTAGAAGCTAAGATCTGAATACTAGATGTGCTCTTTATAATTGGAGTGTCGCTGTGGTGAGTTTTTAAAAGCTGTTTTCTTTTTCACTCAGCATTCATGTCTAAATCCTGCCTTATGAATAACTATAAAAATTCTCAGAATCTACACATTCAGGTGGAAATACAATTCACTGTAATTTTGAGACAAAAATTCTGTTTCTTACACTGGTGCTAGGTACCTGGAAATTTTTATTATCTTGGCTTTCTTCTTCCAGACATTGATTATTATTGATTTAATATATATTATATTCTTTGGTTTTTGCCAGACACATAATGGGTTCTGCTGGCTATCTTTGTTTGAAAATGATACTCAATCATATACCCTCAGAAAAATACTGTATATGTGAATGACCTTCTTTGGCCCTTTCAGTGGTTCTCAAAGTTGATAGACATTATCAATTTCTAGAGCACCTAACAGCTGGCAGCTGAGTTGTTTACCCCACCTCTTACATCAGCTCTCAAGGGCACCACATTTTAGGCAATTAGGTTTTCTAAACTCCCTTTTTTTTAATCCCTTCTTTGTTTGCTTGTATCAAAAGCCTAAAGTGCTCAACAAACAGCAGCTGCTTCCAGTTAGGGCTTTCACTGAGTCTTGGCAGCCTGGGGTATGGGTTAGGTTTAGTCACAGCAGCATTTGGAGCTTATATTCCAACAATGAGTAGAACCCAATGTCAGAAATTGGTATAAAATCTTGATCATTAAATCCCAACATCGTAATAATGGAATCACTAAAGAGAAAAGGGAAATAAAATAAAGGTGAGCCTTGTAAAGGATTCGGGTCCAGTGCAATTGTGCAATCAGGGAAACTCAGTAAATATCCATAGCAATTCAAAGGTAATAATCACACAAAGTAGGAGTGATATTTTTCTTGCTTTAGAGCCACTGTGCCCACTTGCCCTCTTCCAAAACACATCACATGGAAAATAGATTGAATAGGAATGTGATATACCAGCTCTGAGGGAAGACAAGATGTCTGAAGATAAAATGCCATTTTCTTGGTGTGTGACGACAAATAGCAACTGTGATGTACAGATTGTTATTTGGTAATCTTAGTTCAGTTGTTTCATTTGTCCAGGGAAAACCAAACTGCTACAATATGATGTGAAATGCTCTGTTGTAAGCATTTACACAGATCTGTGTAACTGTGAGATGGAGGTGCATAAGGCGGCCCAGATAAATTCAAAAAAGCTTGCAAGCAACAACACTGAGTCTTCAAGAGTGAATGGGCATGCAAAAAGTGCAGACAAAATGAATGGGATAGAATGTGAATGCTTAATCATTTCCCACAGGAAGATAATTGTAATCTTGGACATATAAAACTCTGAAAGCAAGGAAGAATTTTTTTAAATATCAAATTTTTTCATTCGACTTGGTCTACAGTGAGTCTCTAGGTGTTCTAGAAATCCTTGTTCCCTGAAGGGCAGACACAGGCACTTTCTAATTATTTACTGGAATTGCTTCCAGGACTTTATCTATAGTTTTAAAGTATTTACTGTGGCATAACAACCAAGACCAGTTTACACACACACACACACACACATACACACACACACACTTATGAAAGTGATTGATCTCATGCTGAGAAGACAGTGTCATGAAGAATCCTAGTCTAGAATCAAAATGCCCTCAGTGAAAACAAAACAAGAAGAAAATCTAATCTCATTATGCTGTTACCAGAAAGAGTAATCCATTTCTAGTCCTTCCTTAGTCTTTTCTCTGTTTATTTCCTTTCTGTTGCACTGAAAAGATAGGCTTTGCTTTAACAAAATTTGGATGAGAATACAAAATAATCAAAATAAAACAGAGGGGTTGATTACATTTCATAAGGATTTCCCAAGAGCCTCCCTTACCAAGTTGAATTTCATAGTGCCCTTGGAATAGACTTTGATGCTCCAAATTAATTGACAGGAACATTTTCATTTAAAAAACGATTTTCTTGAATCTTAAACCTTTCTAGTCCTATGGTTGCCACCGCCTGATCTTCTTTCTATTAAAGAAACCACTTATAATAATAGATTAATTGTAATGCTTTGACAGGTAATCAATATTGCTGTTACTTTTCTACTCTGTGCTCTGAAAGAAGTAAAAGAAGTGGAAGGTCTAGTTCCATATTTAAGAATGCCCCAGACCAATTGGGGATACCAAGCACTTTGTACACATCAGCATAAAAGAAAAATGCAGCTCATAAGTTATAACAGGATAAAACAGAAAAAGAGGAATGATTAAACTTCATTCTGGCAGAGAAACCAGCAAAAGTTTTCTTGAAGGTGAGACTAGTATCCAGTAGTTCTCAGTACAGCTAATATCTTCTTTTTTTCTTTGTGAGTCACAGGTGTAATTCATAATGACACCATAAAGCACGGAAAAATCCACCTCAGTAGACTAGAAATCTGGCATTTAATGGCAGCCCTCTCAGAAGACACTACAAGGAGAATAGCAGTGAAACCCACAACTATGCACATTAGGAGAAAACACTAAAAGACACATCTTAGAATCATAATATTTTAGAAAATCGGTTTCTAAATACTGGAAACGTTTGAACAGAAGGGGACTTCTAAAATTAGATCAAGATACACTAAACATTATCAGTATTTTCCTTCAAATGCCTAAGGCCATTTCCCAAGAGGTACAGAATTCTACATTTTAAAAAGGTTTCCCTAGATGATTCTACTGAACCATTACCTAGGGTGAAGAGGAGCTCTTAGGGACCAAGGGGGCTTGGAGGGCACTTAACTCTGATCATTCCAGCACAGCTTTGATTTGTTTTAAATATTAGAATTCAAAGTAAGATTCCCTTTGAAAGTAATTGTCTTGCCGCTTAAAAATAAGTGCAAACATCAATGAACATTTTGATTTTAATTCTGTTTTCAACTCAACAGACTCTCTTCCTATACTAAGACTAGAATTGCCAGGATCTTCTCTAACAAGGATTTCAACTGTCCTGTTCAATGCCATGTATAGCACTAGAGCACTTAGCATTTTTTCATTTTCATAGTTTTTTAGACATGTTTATCCAGGCACATTTTAACAAAAGATGTCTATGATTTACAAAACAGCAACATTTTAGATATTTTGACAGCAAAATATTTATCTCCTAAAGAAATAAAGGTCCATTTGCTTACATATTTTGGCAAGAAATTGTTTTGAGGAATTTTTTTCCTTAATTTTATTTAGTTTTGGCTGCGTTAAGTCTTCATTGCTGCACGCTGGCTTTCTCTAGTTGCGGGCGAGCGGGGGCTACTCTTTGTTGCGGTGTGTGCGCTTCTTCTCACGGTAGCTTCTCGTTGCAGAGCATGGGCTCTAGGTGCATGGGCTTCAGTTGTGGTGCGCAGGCTCAGTGGTTGTGGCACTTGGGTGCAGTAGTTGTGGCTCGCAGGCTCTAGAGTGCAGGCTCAGTAGTGTTGCATGGGCTTAGTTGATCCGCGGCATGTGAGATCTTCCCAGACCAGGGATCGAACCCGTGTCCCCTGCATCGGCAGGCAAATTCTTATCCACTGTGCCACGAGGGAAGTCCTCTTTTGAGGATTTTTAAAGATTGCTTAAATGGTTTCAATTTTTTTTCAGTGATGGGAGTAAAGGCCTGAGTTGTTAAGGGTCTTAGTACAAAAATCTCTGGCTCAAACCTTTGATAATCTTTTCCAACATGATTTGACTGGAACAGCATAAATTCTGAAAACTTCTGTTTGACGAAAATGTACCATAATTAATAACTGTGTTTTGTTCATGTTTCCACAGATTTCTAGTTTACGACCGCAGAGCATGAACTTAGATATGCATTTCCTAAACTATTTTCCATTCAATATTAGAGTTCTGAAACATACTCATAGGTATTAATGTAAAAATTATTCTTATGGCAAAGCATTTGGAAAGGAGTTTAAAGGTGATACAATTTTGTTTACTGATGGCTTCTTAGAGTGTGTTTGTATGCACTCTGATTCCCAAGAGGAAAACAAAGTAAATTGCTTAGGGAACTCTTTCAAGGATTATCTCCTGGGATTGCTACTCTGCAAAACACTTTTAGAAAGTCACTCACGTAGACATTTCCTCCATTTTAAAAGTTTAACTGTATTGAACACACATGCATACACTGCAGGAAGTGCTGATGGGATACATTCAGAAAAATTCATTGGTTGATTTACTGAAAAATTTAATTTTTTTCAAGTCTGATAAATTATTAATGGCCTAAAGACCTTGTATTGTTTTAGTTTGGCCATTTAAAAGAAACCTCTTTTGCAGGCAAAATCTATTGATTCCTACGATTCTTAAATTAAGTATCTTTCAAAAAGAAGAGATTTTTATCTTCCTAAAATGGTACAAGTATGGATCTGCCCAAAAGTTATAGGACGGAAAAAAAAAATGTATCTCTGATAATACATTTTAAGTTTGAGAGTTCAAAGTCTTTAACACTCCAATTCCTCTGTTACCTGAGAGTCTAGAAAAAATTCCCAGCTTTGCCCATCATTCATTCCCTGACTGTCTTAGTCTTTTCAGGCTACTATAGCAAAATACCACAGACTTGGTGGCTTATAAACAACAGAAATTTATTTCTTACAATTCTGGAGGCTAAAAGACCAAGATCAGGCTAGGCTGCCAGCCTGGTCTAGTTCTGGGGAAGGCCCTCTTCTAAGCTGCAGACTGCAGACTTCTCATTGTGTCCACATGGCAGAAGGGGCAAAGGAGCTTTCTTGGGCCTGTTTTTTTTTTTTTTTTTTAGGTCTTTAATCCATTTTGAGCTTATTTTTGTGTATGGTGTTAGGGAGTGATCTAATCTCATACTTTTACGTGTACCTGTCCAGCTTTCCCAGCACCACATATTGAAGAGCCTGTCCTTTCTCCACTGTAGAGTCCTGCCTCCTTTATCAAAGATAAGGTGTCCATATGTGCGTGGGTTTATCTCTGTGCTTTCT
>NW_020172814.1:1264374-1273602 GCF_003031525.2 Neophocaena asiaeorientalis asiaeorientalis | reverse complement strand
AACTTCCCTCTTAGAACTGCTTTTGCTGCATCCCATAGATTTTGGGTCATTGTGTCTCCATTGTCATTTGTTTCTAGGTATTTTTTTATTTCCTTTTTGACTTCTTCAGTGATCACTTCGTTATTAAGTAGTATATTGTTTAGCCTCCCTGTGTTTGTATTTTTTACAGATCTTTTCCTGTAATTGATATCTAGTCTCATAGCGTTGTGGTCAGAAAAGATACTTGATACAATTTCAATTTTCTTAGATTTACCAAGGCTTGATTTGTGACCCAAGATATGATCTATCCTGGAAAATGTTCCATGAGCACTTGAGAAAAATGTGTATTCTGTTGTTTTTGGATGGAATGTCCTATAAATATCAATTAAGTCCATCTTGTTTAATGTATCATTTAAAGCTTGTGCTTCCTTATTTATTTTCATTTTGGATGATCTTTCCATTGGTAAAAATGGGGTGTTAAAGTCCCCCACTATGAATGTGTTACTGTCATTTCCCCTTTTATGGCTGTTAGTATTTGCCTTATGTATTGAGGTGCTCCTATGTTGTGGAAGGAAGGAAAGAAGGAAGGAAGGAAGGAAGAGAAAGAAAGAAGGAAGGAAGGAGGGAGGGAGGATGGAAGGAAAGACAGAAAGAAGATAAAATAAAATACGATAAAATAAAATAGTTATTAAAATAAAAAATAATTATTAAGAAAAAAAAATTTTTTAAAGAAGAAAAAAAAGGACAGATAGAACCCTAGGACAAATGGTGGAAGCAAAGCTATACAGACAAAATCTCACAGAGAAGCATACACATACACACTCACAAAAAGGGGAAAAGGGGAAAACATCATAAATCTTGCTCTCAAAGTCCACCTCCTCAACTTAGGATGATTCGTTGTCTATTCAGGTATTCCACAGATGCAGGGTACATCAAGTTGATTGTGGGGCTTTAATCCGCTGCTTCTGAGGCTGCTGGGAATTTCCCTTTCTCCTGTTTGCACAGTTCCCGGGGCTCAGCTTTGGATTTGGCCCTGCCGGTGCGTGTAGGTCGCCTGAGGACGTCTGTTCTTTGCTCAGGAAGGTCAGGGTTAAATAGCAGCTGCTTTGGGGGCTCTGGCTCACTCAGGCCAGGGGGAGGGAGGGGTACGGAGTGCAGGGGGAGCCTGCCGCAGCAGAGGCCGGCATGACGTTGCACCAGCCTGAGGCACGCCGTGCGTTCTCCCGGGGAAGTTGTCCTGGGATCACGGGACCCTGGCAGTGCCAGGCTGCACAGGCTTCCGGGAGGGGAGGTGTGGATAGTGACCTGTGCTTGCACACAGGCTTCTTGGTGGCGGCAGCAGCAGCCTTAGCGTCTCATGCCCGTCTCTGGGGTCCGTGCTTTTAGCCGCAGCTTGCGCCCATCTCTGGAGCTCCTTTAAACAGCGCTCTTAATCCCCTCTCCTCGCGCACCAGGAAACAAAGAGGGAAGGAAAAGTCTATTGCCTCTTCAGCAGGTCCAGACTTTTTCCCGGACTCCCTCCCAGCTAGCCGTGGCGCACTAGCCCCCTTCAGGCTGTGTTCATGCCGCCAACCCCAGTCCTCTCCCTGCGCTCCCACCGAAGCCCAAGCCTCAACTCCCAGCCCCGCGCACCCCGGCGGGTGAGCAGACAAGCCTCTCGGGCTGGTGAGTGCCGGTCGGCACCGATCCTCTGTGCGGGAATCTCTCCGCTTTGCCCTCCGCACCCCTGTGGCTGCGCTCTCCTCCGCGGCTCCGAAGCTTCCCCCCTCCGCCACCCGCAGTCTCCGCCCGTGAAGGGGCTTCTAGTATGTGGAAACCTTTCCTCCTTCATGGCTCCCTCCTACTGGTGCAGGTCCTGTCCCTATTCTTTTGTCTCTGTTTATTCTTTTTTCTTTTGCCCTACCCAGGTACTAGGGGAGTTTCTTGCCTTTTGGGAGGTCTGAGGTCTTCTTCCAGCATTCAGTAGGTGTTCTGTAGGAGTTGTTCCACGTGTAGATGTATTTCTGGTGTATCTTTGGGGAGGAAGGTGATCTCCATGTCTTACTCTTCCACCATCTTCCCCTCGTCCCCTTGGACCTCTTTTATAAGGCCGTTAATCCCATTTATGAGAGCTCTACCTTCATGATTTAATCACCTCCCAAAGGCCTCACCTCCTAATACCATCACACTGGGCAATAGGAATCTATTATGTGAATTTGGACATGGTCGGGGTGGGGCATGAACATTCAGACCATAACCCTATTATTATTATGAGTCTGAAGTCAAGAAAATCTCTTATGGACTTATGGACCAATAAATATGGATTAGAGGATGGTGGGGTTGAGTGGAAAGAGCAGCATCTCCGTTGGAGAGCGCATGATCAGTGTTTCATAGCCTCATTCTTGAACACGAATGGACTAATCAAGGAATGCCAGATGTTAAAGTAAAGCCAGAAACATGGAAGAGAAAAACTAAGCTAAGTAAATAAGGGAAAAAATACTTGGAGGAATCAGAAATAATTTAAGGAACAAAGGAAAACAAAAAAACACACATTTAATTCCTTCCTTCTAAGTGATTCAAGAAGATATTACTTCCCTGTGTTATGAGGAATGCTGTCTCCAAATCTAATTTATGGGTTACAAATCTCAGTTTCTTTGCATGCCTAGTAATTTTTGTTTGAAAATGAGTTAATTGTATATAATATACTGTTTTATTTTTGTGAGGGTTATTTTTTTGGTCATTGTACTAATAGGAAATTGCCTTAATTCAATCTGTGAACTTTGTCTCATGTGCAGTGTGCAGCTACCTACCTATCTCTCTATCTTCTATAATTTTAAATTTGATTCCTATGAACCAAATTTAGATCAGATGTTTGTAGATCAGATGTTTGTAGATCAGATGTTTGAAGCTATTAAAATATTGACTGGATAAGGAATAGATTCAAAGACATAGAAAATTTGTACAATTCCCTAGACTTCCAGGGTTTTGTTCAGGCTCCATGGGATCGCCTATGTGAGCACACAGTTTATCAGTCAGCAAGAAATATGGAGTATTTGCTATCTCAACTTACAAAATCTCCTCCCTTACATTAACAGCTCCAGTGCCATCTGTCATGAACTAAGTCTGCCACCTTCAGCTCAAGCTGGGGGTGAAGAGAATACCCCAAGACAAGGAAGTAACAAATCACATTTATACCTAATACAGAGTAGTTTGTTGACTTTTTTAAATGAGTAAACATTTCTCATACGTTTGCCTGTCTTTGACCATTTTCCAGTGTTTTTTCAATTATTTTTACTAATATTTTTTGGTATATGCTTTTCTTTGCAGTAAAGTATCTCACAGCTTTATCAAGCTGTCAGAAATAAGGTCACTTCTTATATTTTTATTTCCCTCACTATTATAGAGTTGAGCATCTTGTTTTTATATTGACCTTGTATCTTATGACCTAAATGCATTTAAAATTTTCTGCATAGACAAATCAAACAAATAAAAAATAGCAGACCTAAAAATTATAGCCATAATACTACTAATATTAAATGTAAAGGACCTAAATAGTCTAATCAAAAGAGAGATTGTTCAACTGAATAAAAATTCAAGAACCAACTATATACTGTCTATAAGAGATGTACTTAAAATCAAGGACAGTATAGGTTGAAAATAAGAGGGTGAAAAAATATCATAAGAACAGTAAGCGTAAGAGATCCAGTTAGATATAGTAATATAGAAAGATAGACATTAAGAAAAGGCATACTATTAGTGACAAAGAAGAACATTTCATAATGATACAAGAGTCAGTACAGCAGGATGACATAACAATTACGCATGCATCTAATAAAAAGTTCAAAAACATGAAACAAAAACTAATGAAAGTGAAAAAAAATCAGTGAAGATTTCAATATTCCTCCCACTGTAACAGATACATCAAGAAGATAGAAAACAAGTAAGGATATAGATGACTTGAATAGTGCAATCAATCAATTTATCCTAATTTATATCTATCAAACACCCAATAACAGTAAAATACATTCATTTTCAAGTGCACACAGAATATTAACTAGGTCAAATGCTATGCCAGAGAAGATATCTTAATAAATTAAAAGAGATTAAATTCATATGGGTATGTTCTGGAAATCAACAGAATTAAATTAGAAATCAATAAAAAAAAAGAAATCTGGAAAATCTACAAATATGCAGAATGTTTAAAATATCAAAGCACATTTTCTAAATAGCCCAGAGGTTGAAGAAGAATTCACAAGGGAAATTAGAAAATATCTTGAACGAAATAAAAAATGCAAATACAGCATATCAAATGTGTGAAATGCAGCTAAGACAGTGTTCATGTGGACATTTAAAGCTATAAATGCTTATATCAGAAGACAAGAAAAACAAAAAAACAAAGATCTAAGCATCTACATTACGAAGTTATAAAAAATTAAAGCTAAAGTAGTTTAGTAGAAGAAAGTAGAAGAAATAAATATCATAAAGGAAATCAATGCAATGGACAAACAGTAGGGGAAATGAATAAAATTAAAAGCCAGACACAAAAGAATATACACTATATGGTTCCATTTTTATGAAATTCTAGAAAAGAAAAAACTACAAGGACAAAAAGTAGAGCTGTGGTTGCCTGGTGCCAGGGATTAGTTGAAAGGGAATAAGGGAACTTTTTGGACGTGATGGAGCAGGGCCAGTTCATGGTGTGAAATGTGCAGTCTCACAGGGCCTCAAGTCAGAAGGGCTCTACCTCTGGTTTAATGCTCAGTTGTCACTATTCTGAAATTTTAAATTATATTTGAACAAACACACCCACGTTTTTGTTTTACTCTGGGACCCACAAATTATGTAGTCAGTGCCAGATGGAACTTTTTTGTGTGTGGTGATTGCTTGACTCTATACATTTACCAAACTCACCAAACTGTACTGTTAAATGAGTGGCTTTATTGTTTTAAATTATAAACAACAGAATAAAGCTTTAAAATACAAAAGAAATAGGAGGAACAATACAATTTTACTTTGCACATCATGCTAGCAAAACATTTACATACAAATCTATAAGACATATTGCCAGGAAGTATGTGTATATGTAATTTGATTTGTTGATGAAAGAAATGAGTCTGCTCCTTATTTGGAAGACTACTTGGAAATATCTATTGACATCAGTAACACCTAGGTATTTTGATCCAACTATTGCACTCTTGTGAATCTATTTCTAAAAAGAAAAGAAATAATTACCTATATTTGATGATAATTATAGCAGCATTGTTCATAGTAGTCAAGAACTGACAAAAAGTAAAAGCCCATCAGTAGAGGAATGTTTTGATACATGTTGGCACATTTATGTATGAAATATTTTGTGGCAATTAAAAGTGACATACTTATGGGACTTACCTGGTGGTGTAGTGGTTAAGACTCCATGCCCCCAGTGCAGGGGGCCTGGGTTCGATCCCTGGTCAGGGAACTAGATCCCACATGCATGCCGCAACTAAGAGTTTGCATGGCACAACTAAGGAGCCCACGTGCTGCAACTAAGGAGCCCGCATGCTGCAACTAAGACCCAGCGCAACCAAATAAATAAATAAATATTTTGTTTAAAAAAGAAATATCTAGGGAGCTTACTAAATAAAATTTCAGTTTAAAAAAACAGTGACATACTTACATTACATAATTCGGAGTGACTTCTATATGGTTTGTTGAGAAAAGCAAGATATATAAAATAATCTATGATATCTTTCCATTTTGGTAAAACAAGCATTTACAGAACAAAAATCTGTATATCTATCTTGATATCTGTACAAGGATAAATTAGTACAGAGAAAACTATGGAAGGACTCTAAGGAATTGGAATGGGCATGGTATAGACATGGGTAAGAAAAGTCGAATGTGACTTTTTTGAAAAGGTCTTCTGAACAATTTATTTTATTTACCATTAGATCTCTGATACACTTTTATAAATCAGTAATTTTAGTAAAAAATATCTGGCTTTGAAGGCAAATAGATTTAACTTCATATCTGATCACCATGTTCTAGATGTACTCACTTTTTAGGTGATTAAACCTCTTTTTAAATTCACTACTTATTTTGCAGGTTTATGATGAGAATTAGTATAATGTCTGTAACGTTCTTGACACCTGGAAAGATATTAATAAGTGCAATGAGTATTTATTTTATCATGGTAAATACTTGATAATATTTCCTTACTAATGTGTACATTTTGGTTTTATACTTATAGAACATTTCAGTACCCAGAAAAATGCTTTAAACATAGAATGATCACAAATATATGTTGAAAGAAGCATTAAGCCTTAAGTAATACATCAACAACTATCTATCAGTCATAATAGTTAATTAACCAAAATCTTCCAGACTGGATAATAAAGGCAGATATCAGCTTCTGATTTACTCTAATAATGAAATTTTCCTATTCTTTAAGCACAGCAAGACTAGTCATTCATCAGAGTTGCAATTCAGTAATTAAAGACAAAGCATTTGGATGTTTACATGGAGAAATAAAAATAAGGTTCTGTAACAAGTGTGGTCATATAATTTATCATCCAAACCAGGATGTTTTAAGACTGAAGGTAAATGTGCAGAATAGGAGAAGGGAGTAAGGTGTATGGTTAACCCACAAGATGTTAATTTGAGAAGATAGGTATTTGCTCCAGGTGAATTAGGACTGTGTATTCCTGATTCCTGCATAAGGACAAGCTGTGGGGAATAGCTTATCTGGAAACTTAAGTTGAGGTCTTAAGAATCTGCAGAGTACTTCTCCAATATGTTCAGCTTGTGGCCTGAATCCTACTCTAAATTTGAGAGAGATTAGATACAGTCTATAAAAACCACCTTCTAGGAGCTGAGTTATTTAAAAACCTATAATCAAGAAAAGTCCAAGTGCAGGAAGAATTGCTCCACATTACTTGCAGTAAGGAAAAAGATGCTTACTTTGTCTGTTCTGAGTTTATCTATGAGGATTTACATGAAATGTACAAGAACTAAGTCTCTGGACTTGAGAAATTTGTTGGCAGAGAGTGTCACTTTTAACAGTGGTTCAGTAAGCAATACAGCCAGAGGATTACGTTCAGAGAAGACAGCTAAAAGAGAATAACAGGTAGATGGTATACAAGTGAGACTTCCAGAGTAGAAGAAAATGGTATCCTGGATTGGGAACCATAGTAGGAGAATGGAAACTAAAAGATTAGTTAACCTCACAGAAAATGTGGGCCAAGAAGTAGTCAGGTACTAGTTAAGAGGCTTCAGCAGAAAGTACAGGGCATCAATAGAAAGAATGGAAATTGATGCTAAGCCAAAAAATCTGTGAGTCAGAATTGTCTCCCACATTTGAGATTAGATCATCTAAAAGTGGACATCCAGAAGGACATCTGACCTTAACTCTGAAGGGCCACAGGGTAGAAAGCAAAGTAGGTCCTGACACAGTTCTACACAATCTAGATTCCTGGCTACCTGAAAGCTCAGTTTCCTGGCACCTTTTCCTCTAGGAAATTTACAGTTCACTGAGTGTCATATCATTATCAGATTTTGATGTAGACTTGAAATAATGAAATACAGTAGTAAATTCTTGAAACTGCAGTTCCTATCTGCCTGTCTCTGCTCAGGAGAGAGGGCAAATGAAAATGACTTTGCAGCCTCCTGGGATTGGCCTCTTGCTGGCAGACAGTCAGACAGCAGAACTTGGTGCCATCAAGTCCTCTGAAAGCTTTTCAATAAAGGACTCATGATTTCCTTCCTCCTTCCAAGTGTGTTGCTAAATTCATTATGGATGGAGATATATTCAAAATCAGATTTATCTATGCCTGATGGCCTTAAGCTGACACTGCTTTCGTCTCATCTACCTGGCAGCCATAGTTTGGAAGCTCTAGTTTGCATAAGACAAAAAGCTCATTGCCCATTAAAGAAGGGACAGTGAGCTAGCCTTCCTAGTCAGACTAGACCTTCAGATTGTTGTCATGGTGGGGATGGAAATTCATTCTTAGAATAGAGTTATGGAGGATTTTTAGTTCTCTTTTGGCAAGCATACCTTCCCAAGCAAGGAAGGGACTTGGCATTTAATAATAGCATATTAATAATTAAAGTTTGGAACATTATTGGAAATGATATGACCTCTATTTCATATTCTTGGTAAGTTTTTTTAATTCTGGCATTCTGGTTATCTAAATAGGAAATCAATTAAAAATGTGGGTTATTTGCTGTTTTTTATCATGTAGCTTCTACCTGTGGTTTTCATTTTTTTAAATTATTATTTATCACGATAAAAAATAACAATAGAAACAAACAAGAGACATAAAATAAAAACTAACCTGAAGTGCAACTTCAGCAATTTTTATCAGTATGATTTTGATATATGTTGTTTCAACACTCTTTCTATGCATCTATAAGTTAGCCTTATAAAATTGGTATTATTGAATACTAGCTTTTAAAAATAAAAAGGTACATTGTTTTTCAAAGCAACATATATTTAATGTTTTTCTTTATCAATATATTCTTAGAAAAGTTGATTACAAATGATGGGTTATACACATATATTCCCTTGCTTATTCCCATCTTATTCCACTAAGATGGAAAGTGAAGGGATTTTTTTTTTAAGCCATCAGGAATCTACAAGAACAAAAATAGCTGAAAAGAGGCAAATGCAGCCAACTTTTGGAAGTGGAGACAGATGGGTGGGTGGTAACTGATTTAGCAAATACAAGAAAGCAGAATCCTACGTTGGCAATGGGGAATCCCAGACAGGCATAGGAGTTGACAATGCCGACTACCTCTGAATAGAAGTGAAGGTGAAACTAAAGTGAGAAGCTCATGTCAGAGTCTGTTATATCCCCTCAGCTACTTCCTACCATACTTAAGCAGATTTTGAACTCTTCCTTACTTGAGATTTATGCTCTGAAGAGGATAACTGAAGGGTCTCTGCAGTTGAGAGATAGGGAGACAAGTGTAGTTGGTGTACCTGCCAAAGTTAAAATGGAGAAATAAGTGTAGATTTATATAATGAGGGATGAGATTCCTGGCTTTTGTTTGTTTGTTCTCCTACTAGCACCCAGGCACCCAGGCCTAAACACTCTAGAAAGGAGATTGAAAAACTCTTTTCTAGAGAATCTGACAAGCCATGAGGAAATATATAACAATATTTATAGTAGGGTTATCCAAACACACACAAAAAACAGCCCAGACAGATAACACAACAGTGAAACCAGAGTAAACAAGCCCCACCTACATTCGTAGTTTAAGATCATCATTTTAATCTTCTAATCTTTTTTT
>NW_020172814.1:1185958-1263851 GCF_003031525.2 Neophocaena asiaeorientalis asiaeorientalis | reverse complement strand
CCAGCGGCCTTGGCTCACGGGCCCAGCCGCTCCGCGGCACGTGGGATCCTCCCGGACCAGGGCACAAACCCGTGTCCCCTGCATCGGCAGGCGGACTCTCAACCACTGCGCCACCAGGGAAGCCCTAATCTTCTAATCTTAAACATGAGCAGACAACCAAGGATTACCTGCCATTTGATGAAATTCTCAAAACATGAAAGACAGAAAAAAAGATAACTTAGAAGAAACAGACTCTGCAGGAAAAGAACACCTTTCCTCAACTTTTATCTCGAAAATTGTCAAACATTAAGAAAAGCAGAGGGGCTTCCCTGGTGGTGCAGTGGTTGAGAGTCTGCCTGCAGATGCAGGGAACACGGGTTCGTGCCCCGGTCCGGGAAGATCCCACATGCCTTGGAGCGGCTGGGCCCGTGAGCCATGGCCGCTGAGCCTGCGCGTCCGGAGCCTGTGCTCCGCAACGGGAGAGGCCACAACAGTGAGAGGCCCGTGTACCACAAAAAAAAAAAAAAGAAAAGAAAAGAAAAGTGGAATAAATAGTGTAATGAGTATTTTACCATGTCTGTGCTTGATATCTCTCTCTTTCTCTCTCTCCCCTCACCCTTCTCAAATGCTGAATTTCACTCCAAATTAAATCATATATCTCCTAAAAATAAGTGCTTTCACTATGTAATGTCACTTTCACATCTAAGGAAGTTGATAATAATTCTATATTATTTATCTACCATATCATCCCACAAGTGATTTTTATTGGTGCTTCATTTTTATTCCATTTCATGAACTGCATTGTGTGTGTGTGTCTCTTAAACTCTTTACCATAGAAAAGTTCCTCTGTCTTTTGTTTTTCATGACATTTAATATTTTGAGGAGTTCAGTTGTCTTGCAGATAGAACATCCTACATTCTAGATTTGATTATTTCATCATGATCTCATTTAACTTATTTCCCTGTTTCTTGTGTTTCCTGAAAATAGGTCTACTCTACAGATGATGTTACTTTATGCTCTTATTATATCATGTTAGAAGAGCATATGAATTTAGATTGGGCCACCAATAAGTATAATTAATGAGGCTAAATTCAATCACTTGGTTATGGTGGTTAACCAGATCTAAGAAGAGATATCTGAAGGAAAGGAGCTATAACTGACATCATAAGAAAGGCAAAGTAAGATTTTGCAACTATGAGATAAGAGAAGGTTTTACAAGCATCAAAGAGTACTGAAAAATTCTTTAGAAATAAATGCATAATGGCAAATATGCAAAAGTCAATAGAAGGTATGGAAGATAAAGTTGAGGTGATCATCTAGAAAGCGGGGCAGAGTTGGAGGGAGGCTAAGAGAGATAATATAAGAAAGAGGAAGAGTCCAGGAGACCCAACATATGACTAACAGCACTTCCAACTGAGTAGAAAAAAAGTGAAGGTGATAAAATTATTAACAAGATAATTCAAAAAAATTTCCCTGAGGCCTTCCCTGGTGGCGCAGTGGTTGGGAGTCCGCCTGCCGAGGCAGGGGACACGGGTTTGTGCCCCGGTCCGGGAAGATCCCACATGCCGCGGAGTGGCTGGGCCCGTGAGCCATGGCCGCTGAGCCTGTGCGTCCGGAGCCTGTGCTCCGCAACGGGAGAGGCCACAACAGTGAGAGGCCTGCGCACTGCAAAAAAAAAAAAAAAAATTTCCCTGAGTTGAAAGATGTGCTTCTAAATGGAAAGCATCACTAAGGACTCAGCATAATACACAGTGTTTTTTTCCTCTGTATTTGGTCCATTAACCTGTCTTCTCTTACACCGTAAGATTTTATTTATTGTAGCAAATATGTCAGTGCTTGGTAGGGTATGTCCCTCTTCATTTTGTTCAAAATTAAAAAAAAATTTTTTTTAATGTCAGTTCATTGGTTTGTTTATTTATTTTTGGCTTCGTTTCTGTGCGAGGGCTTTCTCCAGTTGTGGCAAGTGGGGGCCACTCTTCATTGCAATGCACGGGACTCTCACTATCGTGACCTCTTTTGTTGCAGAGCACAGGCTCCAGATGCGCAGGCTGAGTAGTTGTGGCTCACGGGCCTAGTTGCTCTGCGGCATGTGGGATCTTCCCAGACCAGGGCTCGAACCCGTGTCCCCTGCATCGGCAGGCAGATTCTCAACCACTGCACCACCAGGGAAGCCCAGAATATTTTTATTCATGTCAATTTCATCATGATATTAAATCTCATTTTGCAAAAAATGTCCTTCCCCAAAGCCTATGTAAGTTTTGATTAAGATTGCATAAGTGTGTATATGTATCTGAGTTTAAGTTTTATCTTTACGATGGTAAGGTTTCCCATTCAAAGTTATTTATTATATACAATCAAGTCATCTTTTATATCCTCTGCTATCTTTGATTGACTGATTCTTCAATAAATTCCACCGTTTTTTGCTAAGTTAATTCCTAGGCACTTTGTAAATTTTTTATTTCTATAAATGGTATCTGTTTGCCATTACATTTTCTGTATTTATACCTTAGACGTAGATTTAAAAGAAAAACAGAGGAGGCCAGCATGGGAAAAGCTGTAAGCAGCCCTGTTGGGTGAGTGCTTTCTGAGCAAACTAGCATTAAATTTGCACTGCTCAAACCAGAGCCCACATCTGGTCTGGACTGGTATTAAGGTTCCAGGTGGCTACAGACTGGGTTACTCCTACAGGAGTGTCCAGGCAGAGATGATTTAGTAGCCTAGTTGTGATAATGTCAAGCATTTCATGATTGGTTTAGAGGTTGAATTGCAAAAGTAGCAACTGAGATAAGGCTTTTTTCCTATTAAAGGACAATTGAAGGATGTCCTGGGCTTCTTTACCATGTACATTCACTTAGCTTAACATAGAAAATTATTGATCTACAAATCCAAGTCCTCTGTTTTGACATCCTTCTGTACAACCCTTTAAAGCAAAGTGGTGTAGTATGTCCAAAGGAAACTGCTAATTTGCAAATGTGCAAAATCATCTTAAAATTTATTTCTTAATATTTATTTTAAAAATTGAATTTAATATTACTTCGCTTAAAAAACAAAAATATATAGAAAAAGCTCTTAGATAAAATAACAACAAGGAACAATTTCTTACTAATTCCAAACTGTAAATACTCATAGCTTTTTCTTTTTCCTTGAAAATTCCAGGAAGGTAAACACTTAGCTTATTTTCTTGATTTTTTTACTTAAGCTACAGGATTAAAAGACTCTTAATTTTGGTTATCTCAGTTGCTTTCTTTATTTGAATATCTCTGTGGCTAATACACACAGAAGGCTATCAAGTTTCTTTAGTCCTAGGTGTTCCATTTCAAAGAGTTTCAGTGTACATCAGCATTGAGCTTTATTGTAGCATGATTCTGTGTAAATAATTTCCACTTGCTACAAGCAGGAGATAGTCCTGGCAGGGAGTCTATCTGGTGTGGACATTCTAATAGTAATCTACTTTCCAATCTCGTATATGAAATTCATCTATTTAAGCTTCCTGAGTCTATCTGGTGTGGATATTCTAATAGTAATCTCCTTTCCAATCTCATATATGAAATTCATCTATTTAAGCTTCCTGTTTCTACCTGGGTCAATTTTGCTAAATGACAACTTACTAGGAAAGCATTTCCTTTAAGTTTTCATACACGTTACACTAGAGTTGCTTATAATATTTTCATGTACAACTAAATTTATAACTTCTGCATCTGTGGCTATGTCTCCTTTCCTATATAATAGTCAATATTTTGGGTCTTCTCTCCTTATTGTTCATTAGATTTGTTAGGATCTAAACAGAGAAGCGCTCTTGCCAGAGAAGCAATACCAGAGAGCTCTGAGTGAGAATCAGATCTTCCCTCTATAGCACTAGGTGTCAGAGAAAAATGAGGTGGAGTCTACAGACTTTTCAGAATTCTCTTTCCCTGCCAAGTTGTTATTCATATGACACAGCCCAGAAAGATGTTCACAGATATGATCTCCTCCTATATTCTGATCTTTGGGAAAAGAGGGAGCAAGAAGGAAGCACACAGCCTATCAAATATTGAATGAAAATAAATAATAATGGAATGAGGAATTCACTGTGTAGAAAGGTAGGCTGTGACTATTCAAAATGTGGGATCTTCCCGGACCAGGGCACAAACCCATGTACCCTGCATCAGCAGGCAGACTCTAAACCACTGTGCCACCAGGGAAGCCCTTGAATCAAAATTTTTTATTAGAGAAAATACTTTATGCTTATATATGTTCTTGAAAATTAAGCAAAATAAAATCAATATGAGTAATGTTGGGCTAGAGAGACTAACTATGTCTGTAATTTTGAGCATGTGCCCTAGGTCCATAAGCATTGAAAACCAATGTGTTCAAATGCACACAATCCTACATGCTTCTGTGCTTTATCCCTATGATTGCCTGATAGACAAGTGCTAGGAGGAAAAACTGATCCCCAGTCTCCTTGACACCCAGACAGATCTCTTTCTAAATCACTGTCATTATCCACATCCAGAAAATCTGAATGAGGAGAGAGAGGAAGGAGATGGAGAAAGAGAGAGAGAGAGAGAACAAAAATACTCAAGACTGGGTATGAGAATGGAGACCAACATGAAGTATGAAAAAAATAAACAATTGTAAAAGAATACACATACAACTTGTTGGAACACCAATGGTATTCTTTGAAAGACTGGGGGAATTCTAGAACAAAAAAGTCTTAATCTGGATTCTGAGAATACAGAAAAGGAGGCTGAAGGGAATAGAGCTGCCCTGAATCTACCAAGAAGCATGAGATGTAGAGTGAAGACTGTAAGATGACTTACCTTAGGAAATTCTTTGGTTTCCCCAAAACCAGTATGAGGTTGAGAGTGTAAAAGAGAGTCCTTATATTTTGAGTTCTGGGACCCATTCAAAACCATGGAATCATTACTAACTTACATTTCTTTAAAAAAATGCAATGAGACATTCTTATGATCAATCTGAATTAAAACAGGGAAAGAGGAAGATTTGGCTGGTTTCTGTTTCCCTGGGATTAGTAAGAAGAATTAACTGTGAGGATGGAAAGATATTTATCTTACAGGTAGGAGAACTGTACTATAAGACACTGATGAAAGAAACTGAAGATGACACAAACAGATGGAAATATATATCATGCTCATGGTTTGGAAGAATTAATACTGTTAAAATGACCACACTACCCAAGGCAATCCACAGATTCAGTGCAATCCCTATCAGAATACCAATGGCATTTTTCACAGAACTAGTACAAATAATTCTAAAATGTATATGGAAAAAAAAGATGCCCTGAATAGCCAAAAGAAACTTAAGGAGGAGAAAAAAATAGGAGGTATCACACTCCCTGGTTTCAAACCATACTCTAAAGCTACAAGAATCAAAACAGTATGGCACTGGCACAGAAACAGACACATAGGTCAATGGAACTGAATAGAGAGTCCCTCAGGCTGAGGCTTACCCAGTGCTGGTGGGAGGGGAGGAGATGATATTTAAGAAGGAGCATTTTAAACAGAATGTAAATTAATTGAAAATGACAGGAAAGCTATGGAACTTGTCAATGAAGTTGTCAAAGACAGAAAAGAGGGGTATTTGTTAGAGCAACTTTAAAAAACAATAATGCAGAAAAAGAGATAGAAAACTTCTTCAGATTATTATCTCTGGTCAACATCCTGTTACATGCATACTATAGGTACGGACAACTGTTGCTACCATGTGTGAATAAGTTACTAGTTCTGGATTCCCCAGTTACATACAAATATTTAGGGCACACAAAGATAATTCAAAATGAGACATATATACAAAACTCGGATAATTAACCTGTAGTTCAAAATCAAGGAAAAATTTTATTGGATTTAGCATGAAATCTCCCCATAAACTATTTGGTAAACAATCATTGTAATAAGCTAAAAATATATTTATAGGGAAAATCTGACACATTTTAGAGAGCTTTTGTAACTCTAATTCCCACAAAAGCAGATGATGTTGACGAAACTATTAAAAAGCAAGGCAGTCTTGCCACAGAACAGAATAAAGAAAAAAGAATGAAAAGAAATGAAGACAGCCTAAGAGACCTCTGGGACAACATTAAATGCAACAACATTCGCATTATTGCAGTCCCAGAGAAGAGAGAGAGAAAGAACCCGAGAAAATACTTGAAGAGATTATAGTCGAAAACTTCCCTAAAATGAGAAAGGAAATAGCCACCCAAGTCCAGGAAGCGCAGAGAGTCCCAGGCAGGATAAACCCAAGGAGAAACAAGCCAAGACACATAGTAATCAAATTGACAAAAATTAAAAACAAAGAAAAATTATTGAAAGCAACAAGGGAAAAACGACAAACAGCATACAAGAGAACTCCCGTAAGGTTAACAGCTGATTTCTCAGCAGAAACTCTACAAGCCAGAAGGGAGTGCAACGATATATTTAAAGTGCTGAAAGGGAAGGAACTACAACCAAGATTACTCTACCAGGCAAGGATCTCATTCAGATTCGATGGAGAAATCAAAAGCTTTACAGACAAGCAAAAGCTAAGAGAATTCAGCACCACCAAACCAGCTCTACAACAAATGCTAAAGGAACTTCTCTAAGTGGGAAACACAAGAAAAGGACCTACAAAAACAAACCCAAAACAATTAAGAAAATGGTAATAGGAACATACATATCGATAATTACCTGAAACGTAAATGGATTAAATGCTCCAACCAAAAATCACAGGCTCACTGAATGGATACAGAAATAAGACCCATATATATGCTGTCTGCAAGAGACCCACTTCAGACATACAGACACATACAGACTGAAAGTGAGGGGATGGAAAAACATATTCCATGCAAATGGAAATCAAAAGAAAGTTGAAGTAGCAATACTCATATCAGATAAAATAGAGAATGTTACAAGAGACAAGGAAGGACACTACATAATGATCAAGGGATCAATCCAAGAAGAAGATATAACAATTATAAATATATATGCACCCAACATAGGAACACTTCAATACATAAGGCAACTGCTAACAGCTATAAAAGAGGAAATTGACAGTAACACAACAATAATGGGGGACTTTAACACCTCACTTACACCAATGGACAGATCATCCAAACAGAAAATTAATAAGGAAACACAAGCTTTAAGTGACACAATAGACCAGGTAGATTTAATTGATATTTATAGGACATTCCATCCAAAATCAGCAGATTACACTTTCTTCTCAAGTGCACAGGGAACATTCTCCAGGATAGATCACATCTTGGGTCACAAATCAAGCCTCAGTAAATTTAAGAAAATTGAAATCATATCAAGCATCTTTTATGACCAAAACACTATTAGATTAGAAATCAATTACAAGGAAAAAAATGTAAAAAACACAAACACATGGAGGCTAAACAATACATTACTAAATAACCAAGATATCACTGAAGAAATCAAAGAGGAAATCAAAATATACCTAGAGATGAATTACAAAAACACAATGATCCAAAACCTATGGAATGCAGCAAAAGCAGTTCTAAGACGGAAGTTTATAGCAATACAAGCCTACCTCAAGAAACATGAAAAATCTCAAAAGAACAATCTAACCTTACACTTAAAGGAACTAAAGAGAGAAGAAAAAACAAAACCCCAAGTTAGTAGAAGGAAAGAAATCATAAAGGTCAGAGCAGAAATAAATGAAATAGAAACAAAGAAAACAGTAGCAATGTTTAAGAAAACTAAAAGCTGGTTCTTTGAGAAGTTAAACAAAATTGTTAAACCATTAGCCACACTCATCAAGAAAAAGAGGGAGAAGACTCAAATCAATAAAATTAGAAATGAAAAAGGAGAAGGTACAGAGGACACCGCAGAAATACAAAGCATCCTAAGAGACTACTAAGCAACTATATGCCAATAAAATGGACAACCTGGAAGAAATGAACAAATTCTTAGAAAGGTATAACCTTCTAAGACTGAACCAGGAAGAAATAGAAAATATGAACAGAACAAGCACTGAAACTGAAACTGTGATTAAAAATCTTACAAGAGGGCTTCCCTGGTGGCGCAGCGGTTGGGAGTCCACCTGCCGATGCAGGGGACACAGGTTCGTGTCCCGGTCCAGGAAGATCCCACATGCCGTGGAGCGGCTGGGCCCGTGAGCCATGGCCGCAGAGCCTACGCATCCGGAGCCTGTTCTCCGCAACGGGAGAGGCCACTACAGTGAGAGGCCCACATACCACAAAAAAAAAACAAAAAAAACTTACAAGAAACAAAAGTCCAGGACCAGATGGCTTCACTGGTGAATTCTATCAAACATTTAGAGAAGAGCTAACATATAAACAAAATTGATAAAACATTAGCCAGACTCATCAAGAAAAAAAGGGAGAAGACTCAAATCAATAGAATTAGAAATGAAAAAGAAGTTAACAACTGACACTGCAGAAATACAAAGGATCATGAGAGATTAAACTAAGCAACTATATGCCAATAAAATGGACAACCTGGAAGAAATGAACAAATTCTTAGAAAGGTATAACCTTCTAAGACTGAACCAGGAAGAAATAGAAAATATGAACAGAACAAGCACTGAAACTGAAACTGTGATTAAAAATCTTACAAGAGGGCTTCCCTGGTGGCGCAGCGGTTGGGAGTCCACCTGCCGATGCAGGGGACACAGGTTCGTGTCCCGGTCCAGGAAGATCCCACATGCCGTGGAGCGGCTGGGCCCGTGAGCCATGGCCGCAGAGCCTACGCATCCGGAGCCTGTTCTCCGCAACGGGAGAGGCCACTACAGTGAGAGGCCCGCATACCACAAAAAAAAAACAAAAAAAACTTACAAGAAACAAAAGTCCAGGACCAGATGGCTTCACTGGTGAATTCTATCAAACATTTAGAGAAGAGCTAACACCCATCCTTCTCAAACTCTTCCAAAAAATTGCAGAGGGATGAACACTCCTAAATTCATTCTATGAGGCCACCATCACCCTGATACCAAAACCAGAAAAAGATACTCCAAAAAAGAAAATTACAGACCAATATTACTGATGAATATCGATGCAAAAATCCTCAACATAATACTAGCAAACAGAATCCAACAACACATTAAAAGTATCATACACCATGATCAAGTGGGATTTATCCCAGCTATGTGAGGATTTTTCAATATATGCAAATCAATCATTGTCATACACCATATTAATAAATTGAAGAATAAAACCATATGATCATCTCAATAGATGCAGAAAAAGCTTTTGACAAAATTCAACACCGATTTATGTTAAAAACTCTCCAGAAAGTGGGCCTAGAGGGAACCTAACTCAACATAATAAAGGCCATATACCACAAACCCACAGCAAACATCATTTTCAATGGCGAAAAGCTGAAAGCATTTCCTCTAAGATCAGGAACAAGACAATGAATCCACTCACGTCACTATTATTCAACATAGTTCTGGAAGTCCTAGCCACAGCAATCAGAGAAGAAAAAGAAATAAAAGGAATCCAAATTGGAAAAGAAGAGGTAAAACTGTCACTGTTTGCAGATGACATGATACTATACATAGAGAATCCTAAAGATGCTACCAGAAAGCTATTAGAGCTAATCAATGAATTTGGTAAAGTTGCAGGATACAAAATTAATGCACAGAAATCTCTAGCATTCCTATACACTAATGATGAAAAATCTGAAAGAAAAATTAAGAAAACACTCCCATTTACCATTGCAACAAAAAGAATAAAATACCTAGGAATAAACCTACCTAAGGAGACAAAAGACCTGTATGCAGAAAACTATAAGACACTGATGAAAGAAAATAAAAATGATACCAACAGATGGAGAGATATGCCATGTTCTTGGATTGGAAGAATCAATATTGTAAAAATGACTATACTACCCAAAGAGCAATCTACAGAATCAATGCAATCCCTCTCAAATTACCAATGGCATTTTTTACAGAACTGGAACAAAAAGTCTTAAAATTTTTATGGAGACACAAAAGACACCGAATAGCCAAAGCAGTCTTGAAGGGGGAAAAATAGAGCCTGAGGAATCAGACTCCCTGACTTCAGACTATACTACAAAGCTACATATTTTCTTTTACCAAGAAAATATGGTAATGACACAGAAACAGAAATATAGATCAATGGAACAAGATAGAAAGCCCAGAGATAAACCCACACACCTATGGTCAACTAATCTATGACAAAGGAGGCAAGGATATACAATGGAGAAAAGGCAGTTTGTTCAATAAGTGATGCTGGGAAAACTGGACAGCTACATGTAAAAGAATGAAATTAGAACACTACCTAACATCATACACAAAAATAACTCAAAATGGATTAGAGACCTAAGTGTCAGACTGGACACTGTAAAACTCTTAGAGGAATACCACTCTTTGACATAAATCACAGCAAGATCTTTTTTGATCCACCTCCTAGAGTAATGGAAATAAAAACAAAAATAAACAAATGGGACCTAATGAAACTTCAAAGCTCTTGCAAAGCAAAGGAAACAATAAACAAGACCAAAAGACAACCCTCAGAATGGGAGAAAATATTTGCAAACAAATCAACAGATAAAGGATTAATCTCCAAAATATATAAACAGCTAATGCAGCTCAATATTAAAAAAACAAACAACCCTATCAAAAAATGAGCAGAAAACCTAAATAGACATTTCTCCAAAAAAGACCTACAGATGGCCAAGAAGCACATGAAAAGTTACTCAGCATCACTAATAATTAGAGAAATGCAAATCAAAACTATAATGAGGTATCACCTCACTAAAACTAAAAAAAAAAAAAAAAAAAAAAAGCAAGGTAATCTTAGGCCAAGACAATAGAAACATTGTGTAACTTAATGACAGGATGTCATAGTCCCAATGAAGCCTGAACTGATCCATCCCCACCTGGAGAATTATATTTTAGGGAAATACAAACAGGTTGATTCTCTTCAGAGAAGAATGACCAGACTGATGAAAGTTGTAGGAACCACACCACATTTAGAAAGATAGAAACACATGGGTTTATCTTAGGATCATTGTAAAACAGTTGTTAAATCTCTTCCATTTATTCAAAGGGTTGTCATATAGCAGAAAGAATATGCCAGTCCTAGGATACTCCAAAGAGCAAGAACATATGGAATTGACAAGGTAAAAACTTGGATACATGTAAACAAGAGGATATTGACGTTAGTGCAGGGCAGAAGCAGCCTCCTTCCTCCTAATGGTCGTGCCCATGGGGTGTGCTGAGTCTCTCATGGCTGGGGTTTCCCAGTGGATGCCCAATGACCTGACCACATGTGAGAGATGCAGCAGGGGGACTTTCTGCCTGGGATGAGAAGATGCAGTAAGTAATCCCAAAGTGTCCTTCCAGCTCTAAACTCTATGTTTCTAATTAGGCCATATACATGTGGCCTCACTTCATCTTTCTCTTCCAGAAATATGAAAATAAATCTTTTTGAAAAATAAAGAGGTAGAATTTTTCCTAAGTTAAAACAGAAAGTAAAACTAGAACACAGAATAATTCTTGTGATCCAATCTATGTTGTCATTTTTCACATGATGGTTCAGGCTCCTCCACAGACTTTTCTCCTCCGTTTCTTTCTTTCTTATGAAGAAGAAAACTGATCTGGAAATTTTCAGGCTTCTATACTTACATCCACAGATATCACATTTTAGTATAACTATAAAATAGTGTCACGATCTATCTTTGTACACAGATATTCGGAGCAGAATTAGTACAACAGCATGCTTTGACTTTTGAGTGATATGCATCTGCTCCTAAGGACAGGTGTAGACCACTTCCCAAACCTAGAATCTAGAATTCCTCAGTGTAACAAGTCTGGTTGAATAAACTTCAAATCAGCTTTATAAACGTATGTTTTTTCTATTTAGTATGTAAAAGTCTACAGATGCCTCAAAACATTTCATTCATGCCTAAATTGGCAGGAATTTTCTCCTTCCTTTTGGCAAATATTCTTCTCACTGGGGTTTGTGCAGAACTAATGCCAAACTTACTTACTGTGGTTAGCTTGTGTTTGTGAAACAAGCTTATCATCCACAATGAACACATGGCTTTTAGACATAGGAATTAATCAGTGCTGGAGAGACAGGCTCCTGGCTTAGATTCTGGGCTGCCTGCTTGCATAAGCCTACTTTTGGGATCTATTACACAAAGCAGAATCTAGGGCTGCAGCACACAGAATCCCACGCACAGTTCTCTGTCAGCCTTAAACTTTGCAGAAAATGTCTGTTTGGGGGGAAGATAGTGAAAAACATGGATGGATAGATAAAATTAGGTTAGTAATATGGCTACTTCACAGGGCTGATATGAAAAGCAAATAGAAAATTATATGTGAAAACACTTCAGTAACGTATGTCCTGCCTTATTTAAAAAGGAATTGGAGGAGTTTATAGTGACACATACAATATGGCAGTATATCATAAATTTGAAATAGATGAGAAAAAAAACACAGAGCCATGTAAGGTAATGAAGAATGAATCTAATATAAGCTCCAAGTCCTTGCTATTGGTTTTCAACAAAACCGGATTTAATCATTTTATCTGTTAACACATAGAAGCTTATGTGACCAATGCTGCAGTGCACAATATCCAATGATTAAATTGCTTAAGAGAAGCACAGTTATTTCCTAGATTACGGTAGTAAGAATTTTCTTCTCTGGGTCTTGCAAAATAAAACACTCTTGGCTACAGTGAACAACACACCCTCCTTAACAACTTTGAACATTTTCATAGCCTGACTGTGCCACATTGTGACACATCCAAGCCATTCTGCAAGGGCCAATGGTGCACACAAGTTTTGCAGGTCTGTGCTGGTGTTTCCATCCAGACTGGAAATGCCAGGAGAAAATGAATTTATTGCTGTTAAAAGAGTTTGTAACTTGCAAAGCAGCATGTAAATGCAAGGTATAATAATATTCAGTGTCATTATAACTTTGCAAACCAGGTGGTGAATTTGAGACTCAATGCAATAAGCAATAAGAAATCTACAATATTGTTAACAAGGAAGACTATAGTATATCTTATTTTCCTTTTGTTTCTCTTTTGCTGGGAAAAATTTTTCCTCCCAGATAGGCATGACTCTTCCACAGAAGTATCCAAACTAGGACAGCAATCACTGATTTACAAACAAGCTCTAAGTTAATGACTCAAAACTTCTGGATTTCTTGCCTATCAGGGACAGACAGTTTCTCACAGGAAGGAGAGATAATTTATTTGTGCAACAAAAGCAGGAAGTGGAAAATCTAAACTATTGAATAGTTTAGATGCTATCTGTGTATTTGAATGTAGGTATATGTGATATTTCAGAAAACACTGGTAATACAAACCAAATATAGATTTTGTGCTGTAATGACCTCTGCCACCAGGGATCCTTCTTACAAATTTTTGTGAGACTAGTCTCTGTAACATTGACATTAATGCAAGATACATCTATTTAACTTGCATGTCTTCTCTCTCTAAAGATAATGCCCATTTTACTCTTACATTTACTAGGATCAGAAGGGAAGGGTTTCATGTATTTATTTTTTTGCTTTTAGTTTTTCTTAATTTAAGATGACTTTTTCTTGGTTACTGAATAGGAAAAGACAAAAAGACATGTTTCTTATGTATTTACTAAACATTTTTAAGCCTTTACTATGAACCAGGCACTAGGTCTAAAACACAATTCCCGTCATCATGGAAAATAATAATAGCAAAAATAGTGAAATCATTTTGAGCCATTTAATCACCCAAACGCTGTGCTAAGTTCTTTATATGCATTACCTCATTTTAGCATCATGGAAAGCCTATGAACAGTCACTTATCATTTCCATTTAACAGATGAGAACATGATGCACAGAGAGGTTAACTAACTTTTCAAAAGTCACAGAGCTAGTGAGCTCCAAAAATGACTATACAGTTTTATTTTGACTGTGAAGTTTAAGCTTTTAACTATGATGATATAGAGGCATATGAGTTCTCAGTAGAAATTCAGAAATAGAAAGACCAAGTGGTAGGATATGAAGAAACTTGGGGGCTATGGCATTTTGAGAGAGGACAATTCCAGTATCATAAAAAGACTGTGTGGAGAAGATTTAAGCTGAGTCCCAAAGAACATTTAAGATTAAATCTGGTGAAAGAGTAGTGGGGAAAGAGGACAGGGTATTCCAGATAAAGCAAACGGCATATCTCTGCCATGGCTATGAACTAGATCTAAATTTAGGATAAGATACAGTGGAGAAAGCAGTAATGTAAAAAAAAGAAATAAGCTAAACAATCACTGTCTGTAAAGAAAAACAATGCATTGTCAAGGCAATAATTGAAAACAAAACACAAGTCCATTAGTGAGAAAAATAAGATGACATTTGATTATACTGAGATCTAGAGATATAAATTATATTTAATTCTTCTTCTCCTCTATGTTGTATATTATACATTTATTCATTCCCGATAGAGCTTAAAGTGCCTTGAAGGACTTTCTTACCTCCAACAGCTTATCCTTCTGCTTTATTTAGTAGTCTTATCCACTGACACTTGAAATATTGTTCTAATTAAATTGTTGGCACTTTAGGGCTGTTGTGAAATTTCTCCTCGTAAAGGGCCCTCTTGTCTTTCTCATTATGAAACCAGGAAAAAGTTTAGGGACTCATCAAGTTTCAAATCTTTTTAAAGCCTCTAGCAATTCATACTGTAATCTTTCCCATGAATGACTGTCAGATCTGGGGTTAGAAATCATCATGGTAGACCTAAAGGTTAGCTTTTTGAGCATTTTATGCTTTTCAAATTTTCCATAAGATGATAAATGCTGAAGGATCAGTAAGCTCAACAGCTTGGACACCCACTGCTGCCACACAGGCGTGTGAAATGCCTCCATCTGACTCAGAATTAGAGATATAAAATTGTCATCTAGCTCAGGATTAGAGCTTGGCATTAAATGTATTTATAATTTGTGTTAGCAGAAACTGTGGGCTTGGAAAATCATTGCTGGAAAACTGTAATTCTTCAAAGAAATTCCAACAAGCAAAAAGCGTTCTGGTCAGAATATGTAAATATGGAGGAAAGAGTCCATCTGCTGAATATCTTCAAATTTTCTATATATAACAACAGCTATTTTAGTCAAAAGTCAACAATACCTTGCATCCTTATTTACGTAGGGAAATAATCCTGTGGTTTTATCTCTTTCTACTTTCCACTGCTGAATCTCCATCCTTACTTTTCCTCTAATCAGTTGTCTAGCTTGTGTATTGACACTTACCACATATTCATTTAAGAAATATTTGTGATATGCCTATTTTAAAAGAGACAAACTGCTAGAAAAGTGAGTATATAATTTTGACCAAAATACATGTTTCAAGCAAACTGAAGGGCACTGTGAAGCCCCTGCACTGGGACAGATACTAGTATATTCAAGAATATGAAAGGAATCCCATGCCTTTGTTGCTTCATGAAGATGGTAAAGACTGACATGAAATAAGGCTGGTGAAGAGACAGAGCCAGACTGCAACAGCTAGATTTCTGTGTGGCTCTCCCCACCTGCCACACCTATAACTAGTGAGACAAAATACTACTAGTTAATCAAGATAGAAACTTTAACAGAAATTATTAAGCTAAAAAATGAGGTGTCCTCCAATTCCTGGTTGTTTTATACATGGCTTTCTAATCAATTACATTTCAGGCTTTGATTTATATTGAGGATTAATTTGTGTAGTTTTGGAAAGAAATACAGTTAGCTCTGCAATGTAATATACTGGGAGAGATGACTCTTTCTGTCATAGTGAGAAAGATCAATTGTCACCAGGGTTTTGAATTCGATATTTGAAAAACGATATATGATGTTTATTTTTCTCTTTTGGCAGTTGGATTTTTATTTGGCCAAATAAGGTCATTTCAAATAAAACAACCAGAAACTACTGTCATTTCATAAAATGAAGGAACATTTTATGACAAAAATTAAGAAGAGTATTTCAGAATATTTAAGTTAGATAAATTTAATTTTATGGCAAATTAATTAAATGTCCTTATTTGTCTCATTTCCCTTCAAACCCAGGATATCTTCCCCATTGACCAAGGGGCCAGCATTTTGTAGCCATTAACATACATGGTATTCCATAAGGATTCAGGCAACAAACTTATGAGATACATATCCTAAATTCTGACATATAACTCTCAGTATAAAGAGTTCACATAAAATTCTAATAGTGAGTCAGTTTCTGAAGTAGACTTATCACATTCTCTGAGAATTGGAAGAGGACTGGTTCACTGGGCATCATGATGGGGCTCCAAGTAGCCTTTAGGAGGAAACAAATTGGGAAATTAGCATGAAAAATGCCACTTAATAAGGATGTGCTTCAAGAACATCAGAAACAAAACTAGGTGCTTTGTCACTGTTTGCAGATAACATGATACTATACACAGAGAATCCTAAAGATGCTACGAGAAAACTACTAGAGTATAAAGCAGAAACTAACACACCATTGTAAAGTAATTATACCCCAATAAAGATGTTTAAAAAAAATGTAAAACACCCAAAAAAAAAACAAAAAAAAACCTAGATGCTTGCTGTAAAATGCATGGAATTAAGCAGATAACAGGAATCCTAAGACATGCTGGGGCTCGTGAAGAATAGTTGGTTCATAAGAATGTAATACTAAGATCAAGAGCGAAAATTTAGCAAAAAGGGTCCTACGTGGCTTATACAAGGAAGCTTGCATAGCTGTCAGCTGGAGACTTGTCCGGAATTTTCTCTATTTTTGTGTTTAATTGCTGTAGCCTAGTACTATGTGGTTGGAACCACCGATACTGTGACTCTGACATTTAACTGTCTTCGTTAGAATGGTGTCTTTCTTCTTGAAGGGAGGTATCCATAGTAGAAGAGCATGTCTTCTGACCTAATGGAGAAGCTGACAAAAGGTATGACTCTTATGACTTTTATGAGGTTAGACTGATTGGAAATATATAATATATATATATATTTATTTAATATAATTTCTCAGGTTTCTTATACTCAAAGCTCCTTGAGTTTGCAGAAGAATTGAGGCCTTGAACATCAGTGTAGTCAATTGTTCCTCTTCTCTGTAGACCAAACGTTTTCTCCTCCTGATTTTCTCTGTTCTCTCCCTCTTGAAATCCAATTATTTAGTTATCTTAGCTTGATCCTATAAGTATTTTCTTCTCTCCCATTTTTCTTTTCTTTGTCTTATTGTTCCATTCCAGTGTATAATCTTACATCTAAAATTTATAAATATAATATTGAATTATTAAAATCTGCCAAAATATTTTTATTTTTCTAAAGTTTTTAAACATAAATTCTGTAATTTTTTACAACAGTATCTTTTATTTCATGGATCCAAGGTTTTTTTGTTTTTTTTTTTTGGTCTCTGAGAATCTGTGGTCATCCACTTAATCTAATTTGGAACTAGTTTTCCCAGAATTCCCTTTCCTCTCTTCTCCTTGGTTAGAGTTGCCAGCTCACCAAGTGCAGCTCACAAATGTCCCTGATCTGTTGACTACTCTTGGCAGCCAGGCCGTAGACTCTTTAATTTCTGCCAGATCTCTTTCTTCAAACTCTCTAAGTCCTGGGCTAGGACTGTTCAGTTCATGGCAAAAAGTACCAGCTTTTCTGCAGAGGATAGGTCATTGAGTCTGGAGGCGATTAGTCAGGTTACACTTTTCCCTCATGGGTCCTAGTTTGCCCTTGCTGTCTTCTGCTTCTCATTCAGCTTTTCTTCCCAACTGCTAGCCCTTCTGACCTACAGGACTTCAGCACCACCAGAGATGCAGAGGCAACAGCCTTCCAGAGACAACTTCACCTGCTCTTGTAATTGTATAAGAACTAATCACTATAACAAAGGGCTATTCTACATCACTAGTTGAAGTTCTGCTGCCCTGCATGAACTCTGTGTCCTTGTGGAAGATGGAAAGGAAAAATAAAAATCTAAGACTGGCAACTGACCAGAGAAACTGAAAGCTATTTCAAATATAAATAGCAAATATTGATTTAACTGAGGGGTCTGTTAACTATATTTTGAAGATAGGAAACAGGCTTCTAAGTTCTCATTTTTCATATTAGGATATTAAGAGATAATATCTAAACCTGAAAAATAGGAATATATTGGTATAAATGTTGGATATAATTGGTAAGTTGGTAAAAATGACCATAAAACAAAGGAAAAGGGAAAGATTTGCCCATACACGCAAAGCAAAGGCAGTGAAAAAGTATATAGGACAATTTAAAACCTACTTGGTGTCTATAGGACATCACAGAAGATACATATGTGGTTCTCTGTATAATTTGGATTGTTGAAGTATAATTTGGCTTACACAAGCTTGGAATAAAACCAGTTAGCACACCAAAAAAAAAAAAAAAATCAAATGAAATCGATATGATAGTACAAGAAGGGGAATTAATGAACCTAATTTAGTCATGAATGTGGATAGGATCATGAGGCCATTCAGGTACTAGTGAAAATTAAAGGGGAGTCAATATAAGGTCTAATGGAAAAAAGGAGAGCTTTTTGTTTTTGCTGCTGTTGTTTTTAGTAAAGATGGAACTGCAAGCATGCAAAAGTGATTATTTCTAGCATGCTCCAGTCTGTTGTTTCCCTAGCTCAGTTCCTTGGGTGTTTAAATAAATCAGTGTAGGCATATTTGTGTTACTTTGCCTCTTCTATTTCTCCACCAACTAATATCTATGTAGAAGCTGGTTTTTTTAATTAGGAGTCACTGATGTTCACTATCTTGGCAAGTCCTGACAGGGTTCCAGTGATTGTAGCAGTCTTAAATGGACTGCTTTCCCTAGTCCTCATGTACACAAAAGAAGCCTGAGACCCCCACCCCCACCCCAGTAGGGAATGTTTTTATAAATACCCAAAGAAACAACTAAAAGAATTGAAAGTAGTTAACTGTGGAGAAGAGGACCTGGGTAGGTGGGGCAAGAATGGAGTAGGGGAATGCTCTTTTTTTGTTATGAGACTCCTAAAACTGTCTATTTGATTATGCACAGATAGTGCTTTAGTAAAAATAAAAATGGAATTCAAAGGATAATAAAAAATATAAAAATACAAAATAAACATACCAATTGACCACGGATGACAACAAAAAGTAGGTACATATCTTAAACATTCTGAGAGAAACCTACTTTCAATCTAGATTTCTATACCTAATCAAACGACTAATCAAGTATGAGGACAGAATAAAGATATTTTAAAACACTTAGGTATTTATAAAATTATCTTCCCATTAATCTTTCCTTAGAAAGATATTGGAGGATGCATTTACCAAACCAGAAGATGCAGAGAAATGGGGTGCAGGAAAGAATGAATTCAATTCATTCACTGGATTCAGTCAAAGATGGCTGAAGATGGCAACTATTCAATGGACCTAGAGAAAAACCAGTCTAGATAGAATGGGAAAATAATTGTGAATATTGACAAAATGCAGACCATAGATGCTTTAAATTAAACACTAGAGAAACTTACCCATAAATTTCCAGCAACAGTACACATGGCATAATAAAAGCCTAGACCTGCCCTGGAGAAGTTTGGTACCATTAAACAGCATCTACATTATTGATCAGCCCCAGAAATGTCATTTGGAAAGCAAAACAAATTTACCTGGCTGTCTGCCCATGCTGTATCTACACAATGAAACATTTTTATGTGGCCATTAAGAAGAATGAAGTATGTCTATATTTACTGATATGAAATAATAACCTTGATAAACTAGGAATAACAACAATAATAAACAGACCTGGGAAAAGCTAATTTGGTTGTAACTTGATTGGCTTCCAGCCAGCCCACATGTGGGTGGACTAAAGTCTTTATCTTGGGAAGAGACATGTGAGAAGAGAGTAAGGACTGGTAGAAAAATGACTGGCAACTCCAGTTTGGGAAGCAGAAGGCAGGTACCTATGGCACCTAACTTTGCTTGGCCAAACCCCACCTGACCAGTTTGGCAAAACAGGAGCCAAAGAGATTGCCGGAATTCCTGCCACTTTACTGAATACTTTATCCAGCAACAGGGGCAAGGGTTTAAATTGGATATTTAAGTGGAAACAGAAAATGGCCACCAAGGCAAGGGCAATTTCAACTGAGACCAAGAAAGATTAAGCCCTTGAAGACTCCCTGAAGGCTAATCTGTATAGGCTCACCCCAGTCATTTTATTAACCCCACTAATAATGCAATCCTGAATCTTATTGGATTGAATTTTGTATTCTACTCACCATGCTGAGGGTTTTCATATATTTTTAAATGAAAAATCAAGATGCCAAACGTTATATATAGAATGCTATAATTTGTGTTACAAAGAGATTATTTGTATTCTCTCTCTGACTCACACACATACACACACACACACAGACACACGTCCAGGTACATATATGTTCCCATCTCTTTGGGGGATGATAAGAAACTAACAGCACGTAGAACTGAAGAACAAAGCCGAGAAGGAGACTTACATATACTGCATACATTTTAGTCCTTTGTAAATTTTAATTATTTACCAATTACCTATAATACTTGTTAAATACAATTTACTTTAAAAAGAAAAAAACAAAAGGACAAGTCATGCAGATCATCCAAAATGAAAAAAAATAAGAAAACACAAGCTTTAAATGATACATTAAACAAGATGGACTTAATTGATATTTATGGGATATTCCATCCAAAAACAACAGAATACACTTTCTTCTCAAGTGCTCATGGAACATACTCTAGGATAGATCATATCTTGTGTCACAAATCACGCCTCGGTAAATTTAAGAAAATTGAAATCGTATCATATATCTTTCCTGACCACAATGCTATGAGACTAGATATCAATAAAAAAAAAACTAAACTAAAAATAGAACTACCATGCGACCCAGCAATCCCACTACTGGACATATACCCTGAGAAAACCATAATTCAAAAAGAGGCATGTACCAAAACGTTCATTGCAGCTCTATTTACAATAGTCAGGGCATGGAAGCAACCTAAGTGTCCATCAACAGATGAATGGATAAAGAAGATGTGGCACATATATACAATGGAATATTACTCAGCCATAAAAAGAAACGAAATTGAATTATTTGTAGTGAGGTGGATGGACCTAGAGTCTGTCATACAGAGTGAAGTAAGTCAGAAAGAGAAAAACAAATACTGTATGCTAACACATATATATGGAATCAAAAAAGAAAACAAGGTCATAAAGAACCTAGGGGCAAGACAGGAATAAAGACGCAGACCTACTAAAGAATGGACTTGAGGATACAGGGAGGGGGAAGGGTAAGCTGGGACAAAGTGAGAGAGTGGCATGGACATATATACACGACCAAACTTAAAATAGCTAGTGGGAAGCAGCCGCATAGTATAGGGAGATCAGCTCGGTGCTTTGTGACTACCTAGAGGGATGGGATCGGGAGGGTGGGAGGGAGGGAGATGCAAGAAGGAAGAGATATGGGGACATATGTATATGTATAACTGATTCACTTTGTTATAAAGCAGAAACTAACACACCATTGTAAAGCAATTATACTCTAACAAAGATGTTTAAAAAAAAGAAAAAAGGACAAGTCATGATACTACAGAATGTATTAAAAGAGTCAGTATAAAGAGGGGGTGGAGGAAAGTTGATTCTGGATGACTGTAGACTGCTACAAAAAAGGAGGATTTCAGAATAATGACTAGATAAAGAAGGCTGCAGGAGTTGAAGGGGATGAAGCCAAGAGGAAAGTCTTACCACAAGAATGAAAACATTATGAATAGTGAAATTTGCATTATTTATATATTTGGGATTTAAAATATTGTGAATTGTGAAATTTGCATAATATATATTTGGGATTTTTAAAAATAACAACTGAAATCAACCTACCTAGGGAAAATACAGATTTCACAGTATAATTCAGGATAAAGAAAACAAACTTTTACTTGGATTAAAAAAAAAACTTTTCTTGATTATTTTCTTCAATCCTACCATATTTCTATAGTGAGCCTGCTTTTCAACTTTATAAGATTCATTTTTTTAATCATATTTCTTCCTCCATTCCACTTATGGAATTCACCTCATAACACAACCTTCAGGTGACAACTCTGTCCTATATTCGTTGATTAAGTAGAACTTAGTAGGAAAAAAAATGGCTCTCATCTTGAACCCCAGCTGTATCTCCCCTCATCTTCTCTGTGCCCCAGCTAAACTCTCAAGCCTTCCTAAAGAATCCACAAAGAACTCAAGTGGCTTTCTTTGATGACCCCCATCAGAATGCTCAAGTGCATCCTTACGCATCTGCCCTCCTTGCTAGCTGCCAATATATGAAAACAGAACTCACTCTTCCCAGACTTTCCTTCCCCTCTTTCTTCTTTTCCTTATATATCTGCTTTTGCCTTTGTTGATTGACAACAGCCTAACAGTCCTAATTAGGACTCTTCCATATATGTAAGTAAATTATTAGCATGCATATAACTAATTCAATATCTCTGAGCTGTCCTTTGACAGTTTATTTCTGGGGTTTCTAGTGAAGCATTATTGACCTGAATTCTAACATTGTAGCCAGTAACATTGTGTACCCTAAGATCTAAATTGTGCCCCTTAAGGGGCCCAGTTTCTCTTGGCTCCTCTGGTAAGTCTCACGTGCAGTGACAATACTTCAGATCTACTGTGCTAAGCAAATGTCTTGGTATAGTTTGTTTCTGGTTATAATTTTGATTATTTGTTTCCATTGTTGACAAAAGTAATGTGGTCTTTGACCCTACAGTCTAACCAACTGGAGATTTCTGTCAGGTGGCAGATAACATTCTGATACTGTGGACATTTGGAAACCGGAGTGAGAAGTCATTAGTATTTTGTCCTTCCATTCATAAGTAAAATCTACGTTTGTTTTTGTTGTTTATACCAATATGGATGGCGTCCTCTAATTTAAAAAAAAAAATTTCCTCCCCAAACTCAAGCCTTTTTTAATGTTTCTGCATTACGGCCACAATAGTTGTCAATATCCATAAACATGGAAGTTCAACATCAAAGATGATATTTCTTTTAGGAAGTTTTGATTTTGGTAAAGTGTTATAAATGGAGGCTTAGAATGGAAATGAAAGATAACCTCTGAAATAAAAAGAAATCAGCTTTCTTTGATTGGCTAGAAGTCTTTAAATAATGAAATAATTCCAAATTAAGGTCCCTTCAGACATCTTTTAATAAGGCTATATGAAGAACATAAAAAAATTCATGTCACTGGAAATTAGTCAATTAAGTTGAAAAATTAGGACTTTTAATAGCCATATAAATAACAATTTTAACTGCCTTTATTAAGGTATAATTGACATATAAGAAACTGCACATATTTAAAGTTTACAGCTTAATGTCTTGACAGTGAATATATCCATCACCCCCAAAGGTTTCCTCATGCCACTTTTATTAAATTCAGACTGGAGTGAAGTGGGGTTATTTACAGTGGCAATCCAACTACTGACCAGCCTGGGAGTTTTAACATGCTGTGTTTCTGACCTGGGCCAGTATACCCCTCCTTAGGCAACCTGGTCCCCCCACCACCACATTTCAGGGAGGTACCATGTTGATGGCAAAGTTAGTGTGGCACCCAGTGGGCATAGAGCACTCACAAAAGCCAGAACTCCTGGGCTCAATCAATCCTCCTGACCCAGACACCTAAGGCCAACCAGGACAATCCATGGCAGATGATCTTGTGTATTGTAACCGGCATCATAATCAGACAGAACATCAAGAACTTTAGAATACAATGTCAGTCAAAGATTTCTTAAGCTTTCTATGATGGGTACCTTTGTCATCTTTCTGAAATACTAATTTTCTCGGTTATTTGCTCTCCTTTTCTACAATTTTTTTTTTTTTTGCGGTACGCGGGCCGAGTCGCTCCGCGGCATGTGGGATCCTCCCGGACCAGGGCACGAACCCGTGTCCCCTGCATCGGCAGGTGGACTCTCAACCACTGCGCCACCAGGGAAGCCCTGCTCTCCTTTTCTAATCGTTCCAAGATTCTCTGTACTTCTTGAAGTTCTTCCTGAATTTGATCAATTTTCTCTTCGTCTGGCACCTTGCGCTTCTGCCGAGCATAGCTCATGCTATATTGGCCAGAGGCTCTGCACACTTCCTCTTCATGTTCTTGAATTTGCTGTTGTTAGAGAATGAGCTCACCAAACAGACCCTTTTTACAATGCTTGTCATTTTCAAATCCATGATCTGTTGCTCTAAATGCCATTTTTCCAGGTGAAACTGTGGTGATAAAACTCCTTCAAGAATCTAGACTTTCAACAATCTTGTCAAAGCTGGATGCCAGCTTTGCAAGGTCCTCTATTAGGAAGAGCTTTTCTGATTTTCTCTAACAATATAACCATCAATCTTCTACACAATATCAGGTTCAATCCATTTATAGTCACTAAGGTCACAGATCATATATTTCCACTGATGAAAAGTCTTTGAGGCTGTATGGCCGCTCCCAGCAGCAGATGCTAGTATGAGACATGGAAGTTTTAAATACCTTGTAGCTAATCTTCCTGGCCAAAAATTCCCACGGGCCTAGTATCCATATTTAATTGGAGAAGGTTTCAGTTGGAGACCAGAAGTGCTGAAATGATATCCTGAATTGGGGTCTTTGAAGTTTTTAAGATATGATGATGTGGATGGTAAATACTTCATGAAAGCTGATGCAGTTTTTTTTAGTGCGAAGCCTCCTTTTATTCCAGAGCTATGTTTCTCCACGTATTGGCAGACCTCACAGGCCAGGGCAGTCCTGCATAGTCACCACATCCCACATTCCGCCGGCCAGCGGTTCACACAGGCTCCAAGAGGGCCGCACGGGAGCCCGGTGTCTGCCCTAGTCTGGCTCCTGCTCCAGGAGTGACCCAGGAAGAGGCCCTCGGCCACCAAGGCACAGAGCAACCATGTGGCCAAACCATTGGTGCAGGGACTTCCGCAGGGTCCTGCCTGGCACCTGTATTTAGTCCATTAGGCAAACAACCCCCTCACCCTTCCCAGGGGTCTGCAAAAAGGGCCTGAGGAGAACTAACACGAGCGCCTAGAGCCTGTCCTCATGGCACTTTTTAATCCCTTCCTCCCATACCTCCTGTCCCTCCCCCACTGCTGCCCCGCTCTGGCAGCCACTGATCTGTTTTCTGTCCTTGTCTATTAAATTGCATTTTCTAGATTTTATATAAACCAGAACAGTTTATTTTTGTCAAGCTTCTTTCACTCTTCATAATTATCTTAACATTCATCCATCATGTCATGTATATCAGTAGTTCATTTTTATTGCTGGGTATATTCCACTGAATGGATGGACATATAGTTTGTTTATGCATTCATGTGTTGATGAATATGTGTGTTGTTTCCAGTATTATCTGGTTCAAATAAAGCTGCTAAGAACATTCATTTTCAAATCTTTCTGTATGGATGTATATTTTTATTTAATTTGTCCAAAGTGGTTGTGCCATCTTATATTCCAAAAGCAGTGTGTGAGAGTTCTGGGTTCTCTATTTCCATACTTGGCCAACAAACTCTCTTTTTAGCCAACATTTGGTATGATCAGTTTTTAATCTTAGGTGTTTTTATTTGTAACATTTCCATTTAATGTTCCTTTATATCTTCTATTTCTTTGCTGAGACATTCTTTTTTTTAAAATTTGTTTCAAACATGTTTATAATTGCTTGTTGAAACACTTTTATGATGGCTGCTTTAAAATCCTTATTAACATCTAACATCTAACATCTCTGTCATCTCAGTGTCTTTTCTCATTCAGTTTGAGATCATTTGGTTCTTGATATAACAAATGATTTTCAATTGCTACCTGGACATTTTGTATTCTATGTTATAAGACTGTATTTTATTGAAATTTTCTGTTTTAACATGCTTCCTCTAACACTGCTGCTGTGGTTGAAGGGGGCACCACAGCACCTTATTACTGTCAGGTGTGGACGGAAGTCCAGTTTTTCCCCTCAGCTTCTGTTGACACCTGAGGTAGAGGGACTTCTTGTTATTGCTGGGTGACGGTGGGAATTCAGGCTCCACCCTAGGTTCCCACTGCTACCAATCTGCCTAGGAGAGGATGCTTCATTACTCTTCCTCACCTGACCTCCACTATCACCATAGCAGTGCCCTTGTTATTGCTGAGCAATGAAGAACGTCTTGACTCTCCAATAGGTCTCCTCTGATACCCTTCCTTAGAGAAGGAGAAGGGTACCTCCTTGCCATGGATGGGATGAAAGTACAGCCTCTACATGTGGTCTCTGCTGACATTTCATAAGGGAGGCTGCCTTGTTGCCCCTGAGTGGAAAGTAAGCATTTACCCTCCACTAGGGCTCCTCTGACACCACACTGTCAAAGAAAGGGAGGAGATGGCTTGTTACTACTAAGTACAGGTGTAACTCCCAACATGGTCATCACTAACACAGAGGGGTTGCAGTATTTCAAATTAGGCTCCCCTTTTTAATATCGGAATAATTACTTTGTGTCTTCTGTCATAAATATAGTGATTTAGAATGTTCTGACCCTGATCATTCTTTGCCAATATTATATGCCTTCTTATATGTTGTTTAACATTTCATAGTAGAGTATTTATTATTCGTATACGTTGGTGTACCTCAAATTTAAGGTAGTCTCTCCTGAATGTTATCACGTTATAGCTTCTGCCATTAGTAATTTTTCCAGAAAGTTGTTAAGAATATCTTTTAGCCTGTTTCATCTTTTCATAAAATAAATTTATATACTCACCACTTTTTTCCCTAAGATTCTCAACCCCAGCCATTTACAAATGCTTGATCATAAATTCTGTGCCAGCATAGATGTTTAAGGAGATCATAAGTTTAAGTAAGTTAATTATAACTCAAATTGCATGTACTGTATCTCCTAAGGTTTTAATACTCAGATCCTATAAATGATGATACTGAATTCACAGGGAAATAAAAATTGCAATGCTTAATATTTAGTATTTGCTCAATAGATATTAATTCACTCTCCTTCATTTCTAAATTTTATAGACTTTAAAAATTTCAAGATATGAGAAAGGGCTGAAAATTCGTGTTTAGTTTGGAAATATATAAATTGGTGGTTTAAACTGTGTATTCAGTCAGCAGGCTCTTTTTATCTTTCCAGTTATTATGTTGAAGAAGTGCTTAATGAGCATGTTTCAGATATCACAAAAGTAAAACTCACGAAGACAATAAGCCCTTACTCCAATGCAATTCAACAAATATGCTTTGAGTGCCCATTAAGTCTAAGGCACTGGACAAAGTACTGAGGAGGCTACACATATGAATAAGACCCAGTTTCTGCCCTCTAACATGGCAAGAATGAATCACTGACAAGGGCAAGAATGGAAAAGAAGTCTATCACAGAGCTGTTGCAAAGCACTGTAATTTCATGCAAGTGCACTGAAGGAATGGAGAGATAGAGCAGCATAGAGAAAAGGGAAATGTGGCAAGATGCTGGGAACCTTGCACAAGGGGTTTTCTAGGTTTCCATGGAAACAGTTAGACTTGAATGCATGGGTGCATAAGGCAGTCTTACCAGGTGCCTGTTGTTTGTTTGGAAGAGGGAAAAAAATTACATTTCCATGACAGTTACAGATTAGCTGAGCAAGTAGCTTTCCAAAGTGATATACTTGCAGAAAAACAGATAAACACTGTCCAGAGTGAAAATGTTTGTATTCTGTAGTGCCAGCTGGGTAATTAGATCTCCTCTTGAAAGGACGAGGTGGCAGTTTGTACTCTCTGACCATTTTATCCAAGATAGCAAGTTCTTCTACACAGAAGCAATTTTCTGGGGGGAAAAAATCTCGTAATATATAGGTAAATAGTAGGGAAGAAAATTGAAAATGGGAGAAAAATTGCCCCAGAGAGAACCATGCAGATATTTTGGAGGTTACTAAAATAAGACAAGGAGTAAGAGTCTGTGTCCACATAGGAAGTTATGAAATATTTATAATGACATTGAGACATTGAAGCATTTGGCAGTGTAGCGAAGCAGTACTTTCTGTTGTGAATTGGGATTTAAGAAAGCAACACCCAACCATCCATCATAGATCAAGAGGTGACAAAGAAAAAATGAAAATTAGACAATGTTGCAAAAAGAATCTAACTATATGGGTATAGTCTGAGTTTAGCAAAATATACAGTTTAATTTCACACATTTCAGGGACACAGGAGACAAAACGTTATACTTGCTTCTTCCAAACACAATAGATAGGTTAGGTAGGTAAGTAGGTAGGTAGGTAGGTAGATAGATAGATGCTGTTTATGCAATGATTGACTTGTTTATTGAATCCTAATAGCATAAATATTAGTGATGAAAGTCACAACAAACCCTCAAAGAATATGAAAACAATGACATCACATGCGAATTCTGTCAAAAAGTTATAGCATAAATTAAGGATTATTTCCTAAATCCTGTGTCATGCAGAATAAAGTATTCAGAAGGGACATGTTCATTGGAAAAATCTGTCATATACTATCTTTCCTTCCATTTAAATATTTTCAATGTTCTTCAGCAAAGTTTTATAATTTTAACATTCACAACTTGAACATCATTTGTTGGATTTATTTGCAGACAGTTTATAGTTTTTATTGCTGTCTTATTTTGTTTTATTGGTTTTTGGGTTTTTTTATACAGCAGGTTCTTATTAGTCATCAATTTTATACACATCAGTGTATACATGTCAATCCCAATAGCCCAATTCATCACACCAACAACAACAACCCCCCCGCTGCTTTCCCCACTTGGTGTCCATACGTTTGTTCTCTACATCTGTGTCTCTATTTCTGCCCTGCAAACCGGTTCATCTGTACCATTTTTCTAGGTTCCACATATATGTGTTAAATTATATTTGTATTTCTCTTTTTGACTTACTTCACTCTGTATGACAGTCTCTAGATCCATCCACGTCTCAACAAATGACCCAGTTTCGTTCCTTTTCTTTTTTTACCCTCAAGACTGCTTTGACTATTCAGGGTCTTTTGGGTCTCCATACAAATTTTAAGATATTTTTTTCTAGTTCTGTAAAAAGTGCCATTGATAATTTGATAGGGATTGCATTGAACCTGTAGATTGCTTTGGGTAGTATAGTCATTTTCCAATATTGATTCTTCCAATCCAAGAACATGGCGTATCTCTCCATCTGTTGGTATCATCTTTAATTTCTTTCATCAGTGTCTTATAGTTTTCTGCATACAGGTCGTTTGTCTCCCTAGGTAGGTTTATTCCTAGGTATTTTATTCTTTTTGTTGCAGTGGTAAATGGGAGTATTTCCATAATTTCTCTTTCAGATTTTTCATCATTAGTGTATAGGAATGCAAGAGATTTCTGTGCATTAATTTTGTATCCTGCAACTTTACCAAATTCATTGATTAGCTCTAGTAATTTTCTGGTAGCATCTTTAGGATTCTCTATGTATAGTATCATGTCATCTGCAAACAGTGACAGTTTTACTTCTTCTTTTCCAATCTGTATTCCTTTTACTTCTTTTTCTTCTCTGATTGCCATTGCTAGGACTTCCAGAACTATGTTGAATAATAGTGATGTGAGTGGATTCATTGTCTTGTTCCTGATCTTAGAGGAAATGCTTTCAGTTTTTCACCATTGAGAATGATGCTTGCTGTGGGTTTGTTGTATATGGCCTTTATTATGTTGAAGTAGGTTCCCTCTAGGCCCACTTTCTGGAGAGTTTTTAACATAAATCGGTGTTGAATTTTGTCCAAGGCTTTTTCTGCATCTAATGATATGATCATATGGTTTTTATCCTTCAATTTGTTAATATGGTGTATCACATTGATTGATTTGCATATATTGTAGAATTCTTGCATTCCTGGGATAAACCCCACTTGATCATGGTATATGATCCTTTTAATCTTCTGCTGGATTCTGTTTGCTAGTATTTTGTTTAGGATTTTTGCATCTATGTTCATCAGTGACATTGGCCTGTAGTTTCCTTTTTTTGTAACATCTTAGTCTGATTTTGGTATCAGGTCGATGATGGCTTTGGAAAATGAGTTTGGGGGTGTTCCTCCCTCTGGTATATTTTGCAAGAGTTTTAGAAGGACGAGTGTTCGCTCTTCTCTAAATTTTTGATAGAATTCACCTGTGGAGCCATCTGGTCCTGGACTTTTGTTTGTTGGAAGATTTTTAATCACAGTTTCAATGTCATTACTTGTGATTGGTCTGTTCATAATTTCAGTCTTGTTCAGTCTTGGAAGGTTATACCTTTGTAATAATTTTTCCATTTTTTCCATGTTGTCCATTTTATTGGCATAGAGTTGCTTGTAGTAGTCTCTTAGGATGATTTGTATTTCTGTGGTATCTGTTGTAACTTCCCCTTTTTCATTTCTAATTTTATTGATTTGAGTCTTCTTCCTCTTTTTCTTGATGAGTCTGGCTAATGGTTTATCAATTTTGTTTATCTTCTCAAAGAACCAGCTTTTAGTTTTATTGTTCTTTGCTATTGTTTTCTTTTTTTCTATTTCATTTATTTCTGCTCTGATCTTTATGATTTCTTTCCTTCTGCTAACTTTGGGTTTTGTTTGTTCTTCTTTCTCTTGTTCTTTAGGTGTAAGTTTAGATTGTTTATTTGAGATTTTTCTTGTTTCTTGAGTTATGCTTGTATAGCTATAAACTTCCCTCTTAGAACTTCTTTTCCTGCATCCCATAGGTTTTGGATTGTCATGTTTTCACTGTCATTGTCTCTAGGTATTTTTTGATTGCTTCAGTGATCTCTTAGTTATTTAGTAACGTATTGTTTAGCCTGCATGTATTTGTGGTTTTCACATTTTTGTCCCTGTATTTCATTTCTAATCTCACAGCATTGTGGTCAGAAAAGATGTTTGATATGATTTCAATTTTCTTAAATTTACTGAGGCTTGATTTGTGACCCAAGATGTGATCTATCCTGGAGAATGTTCTGTGTGCACTTGAGAAGAAAGTGTAATCTGCTGTTTTTGGATGGAATGTCCTATAAATATCAATTAAATCTATATGGTCTAATGTATCATTTAAAGCTTGTGTTTCCTTATTTATTTTCAGTTTGGATGATCTGTCCATTGGTGTAAGTGAGGTGTTAAAGTCCCCCACTGTTATTGTGTTACTGTCGATTTCCTCTTTTATAGCTGTTAGCAGTTGCCTTATGTATTGAGGTGCTCCTATGTTGGGTGCATATATATTTATAATTGTTATATCTTCTTCTTGGATTGATCCCTTGATCATTATGTAGTGTCCTTCCTTGTCTCTTGTAACATTCTTTATTTTAAAGTCTATTTTATCTGACATGAGTATTGCTACTCCAGATTTCTTTTGATTCCCATTTGCATGGAATATCTTTTTCCATCCCCTCACTTTCAGTCTGTATGTGTCCCTAGGTCTGAAGTGGGTCTCTTGTAGACTGCATATATATGCAGCATATATATGGGATACACATGGATATATGTATCCATTCAGCAAGCCTGTGTCTTTTGGTTGGAGCTTTTAATCCTTTCATGTTTAAGGTAATTATCGATATGTATGCTCCTTTGACCATTTTCTTAATTGTTTCGGGTTTGTTTTTGTAGGTCCTTTCTTCTCTTGTGTTTCCCACTTAGAGAAGTTCCTTCAGCATTTGTTGTAGAGCTGGTTTGGTGGTGCTGAATTCTCTTAGCTTTTGCTTGTCTGTAAAGCTTTTGATTTCTCCATCAAATCTGAATGAGATCCTTGCCGGGTAGAGTAATCTTGGTTGTAGGTTCTTCCCTTTCATCACTTTAAGTGTATCATGCCACTCCCTTCTGGCTTGTAGAGTTTCTGCTGAGAAATCAGCTGTTAACCTTATGGGAGTTCCCTTGTATGTTATTTGTTGTTTTTCCCTTGCTGCTTTCAATAATTTTTCTTTGTCTTTAATTTTTGCCAATTTGATTACTATGTGTCTTGGCATGTTTCTCCTTGGGTTTATCCTGTATGGGACTCGCTGCGCTTCCTGGACTTGGGTGGCTATTTCCTTTCCCATGTTAGGGAAGTTTTTGAGTATAACATCTTCAAGTATTTTCTCGGATTAGCTTATTAAATTGGTCTTGAATTTTATTAAGAATTTTTTATGTATCTACTGATGTGAGCATATGGTTTTTTTCTATAATCTATTAATGCAGTGAATTAAATGTATACACTTTCTATTAAAAATATCATTGCATTCCTGGGATGTACCCAACTTGTTTATGGTGCATTTTTTGAGAGTACTGAGTTTCCTTTGCTAATATTTTGTTTGGGACTCATGCAATCATGAGGAAAATGGGCTCTAATATTTATTTTAATTGATCTAGTTTTGGGTTGTATCAGTCAGAATGAATTATGCTGCACCACCGTAAAAACACTTCCAAAATTTTAGTGTCTAAAACGTTATACTTTTGGGCTTCCCTGGTGGCGCAGTGGTTGAGAGTCCGCCTGCCGATGCAGGGGACATGGGTTCGCGCCCCGGTCCGGGAAGATCCCACATGCCGCGGAGCGGCTGGGCCCGTAAGCCATGGCCGCTGAGCCTGCGCGTCCGGAGCCTGTGCTCCGCAATGGGAGAGGCCACAATAGTGAGAGGCCCGCGTATCGCAAAAAAAAAAAACAAAAAAAACAAAAAAAAAAACGTTATACTTTTACTTATTGCTCATGCTACATGCTCATCTCACCTCAGTCACACAGACTCAGGATGACAGAGCTCTCACCATCTGGAACATCGCCAGTCACCAGGGAGAGAAGGACATAACAAAGCATGCACTGACTATTAAGGACTTTTTCTGGAAGTTACACAAATCATAGCTACTTATATTTCCTTAAGCAAAGCCAGGTCATATGGCCATGGCTCTCATCAAAGAATTAGGCAATTGTAATTGTAGGTTTGTCAGAAGGGGAATAACTAAAAGATTGATAAATAGCTCTAAAGACTGCCATAGTCCACACTTCTGGTAAGAAAACATTTAGTTTTCTATCCTACTCACATACAAAATATATCCCTCTCCACTCAAAGGAATTAATACAAAAGTCCTTTCTAATCATGACATCAATTCCACAGCCCAAGATATTTAAGGAATATAGTGGCTTTGTGCAGTATCTTGGTATTAGGTCTGGATGTGGCTCTTCTTGAGTTGAAGGCCTATAAACTCCTCCAAAATCCAATATGCAGTAATGGAACCAGGACCGATTACTGCAGTAATCATTCTGACAGAGGAAGAATTGGAATCACAGAGCAAACACTGATCCCAGAAAATAGAGATTTGTCTGTAGCAATTCTGAAAATTTTCCAAAAGACATATTGAGGATTTCCCCCCAAAGCTGGTGGGGAGTGATTCTTGAATAAGCACTGGTTCTCCTCCTTAGGGCAGCTAACTTGTCCAATTTTCTCCCTGGATAATTTTTCTTTTTCTTCTCCCCCCTCCCCTTTTTTTATTACATTATTCTCCTTGGCTGTATCTGAATTGGACATCAGCAAGATGTTCTTCTTGGAACCTGAGCAACTCTCTCAGCTGACTTCTTGCCTATGGATAGTTGGGAGCCCCAGGATCTTTTTAAATATCAAACAGTTATGGTCTGCTTTAGTCCAAGCTGTTGATTCTTTTGACAGCACAGTTTTCTAACACATAGTTTTGGCTTCTCTATTTTACTGCAGTCAGCTCTATGAGCAATGACCACACCTAAGTTTCTTCTGAATCACGGTTCTCACTTTGAATATTTCTTTGCTGTCTCTTCCCCTTGCCTCTCTCTCTTTCTCCACTTAGCTATGTATATCTAAAGCTTGTGTGAATGCCTCCATTACTGCAATTGTTGCTTTTACCAAGTATTTAGCCACTACATAATAAAGACCCTCACTCTTCTAGTCTATGGTAAAAACTGTCCTCATTATCAAACATATAAGCCATTGAGCCAATACCACATAGTTAGTGTTGTTTCTTAGCACTCTGTATATCAAGGTACCAGTATATGTCAGCATAAGCCTGATTTTACCGTGTATGACATTATGATTTATAATAAGAAGTATAGATCCAGTCTTTGTCCACTGTTCTTGGCACAGAGCTCTTAAAACCCTTGGAATTTCCTTTGAGGAGAGTGATAAATGTGTCTCTTGTTATGTGAATGAGCTGATTTTGGACTAGCTAGTTGCCAGAGCCCTGTGATTAGATGGAGACTTAAAGCCCACCCCACCCCCACTCTACCCCCCACACACACCCTGACCTCCAAGGAGGAAAGAAGTGTTGAAGATTGAGTTTAGTTGTCAGAGGCCAATGATTTAATCAGTTATACCTATGTATTGGAGCCTCCCATAAAAAAACAAAAAGAGGGGGATCAGAGAGCTTCCCAGTTGGTGAACATGTGGAGATTGGGAGAGAGTAGCGTACCTGGAAAAGGCATGGAAGCTCCATGCCCTTTTCCTATACTTTGTTCTGTGCATTTCTTCCATCTGGATGTTCCTGAGTTATATTCTTTTTTAGTAAACCAGTAATCTCGTAAGTAAAATGTTTCTCTTATTTCTGTGAGCCACTCTAGCAAATTAATCAAAACTAAGGAGGGGGTCTTGGGAACCTCCCATCTACAGCCGCTTGGTCAGAAGCATAGGTGATAACCTGGGCTGGTGACTGGCATCTTTACTGGGGGAGGTGGGGGGCCTTATGGGACTGAGCCCTTAACCTATGGATTCTGATGCTATCTCCAGGTAGATAGTGGCAGAACTGTGTTAAAATGTAGGATGTTCAGCTGGGTCCAGAGAAATGCTTGTTGGTGGTGTGAGGGGAACCACACACACACACTGGAATTGGATCCAGAAACCCAAAATACTATTGTAGCAAACAATACCCAAATCTTAGGGGCTTAAAATAACAAAGTTTTACAACATTCTTATGATTTGGGGTCAGTTGAGACTCCTCCAAGTCAACCTCACTTGGAGGAACAGGATGATGAAGTCCTCACTTATCACCCTGGCAGGGTAAAGGGAATGTTGCAAACCACATGCTGGCTCTCAATGACTTCCAAACTAATCAGCCAAAGCAAATCACGTGCTTGTGTCTACATGCAACAGGATGGGAAGGTGCAGTATTACCACATGCCTGGAAGAAGGAAGAAAAGAATATGAGAAATTATTATGCTATTTACTATATGTATCAAATTAATTTTTTTCAGCTGAAGAAGTATGGGTAAAAGAAAATTGGATGCAAATGTTGGCTCTGATTGTTTCAGCTCTGACCATGCTGGAACCCTCAGGCTAATATGAGCATTGGGTCTTCCTGATAGATGGGGTCCTATTATAATGATGGAAGCATCAAGCCATTAGGCCTGATACCACTAAACATTCTCAACATTGTACTAACTCATGTTATTCCGACTCATGCTCACCAAATTATCTTCTAATAAATTATCTTTCTATGATAGCTTGCTCTCAAGGAAAAAAACACACTAGGGAGATGTGAACAGTCTCTTTATGGTCATAATTCCCAGTGAAATTTAGTAAATCAGCATTATGCTTTTATATCTTGTGTGAGATTTGTAGCATGAGTTGGCATCACCAAATCTGATCATCTCTGCTACACTGACATGATCAAACTCAGAAAAGTGGTCAATTCCGAGGAAAACTGCTGCTTGAAAATCTGGAGGCAGGGTGAATCAACCAGACATTTTTTTCCTTTGACTGAGGACCACATGAAACTGCATTTCTAAAAAATCAAAAACAAACAACAAATCAAAAATCTTTCATTTCTTCCTTTCTTCAAAAGATGTAAAGTAAAAAAATGTAAGACAAGGAGGTGTGGAAGGAAGAGGCCTCAAATTGTGTTTAGATCAGAATCAGCTGGAGGCTGATTTTCCCCTAGCTACTTCTAGGGGAAAATCTGGGTACTAGATCAGAGACTACAGCTTAAAACAAGTCAAGCAGCAAACAGACACGAGTATAAAGCACAGTGAGGCATTGCTGAGCATGGTGAAAATCAGCCCTGGCTGATGGAAGGAGCCGAGAGCGGACTCAGAACAGGCTCAGCAGATCTCCACTTGGTTCAGAACACCCTCCATCATCCCTGTCCCACTGGCCTTTTTGCTGGTCCTTATACACAACAAGCTCAATGGATTTTGAATATGTTGTTACCCCTGCCTGAAATGCGTTCTCACCAAATTGTTCACCATGAGTACAAACAGGGACAAGAGGGTAGGTGGGCGAAAGCATGTTCTGGCTGTGTTGGCAAGTTCTTGTGCCCTTTTTGAACCCTAATAGTGAACCATAATAACCAGAAGCTTAACAAATGCTTAACGAAGAAATATGAGAGCAGTAGACGGAAAAATCATTTATTCCTTTCTTAGAAGAGAAGGCCGGTCGTAGAGCCCTTGTTGACACAGCATATTGACAAAGGAGGCAGAGGAACAAAGAGAAACCTGCAGCTATGACATGTTCACAGGTTAATCCTAAGTAGGACTAATCTTCGTAGGCTTATACTGTGGTAAAACACAGGACGATAAATGAGAGTCGGGAAGCTCTGAGTTTGGTGATCTTGCTCAATAGATGGTAAATCAAAGCTAAATGATTGCACAGAGTATCTGTTATATGAGTGGCTTCACCACAAGCCAGAAAGAATTCTTGTTAGCCTGGAGTAGGGCACCTATCTCTAAGATGGTCACGTCTCCCTGTTTTCTACCACTAAACTTCTATATCAATCCCTCATAAAGAACAATCTCCATTTAGAGGTGAGTAAAAATAAGAAATGGATTATCTTGTGCCCATCAGACTCAGGTTAAAAGGAAAGACTGAAATATGACCTCCCTCCCCAACAAAAATGAAGTGTATTACTAGGCATCAGAAAAGTACTGACCAGAAGTTTTTCACAAATTAAAATAATTTGCTTAAGATATGAAATTAAAGAAAAAAATTAAGAACTAAAGAAATCGTCACTGGAAAAAAATAGCTCAAGTAAAACAGGCCAGCTCTCAAATCAGAGATGAAAAAAAGGAAATAAAAATGTAGCTTTCAAAACTCCAGGAAAAAAAAATTTCCATCAATAAGGGTATACTGAAATATATTTTAGAATTTTAGAAAATTGGGGAAGGGGTATAGGAAACACAAAAAGAAGTCCAGAAGATATATAGCTATAGATATGAAAAAATAAATAATACTGGAATAAAATTAAATTACTTTTGAATATAATAAATTATTTTTGAATAAATTCAAAACTGTCTCATCTTACAGGGGGAAAATGTATAACCTTTAGATTTATCTTCTTTTCTGGAGAAAATCATTTACATCTAATTAGTTTCCTACAAATTAACATCCAACTTTAAAGAGTTGTAAGATGTCTGCTGCTAATCAATGGTGAATCAAAGAAAGGCTTATGTCTCTCCAGTCAGTAGATTCTTAGGCAGGTTTACCCACACAGCATGACAATGAAGGTCACGCTGTCATCCTTCTGCCTTGCGTCTATTTGGGATAATCTTTCTTAGCAACTCTTCCTTGTGATAAAAAGTAATCGCCAAATAGTATTTGATTTACATAAATGGTATTAGAATATGAATCTGTGAATTCATTTATTTTTCTCTTTCAATATTATCTCTTTTTTGTATTAGAGAGAGAGAGTGAGTGAGATTTTGTTGTTTTTTTTACTAATGCGTGGTATTCCATTAGTGTGCTTTCACAAGGTGCAGAGCTATATTCAGGGAACAGTAAAGAGTTTGATGTGACTGGAAAATAAGGTCCACAGAGAGAAATCTAGAAGATAAGGCTGGTAAGGTCAACTAAGGGCAATTTGTAAAGATCACATGTGTTATGTAATGGCATTTTATTGGTGTTGTAGCTGATGATAATGATGTAATACTAAGTTACTGTCCTTAGAAATTCAACCATTTATTCATTAGTTATCCCATTCACCAAATATTTTTAAAGGGTGATATATGAAAAAACAACAGCAATGTAATAGGCGCAAAACAAAATGTGTCATGTAAGGAGACAGGTTTTATTTTCCATTCATCAAAGTGAAAAATATTACAAATGTGATTCATTCCTTAGGTATATACTTCCTTCACCTTTTTACCTATAAATGCCCCTTCTCAATCTTAGGACCTACTATAGATGCTACATCTTTTGAGTTCTCTCCGATTATCCCAAGCTGGGTTAGGCATACAACTACAGTCTTTGGTAGATACTTCCATTACTGGAGTATTGTATTATTACCATGCGTTATTATCACTAGTCTATTTATTTTGTTCCCCATTGAATTTTGTATTGCATCTATTATATTGACTATTTTTGGTAGACACATACCCTGTATAAATGTTGGGCCAACTGAAAAATCAGTGAACAAATAGATGAATTCTCTAGGACAGTAACAACTGTTACTAGTGTAACGACACTAGTGTAACAACAAGAAAAAAAAGCCATTATCATTTTTATACCCTTTTGATTCTACAAAGGACAGGAAGCCCTGGAAACTAATCTTAAGGAAAATAAATGACATGAAGATATTCGTTGGCATGTTATGTTGTAATAGCAAAAATTTGAAAAACAAGTCAATACCAAATATTGGCAGATAACCATGTAAATAATGGTATATCAACTGGTTGATACGTTAGTCATTAAAATTACACTACAAGCAGTTGCAACAGTGTATAACAGTATGGAAAATACTTAAAACATAATTATAAATTCAAAAGCCCAAAAAGTTTATATTCTCAAGAATTTTAATTACATAAATATCTACAAATGTAACAGTCAAATCAGGTGCTGATAAGATGAAAGATATTTAACTCTATTTTTCTATTTATGTTATATAATATTTTGAATATATATGCTTAAGAATTTCATTGAAATAATCCACAATTATCTGAAGAATAGAAGGTGCTAAAGCAGAATTTGAAGTGCAAATTATTGGAAATAAATCATGTTTTAACTGGACATTGTCTATTGGCATCATTAATAGAAATAAAAATGATTATTAATCATATTTCAAGTAAAGTGCAATTTATATTATCTTAGAATTATAGCAAACTAAGATATTTAGGCTACTGGTTAATTAAACCTCAGGTTTATCACTTCTATTCATCTTACCCCAAATTTGGAACTGAGGAAGCTAAGCTTCCCCCTTCTCTCAAATTAAGGGATTTTCAAAAGATGAATGTATGAGAAATCAAGTATATTGCTGCTTTATTCTGTGCTATTACCTCCTTGGAAATATTCTGATACCTCTTCTTATCAGGATAAGAAATTTTTTTCCATATTCAAATTCTAAGTCATGTTTGTGATTCCTTCTGTGTGAAAAATAAAGCCAATAAATGCTTAATTAAAATATTTACACATCAGAAAAACACCTCTGGAGTTTTGTTTATTTGTGACATCATACCATTTATCTCTCTATCTTTTGTCCTTGTGTTGAGCAGACAGAACTCAGAGTCCAGGGAGAGTCTGCAGGACAGAGTAGCAGAGAAAAGAGAGGTGCAAGGAGAGAGATCTCTGAAGACCTACAGAGGACCTCCCTTGAGTATTCAACTGAATACTGATCAGCACATCATGCCAGGGAACTAACTGAGACCAGGGAAAGAATCACTCATCACCACTTAAAAGGATAAGAGGTAAGACTATTCATTGCTCATACAGGGCAGGGAACAGTGCTTGTTTCCCTGGAGATTCTGATGATTTATGAGCCATTGTATAGAATATACAGAGGCTCTTTTCTCATTAATGAGGATTTAATTAGACTGAGCAGTGCTCTGGTCTCACCTAACAAATCTTAAAAGCTGCAATCAATAGGATCAAACTATCTTCAAGTAATTTAACTGCATTCCAGAGCAAAACTAAATGCTATCTATAGAAACACAAAAATAACGAGCATCCAATAAGGTAAAATTCACAGTGTTTTAATTCAATCAAAAATTACTAGGCATGCAAACAAACAAGGAAATAAGACCCATAACAAGTATATAAATCGGTTAATTAAAACCTGCCCAGAACTGAAACAGATGTTAGAATTAGCAGACAAGTACATTATAACAGTTATTATCACTACAACAAACTAGAGTTAACAGACTACTAGAGATGAAAATGCAGTGTGTTCAAAAAACTTAAGGAGAGGCATAGAAGGTGGCAACAAGACCCAAATCAAACTACTAGAAATGAAAACTACAATATATGAGGTGAAAATACACTGGGTAAAATCAAAAGAAGGTTAGACCTTGTAAAACAAAATATTAATGAACTTGAAGGCATAGCAATAGAAGCTATCCAAGGAAAACAAAAACATAAAAGAGTAAAAAAAAAAGAAAAAAAAAAAAAAAAAAAAAAAAAAAAAAAAAATTAATTAAAAAAAAAAAAATATATATATATATAAAATAAATGAGAGAGGTGACATCACTGAAGGAAGATTCTATAGATATTAAAATGATGATAATGAAATACTATTTCTTTAAAACTTAAAGACAATAAATTCAACCACTTAGATGAATGGACAAATTCTTTGAAAGACACAATATATCAATACTCACTCATAAATAAATAATATGAATATATGATGTCTATTAAGGAACTTAAATTTGTAGTTAAAAACATTCTCACAAGGAAAGTCCAGTCCTAGATGGTTTCACTAGGGAGTCAACCAATCATTTCAGGAGTAAATAATGCTCATTCTATACAAAGTCTTCCAGAAAATTGAAATGGACAGAATGTCCCCTGTCTTAGTCTGCTCAGGCTGCCATAACAAGGTACCATGGACTGAATAGCTTAAACTACAGAAATTTGTTTCTCACAGTTCTGGAGGCTGGGAAGTCCAAGATCAAGGTGCTAGCAAGGTAGGTTTCAGTCTGAGTCCTCTTCTCTTGGCTTGTAGGAGGTCACCATCTCGTTGTGTGCTCACATAACCTCTTCTTTGTGCATACTTGAGGAAAGGGAAGGGAAGAGAGAGGGAGGGAGAGAGAGGGGGAGAGGGAGGGAGAGAGGGAGAGAGAGGAAGAGAGAGGGAGAGAGAGAGAGAAGGCTCAAGATCTCTGGAGTCTCTTCTTATAATGGCACTAATCTTATCATGAGGGCCCCACTCTAATGACCTCATCTAGCCTGAATTACCTCCTAAAATACCCACCTTCAAATACCATCACATTGAGGATTAGGCTTCAACATACAAATTTGAGAGGGACACATTCAGTCCATATTACCTCCCAACTCATTCTACAAAACCAATATAACCTTGGTACCAAAACTAGACAAAGATATTCTTAAGTAAAGATAAATACCCCTCATGAACATAGATGCAAAAATATAGTAAATTTTAATAGTAAAAACGTAGTAAAAGAATTGAATCTAACAATGTATAAAAAAAGACAATGCATCATGATCAAGTGGAGTTTACCACAGGAGTGCAAGATTGGTTTATCATTGAAAGGATCAATCAATGTGACACAACATACTAACAAACCAAAAAAAGAAGAAAATATCTGACAATTGCAGTCGAATACAGAAATGTATTTGACTAAATTCAACTTCCATTTCTGATTAAAAAAAAAAAAAAACTCTTAGTAAACCAGGATTAGAAGGAAACTTCTGCAACCTGATAAAAGGCATCTATGAAAAACTGACAACAAATTTTTATGTATTATGATTTTGGTTCTGACTACAGGTCAGTGTTCCATTACTAAAATTCATCCAACTGTTCACTTAAAATGGGTAGCTTCTATTTTATATAAATGATACGTCAGTGAGGCTGGGGAGAAGTCAAGGAATAAAATCGCTCACGCAGAATATTCCTTTACGTTGAATGTTTCTAATTATTATCTGGTCAACACATATATTTCCATTGAAAGGGAATTCACAATCACAAGCAAAACACAAAAACCTATTTCACTTTAAAACAATACAAATCATGCTATTCCTTTCATCAAAACAAATAGGTGTCCCTGCAGCTTCTTCCTAAGAATTTTCATCCTGTTTCCTTCAGTGACATCGTCCTGTCAACAACTCATCATATTTTGTTGTGTTAAGACCTCTCACAATGTGATGAGTTTTTGTGCATCAACAGCATCATAATAACCCATTTACACGCAAACTACAAACATTTGCTCCTAATCATTTTATTCCTTCCATAGATGAACAAGTGCCCCATGTTACTTCAAAGTGCCCATGTCCCGGAGAGTTTTATACACTTTATTTACACGGCCTCAACAAAATGATTAGCAAAGAATGGCCACCATCAAAAAATCTACACACAACAAATGCTGGAGAGGGTGTGGAGAAAAGGGAACTCAATTGCACTGCTGGTGGGAATGTAAATTGATACAGCCGCTATGGAGAACAGTATGGAGGTTCATTGAAAAACTAAAAATAGAACTACCATATGACCTAGCAATCCCACTACTGGGCATATACCCTGAGAAAAACCATAATTCAAAATAAGTCATGTACTACAATGTTCATTGCAGCACTATTTACAAAAGCCAGAACACGGAGGCAAACTAAGTGTCCATCATCAGGTAAGTGGATAAAGAAGATGTGGCACATATATACAATGGAATATCGCTCAGCCATAAATAGAAACGAAATTGAGTTATTTACAGGGAGGTGGATGGACCTATAGAGTCTGTCATACAGAGTGAAGTAAGTCAGAAAGAGAAAAACAAATACTGTATGCTAACACATATATATGGAATCTAAAAAAAATGGTTCTGAGGAACCTAGGGGCAGGACAGGAATAAAGACGCAGACATAGAGAATGGACTTGAGGACACGGGGAGGGGGAAGGGTAAGCTGAGATGAAGTGAGAGAGTGACATTGAGATATATACACTACCAGATGTAAAATAGATAGCTAGTGGGAAGCAGCCGCGTAGCAAAGGGAGATCAGCTTGGTGCTTTGTGACCACCTAGAGGGATGGGGTAGGGAGGGTGGAAGGGAGATTCAAGACGGAGGGGATATGGGGATATATGTATTCATATAGCTGATTCACTTTGTTATACAGCAGCAACTAACACAACAATGTAAAGCAATTATACTCCAATAAAGATGTTAAATAAATTATATATATATATATAAAAAAATGTCTTAGCACTATTACATGATAGTGTCCCCAGGCAGAACCTGAAGTCTTGTTGGAACTAAAACTGGCAGAAGCTATTGCTATCTTTATCCAGTTACAGGTGAGACAACAGAGAGATGTCAATGCAAGGAGTTAACAGAAGGACTAGCTGGTCTTGTTGATGCAACACAGATGAAAAGAGTCATTTTGTTATAAAGCAGAAACTAACATACCATTGTAAAGCAATTATACTCCAATAAAGATATTAAAAAAAAAAAAAAAGAAAAGAGTCAAGGGTAGTCACAGGGTACAAAAGTAAATAATCAATACATAAAAACAAGGAAATTAGGGCAAGTGATATAAAGACCAGGGAAAGCACTAACCTGAGAATGGAGGAATGTTAATAAGACCAAACAAAGAATCAGAAAGTGGTGTCTACAAAAGTAGAAGAATTGAGGACTAAGAAGTCAACAAGTCACTGGAATCTTCAGAATCATATACAAAAATAAAGAGGATACAGGGAAACAGGGATTAAGCTTGAGAAAGTGTGCCTGGATAGACACGATATTTGCAGATAATTCCTCCTAATTTTCGAACTGTAATCCATGCCTCAACTCAGATAGGTCCTGCTGACCTAGGAAGCCTTTGGATCAGAAAACAAGTGACAGGTTTATAGAATGAGAGGAGGAGAGTCAAGACAAACAACGTAATGAAAATAATCCTTCTAGCTGAATTCTCAAGCCACTCATGTCCAAACCAGGTATCTTTCCTACTTTCAATTTTTGCTTCTGTCCTGTGTTGTAACTTTTCTTGGTACCACCGTGTAAAACCCTGTTATTGGTTCTCACCTGCTCATCCCCTGATTCAGTTCCGTGGATGGTAGACTAAAGTTGTACCTGATTTAAGGATGTGGCTAGAATCTGGCTGAATCTCGCCTTCTTCCTCAGCCCAGTCCCCACCTCATAGTGGCAGCAGACATTGTACATTGACAAGATGTATCGTTTGGAAGACCTTTCTTAGACTTACAGAGTGCTTGGTAGAGGTATGTCCTGGTTGTTAATATTAATATAAATACAGGCATTAATACTGTACCAGAATCCAAATGAACACATTTTAGGCAACAGGGCTAAGAGCCCTGATCAAACTGGGCATAGAAGAGGCCAGAATTAAATGATGCCTCTAACCATGATTCACTTGAGTAAGACACAACTGCGTAAAATAGAAGAATATAACTTAGGACAGAAAGAGAAATTCTGATTTGGGAACTTGTATAGAGTTCAGAAAAGCTGAGAAAACTCAGAGAATCACTGAGTTCTTTGTTCCCCCACCCCCCACCTTACTCTATGATGTAACCAAAACTTACCTTAAAATGCCATCATTCATTGTTCTTATTAATATGTTTTCTATTTTGTTATTTTTATGAGTCTGTTCACACTTAAACCTATTACAGGACCACTGGTTATTAGTGGTAATTTAAAGGGACATTTCCTCGCAGGTATGTTCTTAATTGAGGTCACTGTCAGCAGCTCAAGTTCAGTGGCCCTGACCACTAGGGAGCATTCTGTTGGTCTTTGCGTGGGACTGTGCCTATTAGGTCCGTTTCTTGAGCTGTAGATCACCCACCAACTGCAGCCACTGTATCTAAGTAATGTGCTTCCTCGTTAGATAAAATATATTATTTCTTGGTCTCCCCACACCCAAAACATACTCCGTTTTCATAAAGACTCTGTGAGACAATGTTTGGAGAATACAGAAGGCATGGATGAGGTATGATACTGAGGCTGTAATAAATATACAAAGTGATTTATGGAGAGTCAGTCACCAGGCACTCTGCCTCCTCTCTGAGGAATTTTTTGTAGTTTTACTCATAAAAATGAAAAATACATGCAGTGGATAGTGAACTGGAAAATGTATTTAAAGGAATAATTTGTTTTATATCAAAGGGCAAAAAAAAAAAAAAAAAACCAACCAGGAGGCCACTATACTGTTCCTGCCTTTTAATTCCAAAATGGAATGAGACTATCAGACAGTAAATCTGTTTTAAAGTGATTTTTTTCTTAAGGGAGAAGCTAGGAGATACACAGAGAGAGAGATATTTTAACCTTAGGAGAGTAAAGGAAAATACTTGCAGTAATCTAAAGTTGTTATTCTATTTATGTCTAAAATAAATGCATTGCTGGACAATCTCACTGAGGAATGCTCTGTTCTGGAGCCATATTGCTGTCGTAAAGCCCAAAGCTGCTGCCTTCCTTCCCCTATTCCATTTCTAGAAGTTGTGCTGTTACGATGCCGCAGAGCTCACAGATGGTACCAGGCAGTATGGTGGGGGTTATTCAAGTCTCACTCCTGCCTCGTACACCCCCGAGAGTGACTGTAGAATGGAGGCCATGATTAGAGGGTGGAATCCAGCGACCATTATCCCTGCTTATGTTATTAATTAGGGGCCCTCTGCACATAAGCAAGATGTGCAGAGGAGCCTGGTATTAATATAACAAAGAGATCTTTCCAGTATCTGCAATTCACACGCACATTAGTTCTGAGGCATTCCCAGAAACTGGTAGTTCCAGTAAAATCAAGTTGTGTAGAACACATGGTCAGATTTTTCTCATTTCCCCTCCTCTGGGCAAGGCATGCTGAAATGAGTTATTGAGGGAGAATTTAGGAATAGTGATACTATTAATTCATACATGTGTAGCGTTCTTAACAGTTTACAAAACACATACATACACGTTACCTCATTAATCTTCACAACCATATGAGACAGATTACTAACATTATTGCCATTTTTTACAAATAAGAGAAATGAAGTCTCTCAAGCATAAGAAACTTACCAAGACCCCACGGCTTTTAAACAGTGGAGCTGGAGTTACAGTATGTATTTTTTTAATTGCAAGTTCAGGGGGACCATCTATACCAGATTAAAAGTAGCCCCCAAACTGGATAATACCCATCTATTATTAGGCATAGCCCTATCTGATCACAAAGTGATCTTTGCTGAACACTAGACGTCCATTCTAGGCATAGAAGCAAGGGACATTCTGAGCATTTGATGTCTTTTAGAGCAGCGCCCCTCAGATCGTGGTTCCCATACTGCTGCTTGTCTGCTGTTTGTAACTGGTGCGCAGTGTGGTAAACACCGAAGCTAAGGGCAAAGCATTTGGAACATTTCATGGCAATTTGGCCGAGTCATTTTATGGCCGTTGAATAATAAAAAAAATGGAGGCCTGTATTTTGTATGTCCTTTTAAAAAAGTTTTATTTTCCTATTAATTTATTTTTACTGTATTTCACAAAAAGATCAGGCCACAACAGAATGGGAGGAATAGTGATCCCTCTCCCAGTTTTGCACAGGAAGTACTGCTGTGTCCTGCCAGATAGCATGCCTGGGTTCCAGTTCATCAGGGCCTCCTAGGGAGGCTCTGTTCTACTCTACGGAAACACTTAACATGGGTTCTCCCTGAGGGCCCCTTTCTCGTTGTTTTCTGAAGATCTGCATTTGCAATAAGCATGTCCTTCAGGGTCTTTAATGCCCACTTCTGAAGAGTGGCTGTGTCAGTTCTGCTGCATAACGAATTACCACAAATTTAGTGACTGAACGCCACCCGTTTATTATCTCCCGGATTCTGTAGGTCAGAAGGCTGAGCATGACAGGACCTCACAAGGCTGGCACCACGGTGCTGGCAGGGCTGCAGGCTCATCTGAGGTGCTCTTCCAAGCTTATTCAGGTTGTTGGCAGAACCCAATTTCTTGCAGGACTGAAGGCTCTGTTCCTTGCTGGCTGTCAGCGGCGCTCATTCTAGAGGCTGCTCTCAGGTTTCAGCCACGTGGCCCTCCTCCAAGGCAGCTTGCAACATGTTTACTTGCCTTCCTCCAAAACAGTAGGAGAGGGATTCCAACATTTGACCCTCTTTTTACCTTTTCACCTGATTCAATCAGGCCCATCCAGGATGATCTCCTTTCTGATTAACTCAAAGTCGACTGACTCGTGACCGAATCACGGGAGTGATATCCTGTCATGGTCCCTGCTCCCAACCATACTAAAGGGGAGAGAATTATACAGGGTATGTACACCAGGGGTGAAAATTTGGGGGACATCTGCCAACCACAATGGTCAACATGTGATTAAAAAAGCACACCAAGGAAATATATTGCTTTGTGAACTTGTCTTAACTACTCTCTTTGAAGAGTTTACCTAAAAATATTATTAATTAAAATGTGTAACTTTCCATTCATGTTGAATTACACTAATTCCATGCCTGCGTGTGCCCTCCGTTTCACAACAGGAGGAATCATCTGTCCCAAGAGGCATTTTGATCTTCAAATACCAAAATAACAGAGGTCACTAATGCCTTCATGCAGCAAATCCAGACTCCTCAATGTTTTCTACTGTGGCACTGCCAGATTGCTGGAATTATACTCATTATAGCCAGTAGTTATCAGATTATGGGACTATAAGTGGAATAGAGCACGTAATCTTAGGATGAGGTCAGGAAAATCAGGCTCTGAAACTAACAAAACCGACACACAGTACAACCATGCATGACAGCATCTGTAACTCATCCTGCAGTGGGTTTTTTGAGAGAGTTTACTTCTGGGACTAAGGCACCAAAATTCAAAAACACACAAAATAAAAATAACATAAAATAATCTGCAGTCGTGGAAATCACAATAGTTCTATTTGGACACTGATAAAAATTGCTGAAATCATTGAAAACTAGCAATTTTCCTTGTGTCTATAGTACTACCTAAAGATAGTGAAGCTCTAAATTATTACCTTAAAAAATCAATACCTTTGGTAGTTTCATCCCCAGTAGAAAGGAGTATCACCAGAGCGTTAATAAGTATTCTCTTAATACCATTTAATGCCATTCAGTGGCAATAGGCACTAAGAGTTTATGATACTTTTGAAAGGAATATTTTATTATTTCACGGACATACTTTTATTTACTGTAACCTTAAGGTCTCAAAACAACCTTCTCATTACGGTTTGTTTTGACAAGTTGATTGTCCTAATTGAAAAAGAAAAGGTTTTTTTTTTCTAATAATTAGAACTCTTTTGTGCAAGTAACAGAAATTACTAACTAAAATAAGCAAAAAAGTGGGGGCAGTTATTAAGAGGGTGGCAGAAGAGAATTCTTAAAAAGGTATATACACATGGCTCTTACATAGAGGTAGAATAAACACATGTCAAAGACTTTGTTTGTCATTAATTAATGAGGGAAACAATAGATGTTACATCTTGTTCAAAAGAGAACTCAAAGAACCACACATTTATAGTCATGTAAGGAGTGCTGAGACAAATACAAATGTGTGGAAGTTACTCTTAGAAGAATAAATTGAATTTTTGAGCTGAGCAACAAAACCTGAACTTCTCTGGACTCTACCAAAGTATAACCAATACATGAGACCCATCCAGAAAGAAGCAAGTGAATTATTTAGCATTAACATTAATGTAGACCATCACATAATCAAATCAGCCATATCAATGGGCTGCAGCTAAGGATAGAATTACAAAACTAAACTCTCTTTCTCAGTCCAGCTTTGCCAGTCCAGTGATCTTATATAGATTAAGGCTTGGATTTATCTGCTTATTGTTTGGTACGAAAATTAGACTTACAACTTCTTTAAACTTTCTAAGTTATCCTATTGTAGGCACAAACCAATGCATCTTTTTACTCAACCTTCCCTTCCCTAAAGACTGCCTTCCTGGTCCAGATTTGCTAACAGAAGGGGACACTGCAGGAACATCTTGACAATTGAGACATCGTTAGTCTAATTACTTCTATCACACTCCTGCTTCACCTTCGCCCTCCCCCATTTCTTGGAGAAGCATCTGCTAAATGTCAGTAGTTAAGATGTGTCAGACAGAATCCAGAACTGCATAGCTTAGTTTGTTGGGAGGCAGCCAGAGAGGAGAAGAGGAAGAAAAATATTTCTTTTAAATTCTCTTTTTCAGATGCCATCAGATTATTTTACAAAGAGAGAAGAGTCCAACAAAAATGGAAAGAGAGGTTATTTGTGTACCTATATGAATATGTGTGAGCATATTGTGTGTGTGTGTGTGAGTGTGTATGAAACAGAGAGAGAGAGATTTTCCAATCAGCCAAGGGTACGGGTATACACATATCCGGGAAAAAGCATGACATCATTGGCAAGATTTATATGCCTGTTAATGAGTTAATGTTTTAATGGTTTTTTAAATAGGGTAGAGAATGGAACACACATAAAACTCAGCATACCGCTTGTCTCCATCCCTGATGGATCAGACATTAAAATTTAGCTACTGAACTAGATGCCAGTTATCTATATGTCTATTTGGGGATGATATCTGTTACTAGCTGGTGATGATCAAAATTACATATACTATCTATTCAATGCAAAACTGGTATAAAAGCCAAAATTTCTCTCATCTACAATGAACGTTTCCCACAGTCTCTTTACGTGTGTAATAGGGCTGTCACCAACAGTAAAGCAGGAATTCTTTCCTCAGTCTCTCATAGGAATGGCTACTTCACTGAAGCAATCAACATTTTAGTATCTGTGGAGAAATCATTTAGGGAAGAAAGATCTGTTTGTTCAAATGCCACCACTTGTAAGTACTGATGTCATCTTCAGTCCCTAGTATGCATGTTCCTAAAATCCCATAGAATAGTGGTTCTCAACTTGGGGTGTCCAGAGGACAAGCCCATTTTTAAAACCCCACAGCTGATTCTCATCTGTACCAGGCTTCAGGAACCACTTTAGAGACTTTTGCTCCCTTTGAGCTGCTGTACATGTCACATCAGTACTCACTGCTGGCAAATGGAACATATGCACACTACAGGATGGATACATACAAAGGGGAGAAAATAGTTTTTGAAAAAACAAGTAATAATTAAATATAAATTATTTAATAACTTCATCAGTGGATAAAAACAAAAGCGAGGAAAAGAATAAAAACAAGTAACTACACATTAATTCCCTGTACCTAAACTTATCATTAATTTTGACCACTACTGACCCCTATTTCTCCTCACCAGACTGAACACACAGCTCTCTGTAATCTCAGCGAGGGCATGGACTTTGTCATACTCTGCTGTAATTTTCATGGTTTAGAACAATCTCAAGCATAGACTATTGACTTAGTAAGTATTTGTTGAATGAAAGAATTGTGTTCTCAAAGTCAAATCATCTGGGGAGGCAACTGCTCTGACTTAGATACAATCCTCGGGTTTTTACATCTTGGACTACTCTAATCAATGATATATCACAAATACCTTCCAAACCTTGCCTTCCTCACTCCCAGTAATCAGGGCCATATGTGAGCTATTCTATTCCATAATGTCCGTTCCTCTGCCTCTCACATCCAAATCCCTCTGTGCTCCCTAATGCAAGAAACTTTCCATCAAACTTACTTTCTGCTCCAAGATCTGAATTCTGTTTTCCGGGGCCCATAACAAAGATTTAAAAAGTGGTTAAATGTACTTTGTTTCCACTACCCTCCCCCAGGCATTCTTCTTTAAAATATTTTTTTCCCAATAGAAAGAGGTTCCTTTTGGGTATGAAATCCCTCGCTTCCCTCTTCCAGCTGTAGCAGACATTAACAAAATCGAGCTTCCGCTTACTTCCCTGGTTCCTATAATTTACCATTTGGCTCAGGCTTGTGGTTGAAATGGCTCTGAATTATTCAAGGGAACAGTGTGTTTTCCTTTCTCTGAATGGTTTACAACATTTAATAAAACAACTTAGTCACTCACTTAAAGCTATTTATTGGACACCTACTATGCTCCAGGGACTGGGGATATAAGTTGGATAAGGCACAGACAGTCTCTGGATGCTTTCTAGAGAAAGAGGCATACAAGTAAATCAATGTGAAAACTACTCTGGTGGAAATATAGATTTAGTCCATGGCAGCATAGAAGAGGGATCTCAAAATGTGACAAGACTCTAAAGAAAGACTGCTTAGAGGAAGGAGGATTTGAATTGAGGTTTTGAAGACATGAAAGAGCTACATGATAAGTATGTGTGTGTTGGAGGATGTAAGAAGCTCAACGTAAATAGAATGACAGTATTAGGTATGAAAGTGTGAAATGTAGGAAGACTTTCTTGGGAAACTATAGTCTGGTACAGCTGGAAAATACATGAAAGTGTGAAAGGGGGTTGGATAAGTAAAAGCAGTAAAATGAGATGAAGAATATATGGCAGTTAAACAGAAATAGATAAACTGATCAGTAGTGAGTCCAGAAATCAGCTTAAATATAATTTAGTATATGACAAAATTACTATTTCAAATCTGAAAAAAAAATTGATTATTCAATAGCGGCTTGGGCAACTGGCTAGTCATTTTGGCAAAAAAATCAAATTATAGTTCTAGCTCACTTCTAGTAGCAAATGAAATTCCAGGTAACTCAAAATGCAAAAATCAAACCATAAAGTCTTTTGATTATTTTACTAGAGATTGCGAATAATCCTTTCTAGGACATGATACCAAAAGTAAGAAAATTGTTGAACATTTTGCTGAATTTTAAAAGAAGAACAAGAAATTTTGCATGTCATAAAACAGCTTAAGAAGTTTAAGGTACAACTGATAAAATGGAAATATGTATCTGCAACATATTTTAATAGTAATGATATGGGTAGCTACTGTTATTTTATTAAGTGCCGAACCATCTTTCAGCATTTATATACATCGTTTAATATTCGCAACAACTCTGTACTCTTATTTTACAAATACAGGAATCGTGAAGCAGAGTGATCTTGCTATAAGTCTCAGAGCTAGTAATTCTAGGAACTGGAGTTCACACTAAGCTTGCATTGATTCCAAAGTCTGTGCACTTAACAACTATAATACTCATTTGTAGGAGGTTAACTACCTATTCATACAGATCAATGAGGACCAAAAAAAAAAAAGAGTGTACCAAAGAAAAATGGGTAAAATATAAGAACAAAGGAAACTTCTCTCTCCTTCTCTCCCGCCCTGACGTCTTTATCACTCATATGTTGTCATATATATACAAATTGGCACTAAATAGTAAAAAAAAAAAAAAAAAAACTGAAACTAAAATTGAAAAAGTTGGAAAAAAGGTATTACTTTTTACCCATCAGACTGACAAAGATTAAGAAGACTAACTGTATCTGTTTTGAAGAAAATGTGAAGGGAATATGCTCACTGTTTATTTTTAGTGAAAGTGTAAATATGTATAAACTTCTGGAGAGTATTTTGGAGACACTTATCAAAGTTTTAGTTGTACATATACTTTGACTCAGCAGTCACATCCAGGAATATTTCGTAAATTGATGACTCGATAAGCATGAAAATATACAAGATAATATACAATGAGTTCATCACAGTGTTATTTATACTATTACAAAGACTGGAAACAATTGAATGTCCACTCTTACGAGATTGACTAAATATAGTGTGGCCATATATTCTGTTTTCTTTTAACCAGTGCACTTCTCTATTGCCATTGAAAATGATATTAGCATCTGACATTTAATGTCATATGTAACATAGTAATGAGTATAAAAGGCAATATAAAAAACAGGTTATGAAATACAACTACTTTACTTACTTAAATATGTATTTGTATGCATACTCATCTATCTACCTATATCTAATTATCTATCTACAAATACAATAGATTAACAACTTGTTGTTGCATAAAACTCCTAGAAGAAAACACAGGAAGTACACTCTTTGACACGGATCATGGCAATATCTTTCGAGATAATGTCTACTCAGGCAAAGGAAACAAAAGCAAAAATAATCAAATTGGATTACATCAAACTAAAAAGCTTATGCACAGCAAAGGAAGCCATCAACAAAATGAAAAGACAATGTACAGAATGGGAGAAGATGTTTGCGAATGATATAGTTGATAAAGGGTTAATATCAAAAATTCATAAAGAACTCATGAAATTCAACAACAAAAATACAAACTGATATAAAAGCCAGCAGAGGAGTTGAATAGGCATTTTTCCAAAGAAGACATACAGATGGTCAACGGGCACATGAAAAGATGTTCAGCATCACTAGTTATTAGGGAAGTGCAAATCGAAACCAAATTAGACATCACCTCACACCTGTTAAAATGGCTACTATTAAAAAGACAAAAAATAACAAGTACTGGAAAGGACATGGAGAAAAGGGAACCCTCTCACACTTTTGGTGAGAATGTAAATTGGTGCCTCCACTATGGAAACGAGTATGGAGATTCCTCAGAAATGTAAGAATAGAGCTACCATATGATCCAGCTATCTCATTTCTGGGTGTTTATCCAACGACTACAAAAAACACTATTTCAAAAACACATGCACCCCTTATGTTTATCGCAGCATTATTTACAGTAGCCAAGATATGGAAACCACCTAAGTCTCCATCAAGGAATGAATGTATATATACATATATATCTCAGTGGAATAAAACTCAGTCGTAAAAAGATGGAATCTAGCCATTTGCAACAACATGGATAGACCTTGAAGATATTATGCTAAGTGAAATAAGTCAGACAGAAAGAGACAAACACTGTATGATTTCACTCATATGTGGAATATAAAAAACTAATAAATAAACAAGCAAATAAAGCCAAAGCAAATGAACAAACCAAACTAAAACAAACGGTAGATACAGAGAACAGAGTAGTGGTTACTAGAGACTGAGTGTTGAGAGGGAGAGAAAAATAGGTGAAGGGGACCAACTATACGGTGGTGGATTAAAACTAAATTTTTGGTAGTAAGCACACTGTAGAGCATACAGAAGCAGAAATGTAATTTGTACACATGAAATTTATATAATATTACAAATCAAAGTTACCTGAGTTAAATAAATAAATAAATCTGATGAACATTAAAAATTTTTAAAAATCATGCCCAATTAGAGCATGAAAGAAAAATAACTGGTTGTTTGGACTTCAGACACATTTTTTTTTTTATATTTTTATAGTTTGAACTTTTATAATAAACGTATTATAATTTAAAAATGAAGCTGTTTTTGTTTGAGAAGAAAAGGTCATGAACGTGTAGATATCTGGTAAATAAAATCATATACAAGAAAATAATATTAACCAAGTTGCTTTGTGCTCATTAGATATTAAGGTAAACTTTGCAGGTTAAAATATATTCAGTATTAATATCAAAAATCTATATTCTATAAAAATATACAAAGGCTTGTAAAATTCAATAAATGTTAGTCTTATTACTAAAATTTAATAAAGAGATATACGATAGATAGATAGATAGATAATGGTTAAAGAACCAAAGTTACCAAGAATTTCATCAAGAAACAATTTGGTCATTTTATTGGTGTTTTATTTAATCTTTGACCAGTTCATAGGCCAGTCTTAGGCCACTTACTAAGTACCAACTGCTACTAGATCAACTAAAGTTGCTTTGAAGTATCACTGACTTCTGCCATTTTGCTACAAATAGTTGAGAATGGCAGTAACCTTAATGGAAAGGTATAGTGAAACAACAAAAACTTGTTTCAGATTTGTCTGAACTGCCACGTCCCTTTGTCCTGAGCTTAATGTCAGCGCTTTGAAACTGGTGACAAGAAGGAATTTCTTTAATGGAGAGAAACAAAGATGAGGTTGAATTTCCTTTTAGTGTGGAATGCCTAAATGCTACTTTTTCTGTTTTTCCCTCTCTCTGCATACTAGATTTTTTTTCACTTATTTTATAGAAAGTAGATGACAGCAAGTGTAAACATGGAGTAATATGCAGAAACAAAGCCAAAATCAAGAATCTGGGTTTGCCTCTCTTTTATGACAATTGTTTTTATTTTAATTTGCTTGCCTGTCAAGTTTTACTTGGAAAAAGCATTATTCCTCAGGTAAAGTTGTAAAAATCACCAGTTCTTCTGCAGAATCAGAAACATTTTGGTGTTTTTATAAAACAACTATCTTTAATTCATAAATGTCAGTTTGAAAATTTGATATTCAATTCTATTAATTAAAATTAAAAGAAACAACACCCTTATGTACTTTGATGGTAAATAGGATATACTATTCCTGTAAGGAATATATTCATTTTTAAATTTAAATCAAGAAAAGTCATAGTTTGAAATAGTCTAAAGTTCTCATGTTAATGCATAAGTATATATTAAAATGACCTTAAAAACTAATAGAAATAAATAAATAGAGGCATTCATCTTATAGGAATAAATGTATATTTAGATTATTTGATATCTTTCTAGCAGCCTAGTTGTGATACTAAATGGTATTTTGCAATCTATTCCCCCCCCCCTTTTTTTTTGCGGGCCTCTCACTGTTGTGACCTCTCCCGTTGCAGGCCTCTCACTGTTGTGACCTCTCCCGTTGCGGAGCACAGGCTCCGGACACGCAGGCTCAGCGGCCATGGCTCATGGGCCCAGCCACTCCGCGGTATGTGGGATCTTCCTGGACCGGGGCATGAGCCCATGTCCCCTGCATCGGCAGGCGGACTCTCAACCACTGCGCCACCAGGGAAGCCCCTATTTCCCCCTTTGATGCAAGTATGTAACGTTCTGATCTTTCACTTAAACTGAAATCAAAAACCTTAGTGAGGCAGTCATATGCCATTTTTTATAACCATACTCACTCTAAAATTTTATGATTCTATTGCAAAACAATTCTATTGCTACATATGGTCCTTTGCTCAGTGCAAAGGGGAAAGTATGCTTGCACAGTAATGTTTACCCTCTACCCCGGTGAGTGCAAATCTCATAATATGGTAGACATACAAATATTTGTCTATGATGTTTCTGGCTGCAAGATAAATGAGCAGCTATCATGGGTGTGGCATGATTTACTTAACCAGAAGCATCAAAAGCTGAGAAGCAGAAGACTGACGTCAGCTTCCACAATGGAAGAGCATAATCATTAAACCAATATTTGTCAGCTTCTTAATTTTGAATATGTTGTGGTTTCCTTTCCCTTTCTAAAGAAATATTCATTTTTATGCCTAATTGGTAATTATCTTAGTTAATTCAGGATGTTATAACAAAAATAGAATAGACTGGGTGGCTTAAATAACATTCATTTCTCACAGTTCTGAAGGTGGAAAGTCCAAGACTGAGGCACCAATAGATTCTGCTCTTGGTGAGGGCCCTCTTTGCTGTGTGCTCCAATGGTGGAAGGGACAAGACAGCTCTCTGGGTTCTCTTTTATAAGGGCACTAATCCCATTCAGGAGGGCTCCACCCTCTTTACCTAATCACCTCCCAAACGGCCCACTCCAAATACTGCCACAATGGAGGTTAGGATGTCAACATGTGAAATCTGGGGAAACACAAACACCCAGCCATTACAATATTAAAAATTTATTATTGGAAAAGGAAAATTTTAATTGATTCTTAAGATTGCAAAAGTTCCAGGTCCCATAAAACCTGGATCCTTCCCTGTGAACAGTGATTGACTTCATTTCCAGTAATATGTCTATGAGATCACAAGAACAGTATACAAGTCCACAGCACAATAAAACTGAAATGGAAAATTTTTCCTACTCTTTTGGTAGTTAATGAAAAATATAATTTGTGACAAACTGCCACTAAATTACTAGAGAGAATACAAGACTTCCTGACTAAACTCTGCCACCTTGTTTATCCCTGTGAAAGTTAATCAGAAATTTCCTTATTACATGAGGGCTTGGCTTTTATGCTGCTGGAATGCTGTTCCCACCTTATCCCACCAAGATCTATCTTTCAGCTAGTGGACACAATTTCTGGAAAACAATTAAGCAGTATGTCAAGGGACGGTGGACAACATATTTTCGACGACCATCAAGAATGTAAGGAGTGGCCTTGGCGTTGGAATGTTCCAGAGATAGCATACTTTGTACTTGATCAGTTTGGGGCAGGGACACTAAACCTAGAGGGTACAGAGAAAAAACAAAACAACAACAACAAATACACAGAAAAAGAGCATAAGCTAGTTCAAAGACGAAACAAGGTACAATGTATTAGAGATGGGTGGGATAATAAATAATTACATGGAAACTAAAAATACAACCTAAGAGAAGAATATCAATCTTCTTTGGCAGCAATAATGAGCAGAACTGGCACTGTAGAAAATTGAATCGGTGATATACCAGACAAACTTGAGAAGTTTTCCATAAGGCAGAAAGAAAGGATAAGATAAAAAAACAATGAAAACTACAATAGATAATAAGAAGAAATAATGAAGATACGAGCTAAGAGTAACAGTTGTTCCTGAATGAGCAACAGAATAATTAGATCTAAAATAATAACAGGAGGACCTTCAAGATGGCAGAGGAGTAAGACATGGAGATCACCTTCCTCCCCACGAATACATCAAAAATAAAACTACATGTGCAACAACTCCTACAGAACACCTACAGAACACCTACTGAACACTGGCAGAAGACCTCAGACTTCTCAAAAGGCAAGAAACTGCCCACGTGACTGGCTGTGTGGCTGACAGGGTCTTGGTGCTCTGGCCAGGTGTCAGGCATGAGCCTCTGAGGTGGGACAACCGATTTCAGGACATTGGACCATCAGAGACCTATTGGCCCAACGAAATATCAATCGGCGAGAGCTCTCCCAGAGATCTCCATCTCAACGCTAAGACCCTGCTCCACTCAACGATGAGCAAGCTCCAGTGCTGGGCACACTATGGCAAACAACTAGCAAGACAGGAACACAACCCCACCCATTAGCAGAGAGGCTGCCTAAAATCATACTGAGTTCACAGACACCCCAGAACACACCACTGGATGTGGTCCTGCCCACCAGAAAAACAAGATCCAGCCTCATCCACCAGAACACAGGCACCAGTCCCCTCCACCAGGAAGCCTACACAACCCACTGAACCAACCTTACACGCTGGGGGCAGACACCAAAAACAACAGGAACTACGAACCTGCACCCTGTGAAAAGGAGACCCCAAACACAGTAAGTTAAGCAAAATGAGAAGACAGAGAAATATGCAGCAGATGAAAGAGCCAAGTAAAAACCCACCAGACCAAAAAAATGAAGAGGAAATGGGCAGTCTACCTGAAAAATAATTCAGAGTAAAGATAGTAAAGATGATAAAAAATCTTGGAAATAGAATGGAGAAACTACAAGAAACATTTAACAAGGAGTTAGAAGAACTAAAGAGCAAACAAACAATAATGAACAGCACAATAACTGAAATTAAAAATTCTCTAGAAGGAATCAATCGCAAAATAACTGAGGCAGAAGAATGGATAAGTGACCTGGAAGATAAAATAGTGGAAATAACTACCTCACAGCAGAATAAAGAAAAAAGAATGAAAGGAATTGAGGACAGTCTCAGAGACCTCTGGGACATTAAAGGCACCAAGATTCGAATTATAGGGGTCCCAGAAGAAGAAGAGAAAAAAAAGGGACTGAGAAAATATTTGAAGAGATTGTAGTTGAAAACTTCCCTAATATGGGAAAGGAAATAGTCAGTCAAGTCCAGAAAGCGCAGAGAGTCCCATACAGGATAAACCCAAGGAGAACCACGCCAAGACACATATTAATCAAACTATCAAAAATTAAATACAAAGAAAAAATATTAAGAGAAGCAAGGGAAAAACAACAAATAACATACAAGGGAAGCCCCATGAGGTTAACAGCTGATGTTTCAGCAGAAACTCTGCAAGCCAGGAGGGACTGGCAGGACATATTTAAAGTGATGAAAGGGAAAATCCTACAACAAAGATTACTGAGCAAGGATCTCATTCAGATTCGATGGAGAAATTAAAACCTTTACAGACAAGCAAAAGCAAAGAGAATTCAGCATCACCAAACCAGCTTTACAACAAATGCTAAAGGAGTTTCTCTAGGTACGAAAAACAAGAGAAGGAAAAGACCTACAATAATAAACCCAAAACAGTTAAGAAAATGGTAATAGGAACATACATATCAATAATTGCCTGAAATGTGAATGGGTTAAATGCTCCAACCAAAGGACACCAGCTCGCTGAACGGATACAAAAACAAGACCCATATATATGCTGTCTACAAGAGACCCCTTCAGACCTAGGGACACATACAGACTGAAAGTGAGGGGATGGAAAATGATATTCCATGCAAATGGAAATCAAAAGAAAGCTGGAGCAGCAATTCTCATATCAGACAAAATAGACTTTAAAATAAAGACTATTAGAAGAGACAAAGAAGGACACTAAATAATGATCAAGGGATCAATCCAAAATGAAGATATAACAATTGTAAATACTTATGCACCCTACATAAGAGCACCTCAATACTTAAGGCAAATGCTAGCATCCACAAAAGGGAAAATTGACAGTAACACCATAATAGTAGGGGACTTTAACACCCCACTTTCACCAATGGACAGATCAAACAAAATGAAAAGAAATAAGGAAACACAAGCTTTAAGTGACACATTAAACAAGATGGACTTAACTGCTATTTATAGGACATTCCATCCGAAAACAACAGAATACACTTTCTTCTCAAGTGCTCATGGAACATTCTCCAGGATAGATTATATCTTGGGTCACAAATCAAGCCTTGGTAAATTTAAGAAAATTGAAATCATATCAAATATCTTTTCTAACCACAGTGCTATGAGACTAGATATCAATTACAGAAAAAAAAACTGTAAAAAATACAAACACTTGGAGGCTAAACTATATGCTACTACATAATGAAGAGATCACTCGAGAAATCAAAGAGAAAATCCAAAAATACCTAGAAACAAATGACAATGAAAACACGACTACCCAAAACCTATGGGATTCAGCAAAAAGCAGGTCTAAGAGGGACGTTTATAGCAATACAATCCTATCTCAAGAAACAAGAAAAATCTCAAATAAACAACCTAACCTTACACCTAAAGCAATTACAGAAAGAAGAACAAAAAAACCCCAAAATTAGCAGAAGGAAAGAAATCATAGATGGAGAGATATACCATGTTCTTGGATTGGAAGAATCAACACTGTGAAGATGACTATACTACCCAAAGCAATCTACAGATTCAATGCAATCCCTATCAAACTACCAATGGCTCTTTTCATAGAACTAGAACAAAAGATTTCACAATTTGTATGGAAACACAAAAGACCCTGAATAGCCAAAGCCATCTTGAGAAAGAAGAACGGATCTGGAGACATCAGGCACCCTGACTTCAGACTATACTACAAAGCTACAGTAATCAAGACAGTATGGTACTGGCACAAAAACAGAAAGATAGATCAATGGAACAGGATAGAAAGCCCAGAGATAAACCCACGCATATGTGGTCACCTTATCTTTGATAAAGTAGACAAGAGTATACAATGGAGAAGAGACAGCGTCTTCAATAAGTGGAGCTGGAAAACTGGACAGGTACATATAAAACAATGAAATTAGAACACTCCCTAACACCATACACATAAATAAACTCAAAATGGATTAAAGACCTAAATGTAAGGCCAGGCACTGTAAAACTCTTAGAGGAAAACACAGGCAGAACACTCTATGACATAAATCACAGCAAGATGCTTTTTGACCCACATCCTATAGAAATGGAAATAAAAACAAAAACAAATGGGACCTAATTAAACTTAAAAGCTTTTGCACAGCAAAAGTAACCATAAACAAGATGAAAAGACAACCCTCAGAATGGGACAAAGTATTTGCAAATGAATCAACAGGCAAAGGATTAATCTCCAAAATGTATAAACAGCTCATGCAGCTCAATATTAAAAAAGCAAACAACCCAATCCAAAAATGGGCAGAAGACCTAAATAGACATTTCACCAATGAAGTTATACAGATTTCCAACAAACACATGAAAGGATGCTCAACATCCCTGATCATTAGAGAAATGTAAATCAAAACTACAATGAGGTATCACCTCACACTGGTCAGAATGGCCATCATCAAGAAATCTACAAACAGTAAATGCTGAAGAGGGTGTGGGGAAAAGGGAACCCTCTTGCACTGTTGGTGGGAATGTAAATTGGTACAGCCACTATGGAGAACAGTACGAAAGTTCCTTAAAAATCTAAAAGCAGAACTACCCTATAACCCAGCAATCCTACTACTGGGCATATACCCTGAGAAAACCAAAATTCAAAAAGAGTCATGTACTACAACGTTCATTGCAGCACTATTTACAATAGCCAGGACATGGAAGCGAACTAAGTGTCCATCAACAGATGAATGGATAAAGAATATGTGGCACATGTATACAATGGAATATTACTCAACCATAAAAAGAAACGAAATTGAGTTATTTGTAGTGAGGTGGATGGACCTAGAGTCTGTCATACAGAGTGAAATAAGTCAGAAAGAGAAAAGCAACTACCATATGCTAACACATATATATGGAATCTAAAAAAAAAAAAAAAGGTCTGAAGAACCTAGGGGCAAAGCAGGAATAAAGACACAGAGGTAGAGAATGGACTTGAGGACACGGGGAGGGGGAAGGGTAAGCTGGGACGAAGTGAGAGAGTGGCATGGACATATATGCACTACCAAATGTAAAATAGCTAGCTAGTGGGAAGCAGCCACATAGCACAGGGAGATCAGCTTCGTACCTTATGACCACCTAGAGGGGTGTAATAGGGAGGGTGAGAGGGAGATGCAAGAGGGAGGGTATATGGGGATGTATGTATATGTATAGCTGATTCACTTCCTTATACAGCAGCAAGTAATACAAGAATGTAAAGCAATTATACTCCAATAAAGTTGTAAAAAAATACATCATAGAAGTTACATAATTAGCATATAAGGACTTTAAAACAGTTATAAATTTATCTAAAAACTGAAAATATGAACTTTCAGAGATTAAAAAAAAAAGTAATGAAAAACATAATGAACATGTCCTTAGCTGAAAATCAAACAATTAGAAAAACATGAGCGTGAAGATAGAATTGGATCCATCACGTGCCAGAGAATTCAATGAAAATAAATCCACACTGAAATCCACACAACTTTTTCCTTGCTATTACAAGGGCCAAAAAGAAATATCTATAGGTATTCAGGATTAAAAAAACAACAACTAAAACCAAAATGTTAAAAATAGAAAAGCTGGCTATGTTCAAAATATCAAAAATCTGCCTGTACTTAGACTACCTTCTGCAAGAATGAGGTCAAAAACCAGAAAACAAACTCGGTAGCTGTTTGAAGATGGTAAAATTGTGTATCTAGAAAACCCAGGTAATTTAACAGAAAATCTATTAGGAAAGAAAACCAAAACAAAACAGAATTCAGGAAGTGAAAGGGCTACAGGATGGCCACCCCAGGTTTATGCTGGTTTTATCCTGGTTAATGTGCCTATAGAATTACTGAAAATTGGCTGTAGTTTTTGTTTTAGCCATGGTTTGAATTATCCAATATCTCTTCTCACTATTCATTTCCTTTAGTCATATTATATACTGAAAATTAAAGTACAGTCTCATTTAAGAGTTCCTGGTATGTTGACAAAGACTGATCATACACTTTTCCTCCAAAAAAAAAGCCTCAGTAAATTTCAAAAAGCAGGAATGATCATATAAGCTTTGATAAGTAGATAAAATGAGAAATTATAGCAAGATTTGAACAAAAACGAAACACTTAGAAATTAAATTTCTGCTAAGTAACTCTTGCAAAACTTCAAGGATTCAAACATGACATGCCTGAGGAGAAAAATGTCCTAAAATGTCTCAAGAGAACTGTTTCTCTCTGGCCAGCCCACCAACCTCAGCACATCCTCTCTTTTCAGGGATCAGATGCCTCTGGCTAGGATGCCTTCCTTATCTTTCTGCCAGGGCTGTGATTGACTATACATCTTCATTACCTAATCAATTTGTGCACTGAATGTGGAATGGATTCAGTAGTCAGAGGAGGAAGTGGAAAAACAAGGCTACAATGATTTGGGATGTGATATAACTTAGGTAAAAGCTGTGTTTTAAGTCCACAGTGATCCCATTTGGCTCTCCAACTGGTTGTGCTTCTCTTCCTTCAAATTTGATGCAGGGGGCTTCCCTGGTGGCGCAGTGGTTGAGAGTCTGCCGACTGATTCAGGGGACATGGGTTCATGCCCCAGTCCGGGAGGATCCCACATGCCGCGGAGCGGCTGGGCCCCTGAGCCATGGCCGCTGAGCCTGCGCGTCCGGAGCCTGTGCTCCGCAACGGGAGAGGCCACAGCAGTGAGAGGCCCGCGTACCGCAAAAAAAAAAAAAAAAAAAAAATTTGATGCAGGATGCTCGAACCCTAGAAACAGATAGTTTTCCTCTATCCTTTTCAAAATAGGATGACTTTGTGCAGCCCACTTTACTGAAAGCCAAGGTAGGTGGCAGTCTGAGGGAAAGGATAGGGCCGGATGTCCATACAGCATGGGAATAAAGTCAGAAAACTATGATGTTGTGTTTTTCCAAAGAACCAAAGCAATGGTAGGACACTCTGGTCCAGTCAAAATGCAGGCTATTTTAATAATTGGAAGAAATGGTTGTCAGTAGAAACGATTGGGACCTCAGTCACAGGTCTGTAATGATTATTCCCCACTCCTCAGCGAATGGTGAGATTTGGTCTATTTAAAAAAACAAACAACAACAACAACAAAAAACCCGTAAAGTCTGTGAGAGGAGGAAAACAAGATGGGAAGAAGCATACTGTGTTGTCTCCTCTACTTCCCTAGAAAGATGAGATGAAAAAACTTCCAGAGAGGAGTCCAGGAAGGTTTAGGGCAGAAAGAAATGTATAGAAAGCCAGAACTGGATTTTGGAGAAGAGAATTTGTTGCAGCTCAGTAAAAAATTTTAAGTTATTCTGGTGTTTTCATTCTAAAGGGTGGCATTTCAAATAAGAACAAAGATGGGCAATGGGACTAAAGAAATCTTACCCATACCATGTTCTTGGATTGGAAGAATCAACGTGAAAATGGAGAGACAGGTGAATATGTTGATCTTAGGTTCCCCCCCTTTGTTGTACTTTACTTCTCCACGCTTGCCCCTTAACCCCATTGTAATGTGATTGTTTGAGCTCGTGTGTCTGTTTCCATTAGACTCAGAGACTCAGAGGCAGGCTACCTGCCTGTCTGTTGGTTATGTAGTGCCTGACAATAATAACTGCTTGTTGAAAGAGTAAATGGCATGGTTATATAGATGAGAATTAGTGGTCATACATATAGTCAAACCTCCAACTGACAGCAGGCATCCCCTGAGAGCTGGTAATTTGGAATTTTTGGAAGAGCTTCAAGAACAAAGAGCTCATTGCTTGTAAAGGCAATTGGAGTAATTTAAATTATTGGGTAATGTAATTGGTCATTTAATGAACAAATTGAGATTATTAGAATATATTAAATCAAAATTTTCTTTCTTCTGTGGATTTCACCTTACAAAGCTAGGTGGAATATGTCTTCTTCTGTGTATCCCTCCCTTAAAATCTAACTTCTGCAGCATCTATTCTTTTTCATTACTATCATAAACAATTTAAATATACAGAGACTCAAATAAACTAGATAACTTATCCAAAGTCAGAATGCCAGGGTTAATGTCTACTATGGGACTTGAACTCAGTTTTCTTTGACTCCATAATCTGTGAGCTTAACCACTCTGCCGTACTGAAAATAACTACAGTTCTTTAAAATGAACCTTTTTAAGTGGCTTCTGCAGCACTTATCATCTCAAAATCGTTTCCATATACCACTTACTTTGTCTGTATCTCTCTCCAAATGCAGCACAAAAATAAGCACGTGTCAGATATTATCTGACTAGGACAGAGTGTGGTAAGACTATTACCAAATTTGATTTGGGCCCGACAGTTCCATTTCAGTAAAATAAATTTGTATGGGTCTTACCAAATCTAATTTTTTAGTAAACAAAACTTCTAGACCTTTTTTTTTTTTTTTTTGCGGTACGCGGGCCTCTCACCGCCGCAGCCTCTCCCGCCTCGGAGCACAGGCTCCGGACGCGCAGGCTCAGCGGCCATGGCTCACTGGACCAGCCGCTCCGCGGCATGTGGGATCTTCCCGGACCGGGGCACGAACCCGCACCTCCTGCATCGGCGGGCGGACCCGCAACCACTGCGCCACCAGGGAAGTCCTTCTAGACCATTTTTATACAAATTATTCCAAAGAAAGGTCTTCCCTATCCAGTTGTAAAATTTACTGTTTTAACTAAAATACAAGATCATTTATCTTTGTTAAATTTCATCGTTTTGGATTAGACCTGCCATAATCATTTTAAAACTTGATTCTGACATCTATCATATTAGCCAGCCTCCAAACATGATGGCATCTGCACATTTGGTAACCATATTTTCTAAGCATTTACTCATATCATTGCCAAAATATTAAAAGGACAAGATAAAGGTTTATCAATATTCCATTAGAAATGCCCCTAAATAGAGAAAAAACTAAACGTCTCTGGAGAAATTGCTCAGTGGTTTGCAGGACAATAATCCAGATATATTTCACTATATTATTAACCAGGATATAAGAGTAGCTTTGTTTAAATGCCATGTAAAGGCCATTATACTCTACAGGTCAACCCTACCAAAACAGACTAATTTGTTCTGACATACACTTAGTGAATCCATATTGGCTCCTGGTAATCACATAATCTTTTCTACCGGCTCAGAAAGCATAAGGTTAATAGTATGTCCTGGAATTTTCCGGGGAGCAAATATCTATACGCTTGGGAGTTCTTTCTGAGGAAAGAAAACATGTATCCTTCAGTGGAAGGTAATGGTGCAAACACAAGATGATATTATTTGCAGTACCAAGTTTTTCTATATAACACAATTGCCTCCCATTTTCTTCAACACACATCCTGGTCATTTCATTAACTTCACAATTACATGAGCCTCCATCTTATGTATTTGAATATTTTGAAACTCTCTTATATATATACAACATTACAGTGTTTTGAAACTAGAAGATAGACTATGTATAGAATCATATTATAAATAGGCTAAGTTCCTTAATATTGTCAAAGCAATTTGCCAATTGGAAGAAAATGTCTTGTCATTTCAGTCTTCCTGATGAGTGACTATACTGGCTTGAATACTCTTCAAAAAGAATTACTCATCATCTCACAGCCCTTATTTTATTTAAAATCTATTATCTCCTCTTATAGAAGATATAAGAACTTGACCCAGTATTATACTTCAAACTTTGCCATGTGCACCATGGTTTCAGCCGGTATAGGTTTGTCTAAGGCTCCATTTTATGTTTCATGATTTCATTGATTCTTATCACATACCTAGTTACCTAGTCTGTCTTTTATTTCTTTTGAAATACCAAGTCTGTCTTTTATTTCTTTTGAAATAGTAACTGGTCTTCACCGAACCGTCTCTGGTTCTTCTCCAGGTTTCTCGGACATTTCTTAGGTACGTTGAGCAGGTGGGATGTACTGATGTCTTGGTCATTTGAGTCTCCCCGCTGCAATGGGGACGTGAATATCACTGCAGTTCCGTCAGGTTCCACATGATGGTGGCCTTGTCTCCGCAAACCGGACTTCAGGTCTCTCTATGTGCTAGAAGTTTATTGGCCTCAGTTTCAAGCTCCCTAGATAAAGCAGCTGTCAACTTGCCACGCCCCTGTCAAAAGGCCGAGGTTTTCAGCTTGGGCTCCACACCTGTGGGCAGGGATTGCGAGCTGTATGACACTTGCAGGAGAGCAGCTGGAATAGCTGAACACTTTCAAATGCTTCTTATGGACACTACTGTGCTTTGGTTTTGATTTTCATTTTTCGTTGGAATATTTTTCTAGCATAAAATTCAAATTTGAGGATGGAGGATGAAGATGCATAATAAAAACTTAAATAATGCTACAGTCAGAATTGAGATCTGCAGAAAATATCACACACACAAGATTTCAAAGATTTAATATGAAAAAAGATAACAAAAATTATTTATACTTATTTTATATGAAAATGATCATAATTGGGGGTATAGAGTTAAATAGAGTATATTAATAAAATTAATTTCACTTGTTACTTGTTACTTTTTTAAATGTGGCTACTAGAAAAGTTAAAATTACCCATTATTTGCATTTGTGGCGGCATTGTATTTATATTGGACTGAGCTTGTCTAGAAGGAGGTGGGTGATGTTTACTAAGCACTGAGGGTTCTTATATTCCTCAGGAAATCTCTGACTTCAGCACAGTTGTCAGATTGACCCCAGAATCTGAATTTTCAGGAAGTGTTGGAGGCCTCCATATAGCTATGGCATAGAGCAGTTCCAAAGAAGAGCTTCTGGGTCAGAATTGATGATCAGAATTATGTGGTAACAATTTTCTAATTGATTTTTGATCCCTTCTACAGATATATTGATTCAATACATATGGATTGATTGTTTTACTCTCCTCTATTCATTTTCTTTCTTTTTCCCTTCTCTCCAATTCCTTTACCTATAAGGAAGGCGTGACCTCCATATAGGAGAATCTGTCTGAAAAAACAGATGTGAAAGAGACGTGACGATTGGAGAGCTGCAGAGAGAGCGTGGGTTGAACAGGAGTGGACTGAGGGTTCCCACTGTCAATGACACTCCAGAGTAGTTCTGGTATTTCAAATTAGGGCATATTCAATTGTATAATCAGAACATGGGCATAACTGGAAAGCCAGCCAGTTGACCCTAAAGTCTGAGGTTGATTTACAACCATCAAAATTATACAGAATTTCTGCTCACTATTCTGTTATCCTGAAAGTGATTATAAAATTGCATACATTAGACCTACTTTAGATTGGAGAGCCGTCAGCCCTTCCCTCCATTACTTAGATACAACTTTCCTACATTTTGAAGCAAACAGAGCTTTGCTTGAGCTACATATGCTTTCTTAGGAGGAAGCTAAAGTCTCTAAGAAAGTAAAATGCGTTAATTTGCAACAGCCTGAAGAATTGAGTTGGGTAGTTGGTGTACATTTGACGATTTACTAGTTTCACAGCAACTTTTTGACTGGATTCTGTTAGAGTCTCCCAGTGAGGTGATTTGTTTTTTCTTGCTTTGTTTTGTTTTTAACTTTAGCCGCCTACTAACTTTAGCTGACAACCCCTGGGTGGCATCTGACAGAGCAATATAAGTCTTTGATTTTTTTTGGTGGGCTGCTTTGCGTCTGCCTGATATATGTATGACCTAAGTGTCAGCCAGAGATTTGGGCAGAGATTTCCACAAAGCTTGGGATTCCCTCTCTCTGGTTCTCTCCTCTGTAAAACTCCTCCCTCATTATCCATTGTCTGTGGTTTCTCTGCTCACTAGATGAAAATGAATGTAGGTTTCCTAGCAGAGATTTTGCCATTCTGCAAGGTGAAAACTGTGACCTGCCCTAAGGCTGAAAACCATAATAAATGGGAAGCTTACCCTCTGCCTTTGCCTTCTTTCAAGAGTTGGCTCCCCTCCCAAATCTCTGTGCTTACACTCCCTGTCAAGTGCTTTCAAATAATTATATTTTATGCTTTGACAAGGCCTTATAGTTGTTGCCTGCTGAAGGACTGGTGCCATACAAGCTTATTCAGCCATCATGGAAGTGGATTTTCTCCCCTTTGTCATTTCTTATTTTGTAAATTTGTGCTTTCTCCATTTTTAACTTTGATTACTTGCTAGTGATTTGTCTATGTTCTTTTCTGCCTTGCAGGATTTTGATTTATTAATTTGATTTAAAGTTTTTCTGTTCTCTACTCACTTTTTATCTTCAATTTTTCCTTCTTTGTGCTTTCTTTTGGTTTATTTTATTGTTATTTTCTACTTTCTTATATCAATGATTTAAATCATATATATTTTTCCATGCTTTTTATTTATGTATTTATTATAATTATACAAACAATAACATTAATGTAGTCTAACTGTGAAATCTCAGTCAATTCATTTTCATAACAAAAGAGAGTTTTTGCTCTCCTTTTCCCTCATGGGTACGTGTCCTTGATTTTTTAGATTAATTTATAAACTTTATTAGAAACAAATAAACAAACAATGACTGATACACTGTTCCTTTTATGGAACCAATCAATTTAATCAAGTAACATCATTTGTTAGTCCCGGAAGAGTTTGAAAATGGCAGTAAATAATTTATTTTTAAGTTTTTACTTTTATTGCAATAATTTTCAATGCTATGCATTTTGCTTTGAATATTGCTTTAAAAGTACTCCGTATATTCTGATATGTTCATCATCTGATTTTCATTACCATTATTTTTCAAAAAAATTTAATTAGTAACATCTTTATCCTTTTATTCAAGAATTGTTTAATAAAAAATTCTTGAATTTCTAGATTGTACTTGGTCACAGGAGAAATGGGTGCAAATTTAGAAGGTGGAAAAGAAGAAGCAGCCATTCTTATGCTCTGATGGTGGATATAGAACTTGAGGTGATGTGGCACCCATGTGTGTAGTCACTCGTCTGCTAACTCAGTTGTTGGCATGGGACAGCATCTAACCCAGCCCCTCCAACTCCCATCAGATCTTCTCGTTTGGTTTCTCAAGTCCTGGCCTAGGTACATACGCAACTTCATTATAAAAGATACCAGCTTCCCTGCAGGCCTTCAGCATCATCCAGGTAGGTCAGAAACAGACTCTGGTTCCAGTTTGTCTTTCTGGATTCTGTTTTATTTCCACAAGTTACAGCTTTCTCTGCTCTCTGGCCTCATACACAATCCAGCTTCAATGGCAAGAGTTTGCATAGATTTGTCCACAGACCCCACAATTGGGAAGGGCCTAATATTTATAATAAATCTCTTGTTCTATGTCACTTATAAGAGTGGCTTCTCTGATAAAAACCTGACTTCAGAAATTGGTGATGGAAGTGGTTCTAGAGGAACAGAATCTTAAGGAGGGGTTCTCTGAATTGATTCTGTGTTATGTGTACTTGTTACTATGTTGTTGTTGATATTCTGCTCAGAGGGACATTGATAGTCCACGATAGCACAATAGTTCCTTAAATTATCACCTGCAGACATGTACCAAAGTGCCTGCCTAAAAAGAGGCACAAATTTGGTAGGTCAAGCAGTTGCTACCATAGAACATGTTAGAAAAAAATAACTATAATGAGGTGGGTGGTTAGTTGGTTGTTTTCTAGTTGGAGAATTTGGGGAACGAAGATGTCCGGTCCAAGATTCTAGTTAGAGCCAGAGTAATTTTATTATTTACCCTTTAAAAAATTGGAATGGGGACATATGGGCAGATTCTGATAAAGCTGGGGACCTTTTTCTATTTTCTGCCAAGTATCCTTGACTCATAAAAGCAGCTCTTTATGTCCTGTCAGGGGAGTTAGTCTCCTCTTGCCTGAAGCCTATGTAATGGGCTTCTCTGATATAATTTCGGAATAATTTCATAATTTTATAAGTTTAGGGAACTACTGATTCTCCTTAGGAACTGCCCTCACCACTTCTCATTGTTTCTAGTCCTATAAACATACTCAAGTAATAAGAGTCCCCAGAGTGTAAAGTACAAAGTATAACATTTGAGGAGGTGTGATACGCACACAAAGAATTGCAAACATTTGCCAACTTATATCAATAGAAATCTTGGAAACATGCATAGGAATGCGTCCTAAGGTATCTGATGAGGAGTGTAAGGAATGGGCCTAGACATTGCTACTGGTGAATTCAGACACAAGTCTGTACTTAAAATATTGGCAAAGGTCGCTGGAGGGGCCCTAACAGTTTGCTTGCTTGGTTGACTAAAACCTGGACCCAAAAGTGATCTGCATAAAATGAAGATGAGATACTTGCTAGACCTTCCAACAAAGGTATCCAAAGGTTTAGGAAGACTGGAATGCTAGAGTGGTGTAAGACTTGCTCACTCACTCCCTAAATACATCCCCTAGAAAGCCCAGAGGATACTTACTTCACAAGGGGTGTGCAAAATACATTAGTGAAAGGAACTCTGACGTCTTATGGTGGCTATTCTCCTAGGCCAATTTTGGTGGTGGGAACTGCGGCTATCAAATTGGCTTGCCTGATTTTAATGATGATGATGGAATTCCCGGGTGTCATGGGCCACGTGGTGGCACAAAATTACCAAAGACAAGAAATGTATGAATACTGAAATGAGAGGCAGAGCCCAAATCTGTAATAGGAATGGTCTCACTGGCAGAAATCTTTGGTATGAGCTAGATTGTGGATTGTGGTTTCCCTAGAACTGATATAAACAGACAGCCTTCTCAGATTTTACTTAGTTTGTTTAATTAGAAAGCTCTAGGTTTGTGAAACAGAGGACTGACTGAAATCACTGTGATTACCAAATGGAACAGAGGGTTTAACTGAACCAGGACCATGGAACAGAGGGTTTCGTAGCTGGCTACCTCAGGTTAGAAGTATCTCTCCTAGAAATGGTTTCACAGAGTCCAGAACAACCTGCCATTGAAATTAAAGAGCAGTTGCAGCAGAGAGATATCAGTGATCTAGCAAAACCCCACCCTGGTGGAATAGCTCTTTAATCAGTGGATAAATCATGTCCCCAGATTATGATCTGGGGCTGCATGCTGACCCTGTGAGCTCAGTAATCTCTTGGGTACTATAGACCTTTTGGAGGTCCTGCTGATGTGATCGTGAGCAACGCAAACAGAATAGTGAGCAACATGGAAGATATTAGGTTAAATAGAAGAGACTGTATATAGTCAGACTATATATGACTTCACATTCATTGTGGAGCGGCAGAGTTCCATGACCTGCTGCTTCTGAGGTTTTCAAAACTGCTAGTAAAGGAACATTTTCCAGCTGTAGTCTTGGTGAGGTCCAAATCTACTGAGATTTCCCTATGTCCTGATAAATCTTTGGGGTTTTTTTTTCATATCTAATTAAAGCTATTAGTAGAATAATTCATTATTTCTATAACTTCTTTCATATAACTCCATGAGTATTGATTTCAAACTCATCAGAGATGTCCTTGAGATTTTTCTCAGTATTGAGTATGTATGAAGGACCTGATGTCTGATCAGGGTTGCTCTGTGATGCTTTGAGGTAATACAAAAGCTATCAGATATGTACTTACCACTAGGCAGAGATTTATCTACAGCAGCAGTTACAGACTGCATGTTTGTGTCCCCCTAAAATGTATGTTGGAAGCCTAACCTCCAATGGAATTAGGGGGTAATTAGGCCTTTGGGAGGTAATTAGGTTCAGATGAGCTCATGAGAGTGGAGCCCCCATGATGATGGGATTAGTGTCCTGATAAGAAGAGACTCTAGTCTCTCTCTCTCTCTCTCTCTCTCTCTCTCTCTCTCTTTCTCCCTCCCTGCCATGTGAGGATATAGCAAGAAGATGGCCATCTGCAAACCAGGAAAAGTACCCTCACCAGACACTAAATCCCCTGGCACCTTGATCTTTGATCCCAGCCTGCAGAACTGTAAGAAATAAGCGTTGTCCAAGCCACTCAGTCTTTGTCATAGCAGCCCAAGCTGACTAATGCAGCACCACGGGTCCTGCTTTGTTCTTTGAGGCCAAATGCAGGGTGTGTGGGGGAAGGGCGTAGTGTATGTGCACGCACATTCATTGGGCAACATGTGTGAGTTTATTTTAAAAAAACCAATAACTTAAATAAATACATTTAAGACAGGACAGTTGAGTTGCTGGACAGGAAAACTATGTGAAAGATTTTGCTGGAAAACCCAGAGGGCAAACGCACTTTGTTGTGGATTCTATCCAATTAATCAAGATAGTGATAGACCACACCTCTCATATATTTTCCACATTGCCAGAATATTTTATACCTTAATAATACTGTGCTTAGTGCATATTGGAGTATCATTAAAAATGAGCTCATCATGTAACAGGATGACAGAAAGAAAATAAATCTCCCTTGGCTACATGTTATTCATCTCTGTCCCAGAGACTTTCTCTTCTCAAATTGGCTTTTTAGCTAGCCAGAACATGGCCGGACACTTTGATAATGACACAGTCTACACACACATTTTCTATGAGCCTTTATGCAGCTTATATAAATTCTGTAAGAAGTGTCGTTCCAGTCTCGAAGATTTTTCTTGATATATAAGAACTCTCCTCTCTCTGTATCATCTTGAAGTCTCTCTTTTCTCCACTCTCATAAAATGTGAGAAGAGACTTTCAGAAGGTTATTAAGTTTGTTTTGCAGTCCACTGGTTGGGAACGTGATTTCCTGGTAATTTAATTTTGATGTGTTTCCTAACTTGGGTTTAATTCTATTCATCCCAACAGATACCAGAGTCAAGAAGTACATATTACTATTGTAATATTGTATTTTATTACTAAGAAGTATAATTATTTTAAATAACTTAATATAGAACACTTTCTACTCTGGCAATTTTAATGACTTATATCAGCAGTAGAAATTTCAAAAACAGTTACATGAAACGGAAGTATCACTTGGAAAAGGCAGGCTGCACACTAGAAATCATCCCACAGGGCAGCATTACATTGAGTAGTCTTTCGTGGCTCAAGGACTGACCCCAACTGACTCAAAGATTGAATTATCAGAATACTAACATTGGACACACATGGCAGAGGAGACTCCCATTAACCATGTTATAGAGCTGAAATATAAAATCATAATCTCCATGTATTAATTTATAGTGATGAAAATACCCCTATCTTAGGCTGCAATACTCATTTTGACATGGCGTTGATTTTCTTCCTACGTGTAGACATAAAGGGGGCACAGATATTTGCTCAGCGAGATCAGTTCTGTCAAGGCAGTAGTTTTGGATATGATAGGGTGTCTTGGCTTAAGTTTCTCCCTCTTCTGAGCATGCTCATAATGGCACTGCAACATGGGCTACTGCAACGCCCCTTTCCCTATGCTGACCATCCTTCCTTACCTCTCCCCACCACCTCCAGACTCCTAATTCTGATTGACACATCCTTTTGTGATAACTCTGTGACGTCAATCTTGCACCACTCAATTCCTTGATCTAATAGCCATAGTTTTTAAGTTTTCTTTGCATGTCACCTAGTAAACATTGATTTCTTAGATTCACTTTCAGAAGGTAATCCATTTGTTTTTAAAATATATTTTCAAGTTCTTGGAGACTTCCTCTAGGTAGACTCCAACTACTGATAATCAGCAAAAATAATTTTACATAATTGATTAGAACTTGAAATATGGTAAATGAAAAACAATTCTGAAAAGAGAAACATAATTAGGAATTATAAAGCAGAGTTCACGGCAGAACTCTGAAGAGTCCATTGAAGAAGCTGAGTTTAAGGCACATGTTAGAAAAAACATCTTTATGACTCTTGGAAATAATGTGACTTCCTTTTAAGAACTACACATTTATTACCAACACTAAACAAAAGACAGAGTATAAAAAGTGAGACACCCATATAATAAACAATTTTCCCATCCTACTATTAATTTATAATGAGAAAAATAATGGCATCTCAGGCTGGAATAATCACTTTGACATGGAATGAACTTACTGTCTATTTTTTCAGCCTAAACTAACCTTATCACATAGAAATCTAGTCTGGACAGAGGTGTAACATACCTTTTTCGTCGCACTTAAAAACTGTTGGTTGAATTAAAGAATTGAGTTCAAGAATAATGAGTAGGGCTTCCCTGGTGGCGCAGTTGTTGAGAGTCCGCCTGCCGATGCGGGGGACACGGGTTTGTGCCCCGGTCCGGGAGGATCCCACATGCCGCGAAGCGGCTGGGCCCATAAAAAAAGAAAAAAAAAAAAAAAAAAAAAAAAACTTAAAAAAAAAAAAAGAATAATGAGTAAACAGGAAGCTAGGTAAGAATTGGGGGAGGAGACTGTGGTGACGCTGTGCTAGGAGAACTAGCATTGCAAGCGGGGGAAATAACGGGAACAAAGAGAAAAGAAAAGAGGTGTGTTTGGGGCTTGACAGGAAGGGCAGCCTAGTGTTTAGGAGGACAGGCAGTTCCCAGTCGGATAAAATAGCGAATGGGGCCACTAAGGATCACAATACAACACTCTTTACTTGCCTGTGACCATGATTTCCATTGGAATAATGTTCTTTTTTTTTCTCTTAATTTATTTATTTTTTGGTTGTGTTGGGTCTTCATTGCTGTGCGCGGGCTTTCTCTAGTTGCGGCAAGCAGGGGCTACTCTTCGTTGCGGTGCGTGGGCTTCTCATTGTGGTGGCTTCTCCTGTTGCGGAGCATGGGCTCTAGGTGCTCGGGCTTCAGTAGTTGTGGCACGCGGGCTCACCAGTGCCTGAAGTAAATGTGGGGGTTCAGGACTTAAATAAGAAAACAAATCATGTTTATTTTCACTCGTCTCTAACCAAACTAAAATTTAACATTTTCTTCCATTGCAAATATGGGCAACAAACCACAGGAGTATAAGCAGGATTTCTGCCTTTGTCATGAATAGGAATCACAGTCTCATACTACAGTTGTCACAGATAGCTACAAATATCATGTATATTACCACTGTCTTCAGTAGTTATTAGACTAAACTCTAGATCTTCTTATTTAATGGCTAGTGAAACACAAATATTTCTGCATCAAAAACTTTCGTTAGTATAGTGACAACTGCATTTCAATATAATTGGAATGATTTATAATCCAATATAATTTATATTATGCATTTAAAAACACTATTCTGTGAAGAGATCCATAGGCTTCTTCAGACTGCCAAAGGAGCTCATGGAACAAAAAACATTAAGAACCCCTACATTAGAATTAGTATTTTGGTTTTAGCATTCCTCACCCCTTTCTCTATCAAATCTGTTCTCCAGCAGTCTCCAGGTAAACAATTCCATCTATTAGCTCTCTCTAGAATTCTTATGTAATTGATATCTAGGACAGTCCCTATTAGTGTATGTGTGGGTAAGATAAAGAATTTTTACATCACCCTTTCATATTGTTTTCTTTACTCCCTCTTTTGTCCATTTCTCTTCCATTTAAATGAATTCCCTATTTCAGCATATACCTGGAGATGAAGGGGATAACTTCAAGCAGGTGGGGAGATTCAGAAGGGCTTAAATATAAAAGCAGAGCTCCCCACACATGAATGGGAGCTGCTGAAAGGAAGGAAAGGAAAAGAAGGTGATGGGGTAGGAGACAAAGTTGCAGCTGGTAGGAGGAAAGTCCAGCCCAGCAGACAGAATCCAGCACTCGGCGTCCAGAAGACAGAGATGTAGGCCACAGGTTGGCAAGAGGCTAGCATCAGAGAAGTCCAGGAAAAAGTGAAATGTTTGCTGAAATGTTGCCCGGGGAACATGGCAACGAGTACTCTAAGATCAATCAAAATATGAATATATACCCTGGCCTGGAAATTTGACTTGCATCAGATGAGTCTGTCAGGATGTGGGAGAGGTTCAGAAAAGGCCTATACCTGGGATGGTGGTGGTGTGGTTAGGGCAGGGGATTGAGAGAGGAAAACAGAGCCCAGTCTTATAAGGGTAAGAATACTGGGTTGACTACAAGGAATTTAATTAAGGACATGGTAGAAAAGGGTAATAAAGTGGAAGTTTCTTACACCTGGACACAAGTTGAGCACAGGAAAGCAGGATTGGCTTGATGACGGATTTCTTATTATTGAATCAGATCAACTTAAATAACTAAGGAGAGGAGGGTTCACCAAGCCTATATTGGGACTAAGTCTGCCGGTCAAGGTGACCCGATTTATGCTAATAGAAATGGAGGGCTTTGAAGGCAGAGAACCAGGAAGTTTATGACAACTGGTCAGCTCTCTAAATCGGCTTTACTCTCTGAGATATCTACTGTGTGTGGCATTAGGCTCCCAAAGCATGAAGTGGAATGTGTTATTAAGTCAGATCTCCTTGGATCACAAAGAAAATAATAAGGCAACAGTGATAGAAGAGAAAAAGAAACAATCCAGAGAAAAAATGACTGGGTCACCAGAGGCAAAATGTATGACAGATGCAAATGGCGTTCATCATTTCTCAGCTGGAAAATTCCAACAGCTTCCTCAATTGTCTCCCCATCTTAAGTGCTTCACTACTCAAATGTATCTTATAAACCACTTCCAGGCGACACACGAAAATTCGTCAAGTGTAGACACCGTTCCTCACTTCAGTCTTCTACTAAAAAATACCAACAACACTTTGTCACCTAACAAGACCCTTTCCTTTGCATTCAAATTTCTGTGCAATATGGTTCCAACCCATGTCAATGCTTATTTCCTAGTATTTTTAATATTCAACATCATTAAAATAAATGATTAAAATACTTATTATTTGAATGCTTCATTTTTAATATTTCCTTTTTATTTCTGACAAGTGTGCCCTTCTTTGAAGACTTTCTCTACTTCATTTCCATGTGATTCTGATGGGCTACCAATCAGAAGACAATGGACTGCTGACAAGAGGAGTGCCCCATGGCCCAAGTTAGGCCACCCAGAGTTTCCTTCCCAGGAGGTGTGTCCCGAGAATGCAAGGGCAGAGAGGGACCAGAAATGATTGGAACTGAGGCCTGTGAGTAACTGTTGGGTATTTGTGTCTTTATCTTAATGTTCCTCTGATCCTCTATCCTTCCCTAAATTCTTCCACTCAGTTCTTTGAGCTACTCAATATCCTTTCAGGAAATTCCCTTGTACACACACACACACACACGCTTCAGTTTAAGAATAGTAGTTTCTATTGCTCGTAACCAAAGAGCACTAAATGACGCAGAAATGAGCACAAAAGCATAGGGGAGATTGTTAGGTGTGGAATAGGGCACAGTGCCCCCCCCCACCCCCGCCACTGCCCAGCCCAGAGATGATTGGTGTTTGTGGAATTAATTATCAAGCTAAAATGTCATAAAAAGCAATGGGGCTGACATTAAAATTCTAAGGTGGGAAATTAAAAGTTCATGGCATATAGTGGAGAGGTAGGAAATAAGGTCATTCACCGGGCTGCCTGGAACCCTGTGGGTGAAACTTCTAGGAACTGTTGGCTTTTGCAATAGACCTGGATAAATGAAACTGAGGGAATCGTGAGCTCACATGTTAAAATTTTCACTTCGAGGCATGGACTAAAATGCAGAGTCTTCTTGTCACCATGCCCCAAGCATCTCTTTTTACTGGTTGTCGTGGGACTGAGCTTGATGAAAACCAAACTCGGAGTTGGATCATCCAGCTTGTTACGTTGGATCAGGGCAATTGAGAACGCTGCCACGTATCCTGCATAAATCTTGAGGGAAAAAATGGGATATGAGCTGTTCACCGGTTATGTTAGTAAACCTTTGATCCTGAAGAAACCTGAGCCACCAAAGGGCTTG